>NC_092711.1:139090456-139398466 GCF_047496885.1 Scyliorhinus torazame | reverse complement strand
CCCCCGCCGGACTCTTTTTGAACGGGGTGAATGTGGTATTAGAGGTATTACGGTACCTGATAGACTGGCGCACCATTGGTGGAAACTGTATGCTTTCTATTGGTTAGGATGTATGGTAGCTCCGCCCTGCTAGGCGGGGTATAAGAGCCCGTGCTGCCCCAGCAGCCTTCATTCTGTACCTGAGCTGCTGGGGGAAACATCTAGCTTATTAAAGCCTTCAGTTGGACTACAACCTCGCTTTAGTGGTCATTGATCAACTGCTCGGCCCAGGACCGCAAGAAACTTCAGAGAGTCGTGAACACAGCCCAGTCCGTCACACGAACCTGCCTCCCATCCATTGACTCCATCTACACCTCACGCTGCCTGGGGAAAGCGGGCAGCATAATCAAAGACCCCCCCACCCGGCTTACTCACTCTTCCAACTTCTTCCATCGGGCAGGAGATACAGAAGTCTGAGAACACGCATGAACAGACTCAAAAACAGCTTCTTCCCCACTGTCACCAGACTCCTAAATGACCCTCTTACGGACTGACCTTATTAACACTACACCCTGTATGCTTCATCCGATGCCAGTGCTTATGTAGTTACATTGTATATGTTGTGTTCCCCTATTATGTTTTTTTTTGAGCTGCTCGCAGAAAAATACTTTTCACTGTACCTCGGTACACGTGACAATAAACAAATCAAATCCAATCCAATCAATGTGCACGTGATTCTCTGGCCCCCGCCCACACCTCTCACACACATCTGCTACCCCCTGAAAGAACCCACTCATTCTCATCCGACTCATTTGCATCCACCACCTTAAACTATATCAGGCTCATCCTTGCACAAGAGGAGGTCCCGTTTGCCCTTTGCAGTGCCTCGCCCCATACTCCCCAACTGATCTCCCCTCCCAACTCCGCTTCCCATTTCTCCTTGATCTTCACCACCAGCTCGCCTCCCTGCTCCCCCAGCCACTTGTATATATCCCCAATTCTTCCCTCACCTTCCACATCCGGAAACAGCAGTCGCCCAGCAGGTTGTATCCAGGCAACCTAGGGAACCCCCTCCTGACCTTTTGTGCAAAGTCCCTAACCTGCAGATACCCAAACTCACTCCCCCTGGACAGCTCTACCCTCTCCCTTAGCTCCTCCAGACTGGCGAACCCTTCCTCCAAATGCAGATACCTCACCTTGACCAGCCCCACCTTCCTCCACCTCCTGTATGCACTATCCATCCCCCTCGGCTCAAACCCATTCGTCTCGCACAGCGGCGTTAACACCGACATCCCTTCCACCCTAAAATGCCTCTTCAACTGATCCATATCTTCACCGTGGACTGCACCACCGGGCCCCCTGAATACCTACTCAGAGCCATTGGCAACGCTGCCGTCACCATAGCCCTCAATCTAGACCCCTTACGAGGGCAGCACGGCGGCAAAGTGATTAGCACTGCTACCTCAAGGCACCCCAGGCTCCAAGTTCAATCCCGGCTCTGGGTCACTGTCCGTGTGGAGTTTGCACATTCTCCCCGTGTTTGCAAGGGTTTTGTCTCCAAAACCCAAAGGTGTGCAGGCTAAGTGGATTGGCCACACTAAATTGCCCCTTAATTGGAAAACATGAATTGGGTACACTAAAGTTACAAAAAAAAAGACCGAGACCCCTTACAAGGTTCCTCCTCTCTACCACTTCTCCTTCCCACCACCACCGCACCTTGTCAACATTCGCCGCCCAATAATAATGAAACAGGTTCGGCAATGACAACTCCCCCCAGCTGCCTCTGTAGCAGGGTCCCCCCACCCTCGGCACCTTCCCTGCCCACACAAAGTCCAAAATGATCGTGGCCAATTTGCGTAAAAAGGCGTTTGATATAAAGATCGGGAGAGCCTGAAAAATAAACAAGACCCTCGGCAGAATATTCATTTTCACC
Organism: Scyliorhinus torazame; assembly: GCF_047496885.1. NCBI lineage: Eukaryota > Metazoa > Chordata > Chondrichthyes > Carcharhiniformes > Scyliorhinidae > Scyliorhinus > Scyliorhinus torazame. The sequence goes on along the minus strand of NC_092711.1, from coordinate 139,396,554 downwards.
ACTTGGACCCTCCCCGCCAACGTCAAGTGCAGTGCATCCCACCTCTTAACATCCTCCCTGGCTTCCTCCACCAGCTTCGTTAAGTTCCACTTATGGAGCCCCGTCCATTCCCTCGCTACCTGAATCTCCAAATACCTAAACCTATCCCTCGCTCCCGTGGATGGCATCCCCACAAAATTAGCCCGCTGTCCCATCCATTCACTGGGAAAACCTCGCTTTTCCCTACATTCAGTTTACACCCCTAGCACCCTCCAAACCTCCCCAGCAGGCCCATAATCCTTCCCATACTCTCCAGCGGATCCGAAACATACAGCAAGAGGTCATCGGCAGAGAGCTACACCCAATGATCCCTGTGTCCCCTCATAATCCCCCACCACTCCACCGACCCTCTAAGAGCCATCGCCAACGCCTCTGTGGCCGGGGCAAACAGCAACGGCGACAGCTGGCACCTCAGCCTCAGTCAAACTTCGCAAACTCATATTATACGTCCTCACACTCGCCCTTGGCGCCACATCCAGCAACTGCACCCATGCCACAAATCACGGCCCAAATCTAAACCTTGCAGAAACCTCGAACAAATACCACCACTCCACCCAATCAAACGCCTTCTAAGTGTCCAGGTCTGTCGGAAACCCCTTGTAAAATTCTGCCGGGTACCCATGCGGCCCTGGGGCCTTCCCTGACTTCATACCCCTGATAAAATACACAGCACCTCTCTCAGCCCCAGGGGCTCCTCCAACGCCTGCTCTTTGCTTCCTTCACCTGGGGAAACTCCAGCTCGTCCAGAAACCGCCCCATATCCCCCTCCTAAAGTCCCAGGTAGTACTCCCGAAAGACTTTGTTTATCTTCCCAGGCTCCAACACCACATGCCCAGCCGCAGTCCATGTCTTCAATATTTCCCTGGACGCGGCCTGCCTCCGCAGCTGGTGCGCCAGCACGCGGCTCGCCTTCTCCCCATACTCATATTACACCCCTCTTGCCTTACGTAATTTCCCTACTGCCCTCCCCGTTGTCAACCTGTCAAACTGCCTCTGCAACCCTTTCCTCCTCGCCAATCCCTCCGCAGTGGGCACCCTCGAATACTCCCTGTCCACCTCCACTATCTCGCTCACTAGACAGTCATTTTCCTCCCTCCTTTCCCTATCCGCCCGAGTCTTAAACAAAATCATTTCTCCCCGGACCAGTGCTTTCAGTACTTCCCAAATAATGGCTACCAATACCTCCCCATTCTGATTCAACTCCACATACTCCTTAATCACCGCCCGCACCTTATCACAAAACCTCCATCCGCCAACAACCCCAGATGAAACCGCGGACACAGTTTAAATCCCCTCCAACGAACAACTGCTGCGTGGCCAAATCCGGGATCGCTGCCACCAACCCTCTCATAAAACCCACATCATCCCAATTTGGTGCAGACACGTTTACCAACACCACCGGCTGTTAATTAAAATCGCCACTCCCCTCGATTTCAAATCAAACCCCGAGTGGAAAACCTGCCCGACCCACCCCTTCCGTAACCTAACCTGGTCCTTCACAAGGAGGTGCTTCTCCTGCAGAAAGACCACCCCACTTTCAAGTTCCTGAGGTGAGCGAAGACCCGCGACCTTTTAACCGGCCCATTCAGTCCCCGGACGTTCCACGGGACCAGCCTTACCGGAGGCTGGAGACTGCAATCCCCTCTACCATCCCTCATCTTCTCCACTTAACTCCCGCCCCCTTAATTCCACCCTGTACCTAGCCCATCCCAGATGGCCCCCTTCAATATATAGAAATATAAAAAGAAAATAGAAGCAGGAGGAGGCCATTCGGCCCTTCAAGCCTGCTTCTCCATTCATTTTTAAAAATATATTTTATTCAGGCATTTTCAATGAAACAAACAAAAGCAGAAGAAAAATCATAGAACATTATAGATCAGTAACACCCAGCCCCCAGAGAGAATAAAAGGTGTGAAAGGCCAAACAGCAGAGAAACTAAAATCAGAGATTAAGCTGTGACAGATGGAGATGTGGGGGCAGGGGGGACATGGGTGGGAGAGAGGTAAAATGAGAAAAAGTGTGGAAGGGGCAGCAAATGGGAGAAAAGGTAAGTAAAGGGGGTTAAGATAGGGGAAAAGAGTGGAGGGGGAGGGGGGATATATATATATATATATATATATATATATATATATAAGGAAAGATCAGAAAGAAATAAAAGATAAAAGACAGTTAAAATGAAATGGAACCAAACAAAATGGGACAAGGTGGGGTAGAGCTAATCATCTGAAGTTGTTGAATTCGATGTTGAGACTGGAAGGCTGTAGCGTGCCTAACTGGAAGATTAGATGCTTTTCCTCCAGATTGCATTGAGCTTCACTGGAACATTGCCGCAGGCCAAGGACAGATATGTGGGCATGGGAGCAGGGTCTTGGTGTTAAACTGGCCAGAAACGGGAAGGTCCGGTTCCCGAATGCGCACAGACCGAAGGTGCTCAGCAAAGCGATTATCCAGTCTACATTTGGTCTCTCTGATATAAATGTTGACCAAACGAGCGATAACTGTCATGATATTCAAACATACATCATAACACATACATAATGATAGACAGAGCAACGGACCAATTAGCACACATAACACGACAGCCAATCACAGACAAGAGCAGACACAGTACAAAACAAGAAACACGACACTTCCTGGGCAGTCCATCTGGAGACGGCACAGGGCCAGGACCCCAAAGCAAGACACTCATACAGTCACAACGTGCTGAGTACCAAGTCTGATGTATAAATAGTTTAATGGAATAAAATTGCGTTGTACCAATCGCAACCGTGTTGGTTCGTCTGTACCTCAGAGCACCCAACACTTCATGGTACCAGAAGTGAATCGATACCGACCAGCAAATCTGCCATCCTGAGCCATGGACACCCTCAACAAACCGCAGCCGTTGCAAGTCGCTGGGAACCTGGGCACAAATTGGACGCTCTTCAAGCAGCGCTTCGAACACTTCATGCAAGCCAATGAAAAACAGGGCGCCTCGGACAAAACGAAGATTGCTATGCTCCTCACTACCGCAGGTCAGCACGCCATCGATGTATACAACTCCTTGGTGTTCGCTGAAGGCGAGAACAAAGCTAAGTATGACACGGTCCTCCTCAAGCTCGACAAGCACTTCAATGTTGAGGTCAACAAGAGCTTTGAGAGGTATGTCTTTCAGCAGTGCCTGCAAGGTAAGGATGAGCTCTTTCAGTCCTTCCTGACGCACCTCCGCATAGTCGCGCAGTCCTGCGGTTACAACACCACCTCAGAGTCCATGATCCGGGACCAGATCGTTTTTGGCATTGAATCCGGCGGCCTACGCCAGCAACTTCTAAAAATAAAAGGCCTGACCTTAGCATCTGCAGTTGAAGCCTGTGTCCTGCGTGAGAATGCGACTAGCCGCTATGCCCAATTTCAGGCGACCGAATCGGCACAGAGGGGGTCCCACGCGACCGAATCGGCAAGCCAGGCCACCCACAAGGCCGAACGCGTCCAGGCAATCGGGTTTCTCCCGGCCCGGACGAGGGCGGCCGTTTCGCGTGCTTTTCAAGGCCTCCCGCGTTTGTGCGCGCCAAAACCTACGGCAACACTGAGGGACGTGCTGCGCAGGCGCGCCCAACGCAAGACCGAACTGCGCATGCGCAGAGGCGTAACGAACGCCATGGCATCTCGATGTGAGGCAACTGTGGAGCTGCACATTTAAAAGGGCTATGTCCTGCGAAAACCCGACAATGCCTACGCTGTGGCAACATGGGCCACTACGCTGCCTACTGTCGAGCGGCTCAACCTGTTGATCTTCTACATTTCCGACCACCTCGCAGGAACGTGCGGACCATTCAGCCTCCGCATCACGACAACCAAACCGATGACACAGATGACCAAGACGCCTTTCGGGTTGCGGTCATTGATGGGAATCGGGTCAACACCATCAATTCGGCCGATGAATGGAGTGCCACCCTGACGGTCAACCGATCGCCGATCACTTTCCGCCTGGACACTGGCGCCTCCGCCAACCTCATAGCATGGTCAGCCTTCTACGCCATGAAGGTCCAACCACCAATCCGGCCATCCCGGTGCAAGATGGTCGACTACAACGGGAACGTTATCCCGGCCATGGGATCCTGCCAGCTCCAGGTGACACACAACACACACACGGCCACACTCTCGAGATAGTCGGCTCATCGAAGGACTCCCTGCTGGGCGCACAGGCATGCAAGGCTCTCCACCTTGTGCAACGAATCCACTCTCTCTCTCCAGACGGCATGTCTGACTTCCCGGATGCAGAGTTCAACGCACAGCTCCAATCGCTCCTCGCCCACAATCAGGAGGCATTCGAGGGCATGGGAACACTGCCATACACCTACCGAATTCGCCTCAAACCGGACGCCATCCCGGTCATTCACGCACCTCGCAGGGTTCCTGCGCCACTTAAATACCGCCTCAAGCAGCAGCTGCAGGATTTCCAGGACCAAGGGGTCCTATCCAGGGTCACGGAGCCCACGCCATGGGTCAGCTCCATGGTGTGTGTCAAGAAGCCCTCTGGCGAGCTCCGCATCTGTATTGACCCCAAAGACCTCAATAATAATATGAGGGAACATTATCCCATACCCAAACGGGAGGGGATCACCAGTGAAATGGCCCAAGCGAAGATATTCACGAAACTGGATGCTTCCAAGGGGTTTTGGCAGATCCAACTGGACCCGTCCAGCCGAAAGCTGTGCACCTTCAACACCCCTTTCGGCAGGTTCTGCTACAACCGGATGCCATTTGGCATCATCTCGACATCAGAGGTCTTCCATAGAATCATGGAGCTGATGATGGAAGGCATCAAAGGGGTGCGCGTATATGTGGACGATGTCATCATCTGGTCCACCACACCGCAGGAGCACATACATCGTCTCCAACGCGTTTTTGCCCGCATACGGGAAAACGGCCTGCGCCTCAACCGAGCCAAGTGCGCCTTTGGTCAGACCGAATTGAAGTTCCTGGGGGACCATATCGCCCGGGCAGGGGTCCGTCCGGATGCAGACAAGGTGAGCGCCATCACAGCCATGCCGCAGCCGGCCGACAAGAAAGCGGTCCTCCGCTTCCTTGGCATGGTCAACTTCCTGGGGAAGTTCATTCCCAACCTTGCCTCCCACACGACGACTCTGCGCCACATCGTCAGAAAATCCACAGAGTTCCAGTGGCAACACACACACCAGCTGGAATGGGAGGAGTTCAAACACAAACTCACCACTGCACCAGTGTTGGCGTTTTTTGACACGTCTCGTGCCACCAAAATCTCAACTGATGCCAACCAATCCGGCATTGGAGCAGTGCTACTGCAGCGGGATGACACGGCATCATGGGCCCCAGTTGCCTATGCGTCGCGGGCCATGACCCCCACAGAACAGCGCTACGTGCAGATCGAAAAAGTGTGCCTGGGCTTGCTAACCGGTTTAGACAAGTTCCACAATTACGTATATGGACGAAACGAAGATTGCCATGCTCCTCACTGCCGCAGGTCAGCACGCCATCGATGTATACAACTCCTTGGTGTTCGCGGAAGGCGAGAACAAAGCTAAGTATGACACGGTCCTCCTCAAGCTCGACAAGCACTTCAACGTTGAGGTCAACAAGAGCTTTGAAAGGTATGTCTTTCAGCAGTGCCTGCAAGGTAAGGATGAGCTCTTTCAGTCCTTCCTGACGCACCTCCGCATAGTCGCGCAGTCCTGCGGTTACAACACCACCTCAGAGTCCATGATCCGGGACCAGATCGTTTTTGGCATTGAATCCGGCGGCCTACGCCAGCAACTTCTAAAAATAAAAGGCCTGACCTTAGCATCTGCAGTTGAAGCCTGTGTCCTGCGTGAGAATGCGACTAGCCGCTATGCCCAATTTCAGGCGACCGAATCGGCACAGAGGGGGTCCCACGCGACCGAATCGGCAAGCCAGGCCGCCCACAAGGCCGAACGCGTCCAGGCAATCGGGTTTCTCCCGGCCCGGACGAGGGCGGCCGTTTCGCGTGCTTTTCAAGGCCTCCCGCGTTTGTGCGCGCCAAAACCTACGGCAACACTGAGGGACGTGCTGCGCAGGCGCGCCCAACGCAAGACCGAACTGCGCATGCGCAGAGGCATAACGAACGCCATGACATCACGACGTGCGGCAACTGTGGAGCTGCACATTTAAAAGGGCAATGTCCTGCGAAAACCCGACAATGCCTACGCGGTGGCAAGATGGGCCACTACGCTGCCTACTGTCAAGCGGCTCAACCTGTGGATCTTCTACATTTCCGACCACCTTGCAGGAACGTGCGGACCATCCAGCCTCCGCATCACGACAACCAAACCGATGACACAGATGACCAAGACGCCTTTCGGGTTGCGGTCATTGATGGGAATCGGGTCAACACCATCAATTCGGCCGATGAATGGAGTGCCACCCTGACGGTCAACCGATCGCCGATCACTTTCCGCCTGGACACTGGCGCCTCCGCCAACCTCATAGCATGGTCAGCCTTCTACGCCATGAAGGTCCAACCACCAATCCGGCCATCCCGGTGCAAGATGGTCGACTACAACGGGAACGTTATCCCGGCCATGGGATCCTGCCAGCTCCAGGTGACACACAACACACACACGGCCACACTCTCGAGATAGTCGGCTCATCGAAGGACTCCCTGCTGGGCGCACAGGCATGCAAGGCTCTCCACCTTGTGCAACGAATCCACTCTCTCTCTCCAGACGGCATGTCTGACTTCCCGGATGCAGAGTTCAACGCACAGCTCCAATCGCTCCTCGCCCACAATCAGGAGGCATTCGAGGGCATGGGAACACTGCCATACACCTACCGAATTCGCCTCAAACCGGACGCCATCCCGGTCATTCACGCACCTCGCAGGGTTCCTGCGCCACTTAAATACCGCCTCAAGCAGCAGCTACAGGATTTCCAGGACCAAGGGGTCCTATCCAGGGTCACGGAGCCCACGCCATGGGTCAGCTCCATGGTGTGTGTCAAGAAGCCCTCTGGCGAGCTCCGCATCTGTATTGACCCCAAAGACCTCAATAATAATATGAGGGAACATTATCCCATACCCAAACGGGAGGGGATCACCAGTGAAATGGCCCAAGCGAAGATATTCACGAAACTGGATGCTTCCAAGGGGTTTTGGCAGATCCAACTGGACCCGTCCAGCCGAAAGCTGTGCACCTTCAACACCCCTTTCGGCAGGTTCTGCTACAACCGGATGCCATTTGGCATCATCTCGACATCAGAGGTCTTCCATAGAATCATGGAGCTGATGATGGAAGGCATCAAAGGGGTGCGCGTATATGTGGACGATGTCATCATCTGGTCCACCACACCGCAGGAGCACACACATCGTCTCCAACGTGTTTTTGCCCGCATACGGGAAAACGGCCTGCGCCTCAACCGAGCCAAGTACTCCTTTGGCCAGACCGAGTTGAAGTTCCTGGGGGACCATATCTCCCGGTCAGGGGTCCGTCTGGATGCAGACAAGGTGAGCGCCATCACAGCCATGCCGCAGCCGGCCGACAAGAAAGCTGTCCTCCGCTTCCTTGGCATGGTCAACTTCCTGGGGAAGTTCATTCCCAACCTTGCCTCCCACACGACGACTCTGCGCCACATCGTCAGAAAATCCACAGAGTTCCAGTGGCAACACACACACCAGCTGGAATGGGAGGAGTTCAAACGCAAACTCACCACTGCACCAGTGTTGGCGTTTTTTGACACGTCTCGTGCCACCAAAATCTCAACTGATGCCAGCCAATCCGGCATTGGAGCAGTGCTCCTGCAGCGGGATGACACGGCATCATGGGCCCCAGTTGCCTATGCGTCGCGGGCCATGACCCCCACAGAACAGCGCTACATGCAGATTGAAAAAGTGTGCCTGGGCTTGCTAACCGGTTTAGACAAGTTCCACAATTACGTATATGGTCTTCCCCGGTTCACTGTCGAAACTGACCACCACCCCCTGGTCAGCATAATAAACAAGGACCTGAATGAGATGACCCCTCGCCTCCAGCACATCCTACTTAAACTCAGGAGGTACGACTTCCAACTGGTCTACACTCCAGGGAAGGACTTCATCGTGGCGGACGCTCTATCCAGAGCAGTGAGCACGCCGCCAGATGCGGGGCGGTTCGTATGTCAGGTCGAGGCACAGGTGGCCTTGACAGCGGCAAATCTGCCGGCTGACGACTCCAGTCTGGCCCGTATCCGCCGAGAGACTGAGGCCGACCCCCTTCTGCAGCGAGTGATGCGCCACATGACGGGAGGATGGCTCAAAGAGCAGTGCCCGCTGTTCTACAATGTACGAGATGACCTAGCCATCATTGATGGTGTCCTTCTGAAGCTGGACCGGATTGTGATTCCGCACAGCATGCGCCAGCTGGTTCTCGACCAACTACACGAAGGCCACTTGGGGGTCGAGAAGTGCAGACGGAGGGCCCGAGGGGCGGTATACTGGCCGGGCATCAGTGACGATATTGCCAACATGGTGCTCAACTGTACAACCTGCCAAAGGTTTCAGCCGGCGCAACCTCCTGAGACGTTTCTGCCCCATGAGCTGGTGACGTCCCCCTGGGCGAAGGTGGGTGTCGACCTGTTTCACGCGCTCGGCAGGGACTATGTCATCATAGTTGACTACTTCTCAAACTACCCTGAAGTCACACGCCTGCACGATTTGACGTCGTCTGCTGTCATCAGGGCCTGCAAAGACACCTTTGCTCGCCACGGCATTCCGACGACTGTCATGTCGGACAATGGGCCCTGTTTTGCCAGCCAGGAATGGTCATCCTTTGCTGCTTCGTATGGCTTCACACACGTGATGTCCAGCCCTCTGCATCCCTAGTCAAATGGAAAGGCGGAGAAGGGCGTTCACATTGCCAAGCGACTCCTCTGCAAGGCTGCTGCTGCCGGGTCGGACTTCTGCCTCGGCCTGCTGGCCTATCGCTCGGCCCCACTAGCCACTGGTCTCTCACCAGCACAGCTGCTGATGGGGCGCGCCCTCAGAACCACTGTGCCTTCCATCCTGGCACCAACAATAGGCCATGCTCCGGTACTGCATAGGATGCAACTGCAGCGCGGTCGCCAGAAGAGATCATACGACACACGGGCAACTGATCTTCCCTCCCTGGCCCCTGGAGACAACATCCGCATCCACCTAACAGACGGTGGCTCCCCGCTCGTTCCTGGTACGCATGCCTGATGGATCTGTGCGTAGGCGCAATCGCCGAGCCCTTCGCTTACTTCCACGCTCGCAACGGGACCCTACACAGACGCCGTGTCCTCCACTGGTTCCGGATAGCAACTTCTTGGAGCTGCCGTATACCATGCCCCTTCTGTCGCCGCCCGTCGCCAGGCCTGCACCTCAGCCGGTGGTTCTCGACCCACCCTTGAGGCGGTCAACCCGAATTTGTCGCCCACCTACTAGACTGGACTTATGAGACTGTTCACACGTTGAACTTTTGCAACCACTGTTTTATAACATGTCTCTGTTTTATCGTTACAGGCATTCGTTTGATTGTTCCAAATTTCCACGTTGTTTTTCTTTTTGTTATGGTACAACCTCGTTAGCATGTCACACCTGACATCGCCCCTTGTATATAGTTACGCCCCATGTACATGATGTAAATATTACGCACACACACACATTTAGCTGCACTCAGGACACATTTATATTTATAACCACGTAGGCACATAATCTTGTAAAAAAAAAAGGGGATGTCAGGAGTCAAACATACATCATAACACATACATAATGATAGACAGAGCAACGGACCAATTAGCACACACAACACGACAGCCAATCACAGACAAGAGCAGACACAGTATAAAACGAGAAACATGACACTTCCTGGGCAGTCCATCTGGAGACGGCACAGGGCCAGGACCCCAAAGCAAGACACTCATACAGTCACAACGTGCTGAGTACCAAGTCTGATGTATAAATAGTTTAATAGAATAAAACTGTGTTGTACCAATCGCAACCGTGTTGGTTCGTCTGTACCTCAGAGCACCCAACACTTCAACAACTGCATCCCAGAAATTAATTTTTAAAAATTATTTTCCTGTCCCCTTAAATGTCAGCCATCTCCTGGGGAAACCAGCCCTTTAATTGTGAACATTGGGAAAGAGACCATCCTTTTACCCAGACAAATAAATGTGTCAAGCTGAGGGAGCAAAGGATGTCAATGTCTTAGAGAGAGAGACCTGGGCCAAGCTTTGCAGAGTCTGCACCCTCCCTGGATTCACTTCCTTTCCCTTCAGTTGCTGCAAGTGACCAATTGAAGGTGAGAATGAGGAAAGAAATGGAAAGGGGGAGAAAAAGTGTTTTACTCACAGATGTTGGAGACAGGAGGAGGTTTCAGTCTGTGTGAATCGCCATCTTGAGTCGCCGGATGTCCGCGCTCTGATGAGCTGAACGGAGTCCTTCCGGTCCTCCAATCTTCCCATTGGTCAACACCTCAGCTGAAAGGTCAGGGGGCGGGCTCTCACCCGCACATGCGCAGTCCCGTGGAGGGGGGAGGTGACTGAGCGGCTTCTCGCTCTGGCCAGAGCCGTCAGCCGGTTGCCTGGAAACCTTGTCTCGAGGAGGTGGACGGGAATCAATGGGTGGGGGAGGGTAACAATAGGTGGGCGCGGGGCTCCCGTGTCCGTGCCGAGTCTGCGCATTGGAACCCCGAGACCTCACCGCGGAGTTGAATGATTCCTATTGGCTAATCTAGGCAGGACTCCGTTGTGATGTCACAACACGGAAGTTGGACTAAAATGTCCTCCTCTGCAATATCTGGGAGGAAATCAATGTTTCCCCCTTTCCATTTCTTTCCTCATTCTGGGAAGTCATTGGTGACTTGCAGCAACTGAAGGGAAATGAAGTGAATCCAGTCTGTATATTACACACATTTTCAGTCCATTAATGTAGACATATATCTGCCAGCCTGCAGGAAGATTTTCAGGTCTCTGTGTCCATGACAGGAAACAGTGAGCAGGGATCTGTCAATCAGCCTGAATCAGCACCTTTAGGAGAATTGGGAGGGTGAATATTAGATACAGCAGAGTGAGAATGGAGGGACAGTGTGTGGGATGGAGATTTACAGATCTTGGGGAATGAGAGGAAAGAATGTTACACAGAAACTCGAATTGTCTGTTCTGAATTTCTGTCCTGTTCTGACAGCCATGACTTTTGTAAACTTTTACAGGATATCAGATGTGGATCTAAGGTCAGGATCTGACATCCTCACTCAATTCATTGTGACCTGAATATCATCGCCTTTAAATATAGAAGGAGAAATGTTTGTCTGTTCTGTCTGCTTCAAAACATTTAAACATCAGTGTGATTGGAAATGCACCGAGACACACAAAGACCCGAGTGAGAGTGTTCCAGTGAACTGACTGTGGAGCAAGCTTTAAACGGTTACATTTGAGAAAATATCACACCATTCACATTGGGGAGAGACCGTAAAAGTGTTCTCTGTGTGGACGAGGCTGGAACTGATCATTGGGCCTGGAGAAACACAAGAACACCATCACCATGGATAAACAGTGGAAATGTGGGGATTGTGGGAAGGTTACCCATCTGCTCTCGTAACACATCTCCGCTATCACACTGGGGCGAGGCCATTCACCTGCTTCAGGTGTGGGGAGGCATTCACTCATTCATCTGCCCTGCTGACACACCACCACATTCACACCGGGGAGAGGCCATTCACCTGCTCTCAGTGTGGGAAGGGATTCAGTGATTCATCCAACCTGCGAACACATCAGCGGGTTCACACCGGGGAGAAGCCATTCATCTGCTGTGTGGGGGAAGGGCTTCACTCAGTCAGCCAGCCTGCAGACGCACCATAAGGTTCACACTGGGAAGAGGCCATTTGCCGTCTCTGAGTGTGGGAAGTGATTCATCGATTTGTCCAAACGGCTGAAGCACCAGCGAATTTACACTGGGGAGAGGCCATCCATCTGCCATGCATGTGGGAAGGGTTTCAGAGATTGATCCACCCACAGACACCAGCGAGTTCACACTGGCAAAAGGCCATTTCCCTGCCCCATGTGCAGGAAGGGTTTCAGTCAGTCATCCAACCTGCAGAGGCACCAGCGCATTCACACTGGGGAGCTGTTCGCCTGCTCTCAGTGTGGGAAGGAATTCAATCGGCCACCCCACTTGTTGAGACACCAGCGAGCTCACAAGTGATGACAGGGATTGGATTCTGCTGTTTTTGCTGCTGTTAATCACATCCTGGACTGAACCATGTTCATTCTGACACTTGGTGAAGTGGGAGGGTCGGAGGGTTTCGTTCTGCTGAACTGGCCGGTCTCACGACTTCCAGTGGGCTGATGTTCTTTTAGCCTTGGAGAGCACATCTCCACTGAAATGATCTGCAAAAGCTGATGAAGTCCATTTATTTATTTTTTAAAAAATATTTTTTATTCTCCTTTTTCACATTTTCTCCCAAATTTACACCCACCAACAATAAACAAAAATCAGCAACAAATATGTCAATCCCAATAACAACGATCCCATCCTCCCACCAATCCCCAAACATTAGCCCGCATGTTTACATAAACAAATGACAAAAAGGAATCTGGGGTTACCCATAGTCACCCTTAATACACACAGCCCCCCTACCCCCCAACCCTCACCCCCCAACTAATGTTCGAGGTAATCCTTCCCTCAATATCCCTGAAAAAAGCCTTTGGCAGGAAAATCAGTAAGCATTGGAAAATAAATAGAAATCGCGGCAACACATTCATTTTAACCGCCTGTACCCGACCCGCCAGCGACAGAGGGAGACCATCCCACCTTGCCAGATCGGCTTTCACTCTCCCCTCCAAACTAGTGATGTTGTACCTGCGAAGCCTCCCCCACCCCCGGGCAACCTGCACCCCCAGATACCTAAAGTGAGTCCCTGCCCTACGGAATAGCAGCCCCCCCCATCCCTGCCCCCACCCCCGGCCGAGACACCACAAAATACTCACTCTTGTCCAGGTTCAGCTTGTACCCTGTGAAAGACCCAAATACTCGTCGTAGCTCCAATATTACTCGCACTTGGTTCCGACACATACAGCAGCAAGTTGTCGGCATATAAGGACACCCTATGCTCTATCCCCCCCCCCCCCCCCGCACTATTCCTTTCCATGCTCCCGAACTTCTCAATGCGATGGCCAACGGCTCAATCGCAAGTGCAAACAGCAGGGGGGCACATAGGACATCCCTGCCTCGTCCCACGGTGGAGAGAAAAGTATCTCGAGCTGATATTGTTTGTGTGGACACTCGCCTTCGGCTCCTTATATAATAGCTTTACCCAGTTCACAAATCTTGGTCCAATCCCAAACCGCTCCAGCACTGCCATCAGGTACCCCCATTCTACCTGGTCAAACGCCTTCTCGGCGTCCAATGCCACAACCACCCCTGTTTCCTTCCCCTCTGCCGGTGCCATAACGATGTTCAAAACCCTCCTAATGTTCGAAAAAAGCTGCCTCCCTCTCACGAACCCCGTCTGATCCTCCCCGATCACCTTCGGGAGGCACTCCTCCAGCCTACCCGCCAGTACCTTCGCCAATACTTTTGCGTCCACATTCAGAAGTGATATGGGCCGATACTACCCACACTCCGTCGGATCCTTATCTTTTTTTAGTAACAGGGAAATCAATGCCTGTCCCAAGGTTTGTGGCAACACCCCCTTTCCTATCGCCTCTTCAAACATCCCCACCATCAGGGGTGCCAACTTATCCTTGAATTTTTTATAATATTCCACCGGAAACCCAACCTTCCCCGACTGCATCCTCCCAATTGCATCCTTTATCTCCTGCTCCACTATTGCTCCTTCTAATGTAGCCTTGTCCCCCCTCCCCTAGCCTCGGGTGCTCCAACCCATCTAGAAATTCCTGCATCTCAAGGTCTCCCCCGGCGGCTCTGACCTGTACAACCTCTCATAAAACGCCTCAAAAACCTTGTTAATCAGCACTGGGGCCACCATGAACTTCCTTGCCTTATCCCTCACCTGAAGAATTTCCCTTGCCGCTGCTTCCCTCCGGAGCTGACCTACTAACATACAGGCCTTATCTCCATGTTCATAAACTGCACCCCTTGCTATTCTCAGTTGGTACACCGCCTTCCTGATAGACAGTCGGTTGAAGCTCGCCTGTAGTTCCTCCTTTCCAGCTTCGCTGGGTCCCCATCCACTGCATAACTCCTATCTACCTCCAACATCTCGTCTATTACCCTCTGCCGCTCCAACCTCTCCTCTTTGTCCACCCTGGCCTTAAACAAAATTACCTCACCACCGCCTTTAGAGCCTCCCAGACAACTGCCTTCGACACCTCACCCGTACAGTCGAAACCTACAGATTCCTTAATTACCGTTTCAATTTTCTCACAGAACACTTGGTTCCCCAAAAGCCCCACATCCAGTTTCCACCCCGGCCTCTGCGCTGCCCCCTTCTCCAGCACCATATCCACCCAATGTGGAGCGTGATCTGACACTGCAATTGCAGAGTATTCCGATCCCTTAACCGCAGCCAGCAAAGCCTTTCCCACCACAAAAAAGTCGATCCGCGAGTATACCTTATGGACTGCTGAGAAAAACAAGTACTCCCGTTCCCTTGGGTTTAGGAACCTCCAAGGGTCCACCCCTCCCATTTCCACCATTAGCCCAGCCAGCGCCTTCGCCCCCCCCTGATGGGACCAGCGGGCACGGCCGTGATCTGTCCAACCTTGGCTCCTGCGCCAAGTTCCAGTCCCCCCCCCACAATCAGTTTGTATGTGTCCAAGTCGGGGATGGCCCCAAACACCTTCTTCGCGAATCCCACAACGTCCCAATTGGGACCGTATACAGTTAACAGCGCCACTAATCTCCCCTCCAGCGCCCCTGCCACAATCGCATATCTACCCCCCTGATCTGCCACCACCTTCTCCATCTGGAACCGTACCCTTTTGCTGACCAGCACCGCTACCCCTCGAGCCCTTCCATCAAATCCAGAGTGAAACACCTGACTAACTCAGCCCTTCTCAAGTCTCACCTGGTCCTTCACCCTCAAGTGAATCTCCTGCAGCATTGCCACATCGGCTTTCAAACTTTTAAGATGCGCAAGCACCCTTGACCTCTTGACCGGACCTCCTAACCCTCTCACGTTCCACGTGACTATCCTAACTGGGGGTTTCTCGCACCCCCCACCCTTCTTATCCACCATCATCATACCACCGGGCCCTGCCCCATAAGCCTGACCTGCCCCTGTCCATTGTTAACATCGAACCCCTTCCCCCCCCTGTCCATTGTTAACATCGAACCCCTTCCCCCCCCTCCCAAGAACCCCCCTACATTTCCCCTTGAAAAAACATCTCCCAGCATCCATCCCTTTCCACCCCCTCTCGCTCGCCTCGTAGGCCCATTGAAGCCTGCTCTCCAGGCTCCAACGTCCGCAGCCCTCCTCTCACCTCACCTCCGTTCACTAGCTGACTTTAGTTAGCTAGCGCGGGTGGCTCCCCCCACCAAGATATATCGTCCCCTTCCACCCAGTCCCGGAGAAAGAAAAAACAAAACCAACAATCCAACCCCTACAATTCACTAACATAAGATTTAATCGTCGCAACACAGACCGCCAATCAACCCACCATTAACTTGAACTCTAACAATGCAAAGAGAAGTAAATTACAATACACATCAGTAAAAAGGTTGTAGCATTTATACACTTTCCAGCTGCCCAAACACAGTCCACAGTCTCTCGCCCAGCTCCGCTCTTCACATCTGTCCCAAGCCTTCTGCCCTCACGAACGCCTCAGCTGCCTCCGCTGTCTCAAAATAAAAGTCTTTGGCGTTATACGTTACCCTCAGCTTCGCCGGGTACACCACACCAAATCGCACCCCCTTCTTGTACAAAGCCGCCTTCACCTGCCCGAACGCCGCTCGTCTCTTTGCCAACTCCACCGTCAAGTCCTGGTAGATCCGAACTCCAGCACCGTCCCACAGCACCTCCCGCTTCTGCTGCGCCCAGCTTAACACCTTCTCCTTCATGCAGTACTGATGGAAACCCCCGAAAAAATCCGACAAATCGCGGACCGGCAGGAGCCTCTACCAGATGCAGTCACTCCGCTCGCGAGCGCCACCAGAAGCCCAGTCCATTTATTTTATCCAGGATATTAAATAGTGCCTTTCCCCCACGGCAGGTAGATCCAAAATAAATACATTTGTCTCTGCCCTGTTGAGTCTGCAGTACGGGCCAGGAAAGGACAGAATTCCACGGTTAGATCTTTGAAGGTGAACACGGGAATCCCTCACGAGAGACTGATTTTCAGTGAGATTGGCTGACTCAGTGTTTACTGATGTTTGGGTGAGATTTCCATGGACTCGGTCTTGGTCGCGCCTGCCATTTATGGTGCGGTGTGCGTTCGAGCACATTGTATATGTTTCTTCACACGTCCCTCATATCCACCGTGCAGGTTGGAATTTAAGGTAGATAACGTAAAGTGTTTTATCTTTCTGACTTTGTATCGTAAACTTTATTTTTGTTTGTTGACAACCTGCGGAATCCTGTGGTTTTATTTGCTGACTGAGTGTCTTCAATGTCAAACTTTTATCGACTTCATCAAAATCTCAAACTTTTATTGACTTCATCAAAACATTATTGCTTCCGAAGGGATCTGCTCAAGAATCATAATATATATACGTTTACTGAACCAATTCACAAATCTATTACTGAGTGATATGGGGGGGGGATGAGCAGCGATTGGTCATATCATAGAATCCCTGCAGTGCAGAAAACGGCCATTCGGCTCATAAAGTCTGCATGTTCCCTCCGAAAGACCACCCTACCTCAGCCCAATCCCTCGCCTATCCCAGTAACCCCACCTGATCGTTGGACACTTAGCGACAACTTAGCATAACCAATCCACCTTAACCTGCGCACCTTTGGTCAGTGGGAGGAAACCAGAGCACCCGGAGGAAATCTCCCCGAACAGGCGCCGGAATGTGGCGACTTGGGCTTTTCAGTCACTTCATTGAAGCCTACTTCTGACAATAAGCGATTATTATTATTAAACCCACACAGACACGGGAAGAATGTGCAAATCCCACACAGTCACCCAAAGTCGAAATCAAACCCAGAGCCTCTGCCGCTTTGAAGCAACAGTGCTATCCACCATGTCACCGTATTGCCCCATGTCCTGGAACTCGCTGCCTACGAGAGTGGTGGAAGTGGAGTTAATGTTAGAATCTTGTATTTGAAGGGATCTTAACCTGCCGAACTATGCCAAGTTGGGGGAAGCTTAGTTGATGAATCAAAGTCCTGGCGCAATACGACAAGTTGTAAGATTTGTAATATTTTGGGACTATGCCAAGTTGTTGGATTCCTTGTATTATTCGACTGTGTAAAGTTGAAGGAATTTATATCATTTCTGCTATTCAGTTACCAGTAGCACTTTGCGAATACTGGGACTCAGCAGAAACTTCAGTTAAAACTTCTCAGGTGCCAAAAAGAATTGTTTTATTTGTAGTCACTTGATTACAATTTGAAAGTCATTTAAAAGGCAATTCGTAGACAATTCGAAGCTTTCAGAGAATTACAGACATTATCTTTTTTGCTTAGGCAGACAGCTCGAAAGTAACTTTTAAAAGGTCAAAGTCTGGCAATGAAACATGAAAAGAGAGAGAGAGCTAATCTTCAGCTAAACTCAAACTCAAAGTCAAAAGTACACTACATCACTGACACAGACTAACACAAAGACAGACTGACAGAACCCCCAAAAGACAAAACCCTAAAGACAAAAAACCTAAAATGGCGGGCGGAATCTTTTCAGTTATACACTTTCATATCTGTCTTAAGTCATCTAATCACACCCCAATATAATCCTAATTGGTTTGGGTTAGACTCAAACACATTTGATTTGATGGCAAGCCGTCCATCTTCAATGTGCAACATCAGCTTTTAATTGTTTCATGTCTACATGTTATGGAATGTGATATTCTGCTAATCTTTAACAGCAATAGACTGGTTTTAAGCGAGCTTAGCTAATGTAACAATGGAGACTTCATATTGACAAAGATTGAGTAAAATATCAATGCTCTTACAAACTGCATTGGACTCCTGCCACCTCGTTGCCATGGAACTCAGTCCTTGTCCTTGACAATTAGCACAAGCAGTGTCAAATTGTCTTGCAACTGTGCTGTTATAATCTATGTTGGAATTTTATGCTGTTTTATGTATCTATTGAAGACCTGAATTTGTGTGTGCTAAAATTCTCATTTTTAAATGAGTATTTAAAACTAGGGCTTAATATTTATGCTTAAACAGCTATCTTTTACCTATACTAGTTGTATTAAAAATACCTGGCTTCTACAGGTTACGGGGATAGGTCGGGGGATTGGACCTTAGTCGGGCACTCTTTCAGAGGGTCGATGCAGGCCCACTGGGCCGAATGACGTCCTTCTGCACAGTAGGGATTCTATGGGTGAAGACAGCCTGCCGTGCATCAAGAAAGTGACTCACCTCCCCTCGGAAAATTAGGGATGGGCAATAAATGCTGGCCTTGCCAACGACGCACCAATCCCGTGAAAGGATTAATTTGAAAAGCCTTTGTTTCTGACATTGCACCCGTGGACAAAGGAGGGCAACAAATGCACCACCCTGTCCCACTTTGGAACTCAAACATGCCTATGACCCGGTCATCTCTTCCTGAACCTGACTGGCTTTCCTCTCCTGCCTTTCACTCTCCTTGGAGATGCTCGCTGACCATTTCCGACCCCGGGCCACAAAGGAGAACATTACCATCCCGGAAGGGACTGTTAATGTTTGAAGAGAAGTCTGAACACCCAGCAATTCAGTGAATGAACTACGTCATAAAATGTCATGTTGCTCAACAAAAACAGACCTTTATTGTATATATAAAGTTAAAGTTAGCTCTCCTACCTTATCACTCGAGTTTCTATCTTTATTCGATGAATCCAGTTTTCGCTTTACTCCCTCCCCAAGAGATTCCTTTTCTCACAAAAGCTTATTCGCTTTCTTTAGGGACCAACCTGAAGATATGCCACAACCCTCTGGAATTCACTTTATTTTCTCCCCAACTTCTCAGTTTGGATCTTAGACTTTCAGAGATCTTTTCTCTGTGAAGGTTCCACTTCCTTCTTGAGCTGACTTTGGACACACCTTCTGCTTTTTCTCAATCAGCTCCCACAGCTTCTTCACAGCTCTTTCCAAGCTGACTGTTTTCTGCCACATGGCTAACTGCCTCTCACCGTGGGGACCCCAGGGGATTTCTTCCCCTCGCTTCAAGCTAGGCAAATCTTCCAGCTCAGCTTCCTCTCCCACACCAAATTCCAAGACCAACGAAGGAACTCATTGTTTGCTGGCTCAAGGCCAACAACCCGTTCGCTCATTGGTCAAAATCTTCCTCGGGCCACTTTACGAATATCACTCAGAAGCTTTTTATGTTCAAGTGGAAAGGTTTGATGTTCCCATTTGGTCTGATCATCAAACAATTCGAAGGCCAGAATTCTCCAGCCACTGCGATTCACCTGTCCCGCTGGCAGCGCACCCCCACCCGCAAGTTACCCCATGGCGTAGGGGGCTTCAATGGGAAATCCCAGAGACAAGCGGCAGGAACAGAGAATAGCACCACCCAGCGAACAGCACACTGCCAAGAAACACATGGCCGGGGGAGCGGAAAATCCATCCCGAAATGTCCCAATTTTTCCTCATCCCATTCAGAATGAATTTCATTTGCTTCCTTGTGACTGATGTCGACAGCTTATCCAATGTTGGAATTTTCTTTTTCTTTCTAATACTAACTCTTTTCTAAGTCTTTGAATCATAGAACATACAGTGCAGAAGGAGGCCATTCGCCCATCGAGTCTGCACCGACCCACTTAAACCCTCACTTCCACCCTATCCCCGTAACCCAATAACCCCTCCTAAATGTTTTGGAGACTAAGGGCAATTTATCATGGCCAATCCACCTCACCTGCTCATCTTTGAACTGTGGGAGGAAACCGGAGCACCCGGAGGAAACCCACGCAGACACGGGGAGAACATGCAGACTCCGCACAGACAGTGACCCAGCAGGGAATTGAACCTGGGACCCTGGAGCTGTGAAGCCACAGTGCTATCCACTTGTGCTACCATGAATCTTCCACGTGTCATGGACAGGAAGGGGGGGGGGGGTTATTTCTCCCGTTAAAATGGTGGGGTATTTTTCTCCAACCCTTAATTTTGGACATTTCCAATCCTCGATCAATAACTTGCACAACAAACTTGGTGAAGGTGAAATAAAGAGGTTGGTTAATTTTTACACACACACACATGCAAGAGGGGTTTTGCGATGGCTGCCCCCTTCCACACGCATACAATAAATGGAGGGGTGCGGCTGAGTGAAAAGGAAGAGTGATCGGGGCTCGAGGTTCCAGCGGTTGACAGGACCCAGTTCCTTCTTCTGTCGCCGGCTGGGTGGCAGCCAGCGCAGGCCGTTACCTGGAGTTCCGTTCACGCTGGAGTTAAACAATAGCCGCTGGGATTCAGTTCCAACAGACGGTATCATGGTGGAGCTTTGTGGAGGGGGCATGTGACCGACCTCCTCAATGCTGGACACAGGATGACTGCAACCTCGAGGTCTATTTGAGACACTGGGTCGTGTAAACTAACTGTCTCTCTCCTTGCCAAACCAGTGGTGTGAGGACTGCTGGTGCTTCAGCCACTCGCACTGCCAGGGGAGATGGGGACTTGCAAAGGTTTTCATTTGTTCAAACTTAGCGGGGACAGACCCGCCATCCCTGTGGCCGTTGTTGCACTGCCCGCAAAGGTATCGGATGACCGACTAGAGACATGTTGTTCGCTCAGCAATTATCCATTTTTAACAGTATCGGTAAAACACTGACTTTCTAAAATAGTCCAGCTTGAGAATTATATATTTATATTTATATATTATCATCATAGAATCCCAATAGTGCAGAAGGAGGCCATTTGGCCCATCGAATCTGCAGCAACTTAAAAGGCACTCTACCTAGGCCCATTCCCCCACCTAGGTAAATGGTAAAGTCACCATAGTCCCAGGTGACCATAGGCATATCCCCTTTAAGAGGGGGGGGGGGGGGGGGGGGGGGGAAGGCGGACTGCTGGTGATTTAACCTCAGGCAAGGATCAAGGCTCAGAAGCTGGGCCTTCATGAATAAGCTCAGGTAGGTACTGTTGTGTTATGCTGCTTCGTGTAGCATAAGCTGCTTCCTTGATGTATGCTCTGACAGAAGAAGGTTCCGACTTGTTTATTGAACTATTAACACAGTTCTTAAATGAGTTCGACTCTCTGCTAATCTAGCTGTAGTAACTCAGTCTATCTTTACCTGCCTGCTCTAAGCCACGTGCTGGGTGTGATGCTGTTGAGCAACCCTGATGCACTCTCTAGATGTCTGTCAGTGGAAAGAGGCAGAGCATGTGTGCCCTGTCCTTTTATATGGGTTGTGAAGTGCCCCATTGTAGTAATGCCACCTCTGAGTGTCCTGATTACCCATTGGTTGTGTCCTGTTGTAATGACCCATTGGCTGTATGTCTGCATGTCATGACATCTCTGGTGCTCCATCTAGTGGTTACTTAGTTGTAGTGTATTTGCTACTAGCATTGCTCTGCATCGTGAACCAGCTGTCTAGTCAAGTGAGCTAAATCGACCACCACCTAACCTACACATCTTTGGACTGTGGGACGAAACCAGAGTACCCGCGGGGCGATGGTGCAGTGGTTAGCACTGCTGCCTCACAGCGTTGAGGACCCGGATTCGGCCGCGGGTCACTGTCCGTGTAGATTTAGCTCATTCTCCCTGTATCTGAATGCGTCTCACCCCCAAAAGATGTACAGGGTAGGCTAAATTGCCCCTTAATTCGGGGGGGGGGGGGGCAAATGGGTACTCTAAATTTATTTGTTAACAATCTCTGGAGAGAGAACAATCGCTTGTGAGTTCGCTGGTGTGTCTGCAAGTTGGATAACTGTGTAAATCCCTTCCCACACTCTGGGCAAGTGAATGGCCTCTCCTCAGTGTGACTGCGCCAATGAGTGAAGGAACCCCAGGAATGACCGGGATCACAAGAGTGTAATTTTGAGTACAGACTGTTCTTACAAGTATTTCTCCTATGTAATTGTTTTACTGGTGGCTGATGAGGGCTGAGCATGTGCTGGCTTTGGGCAGGCTTTTTCAGTCTGTTAGAGGTGACGTGTAAGCAAGACCTATTTTACTACTGCTCCTGTTTTCATGGTTTTTCCTGTTTTCATGTTATTACGGTCTGCTGAGTTACTGTATTGTGCGGGTAGTTGATGAAGAAAATACGAGGGTCAGAAGAGATTAGTGGAAAATGTGAAATGTGTAAAAGGTATCAGAGGACAAATATAGCCATGATTAGGAAGTCGGTGTGGGAGCGGGTGGAGGCGGCCTCATACAAGGGCACAAGCTCGAGGGCATTGGTAATGGCTCCTCTGCCGTTCTCATTGGCCCGTTACTCCACAGGGGCTGTTTAGCACAGGGCTAAATCGCCGGCTTTGAAAGCAGACCAAGGCAGGCCAGCAGCACGGTTCAATTCCCGTAACAGCCTCCCCGAACAGGCGCCGGAATGTGGCGACTAGGGGCTTTTCACAGTAACTTCATTGAAGCCTACTTGTGACAATAAGCGATTTTCATTTTCATTTGACACGCCAGGTTGTAGTGGCAGCCCTGAGAGTGGCAGAAGCATACCGGACTGGAGGGAGCATCGGTGAGGGCTCCAATTTGTGGTAATCACCGGTTTGTGCTGGGGAGGCTGGATGGGGGTTTCGGAGGTGGCAGAGAGCAGGTATTTAGAGGCTGGGGGATCTTTTTATTTATGGGAGCTTTCCCTGTTTGGAGGATCTGGAAGAGGAGTTTGAATTGTGGGGAGGGAATGGGTTTCGTTATTTGCAGGTGAGGGATTTAGCGCAAAGGCAGCTTTCAACCTTTCCGCTTCTACCGCCACACGGGATACAGGACAAGGTAGTTTCGAGAACACGAGTGGGGGAGGGGGAGGTTTCGGGAATCTATAAAGAACTTATGGAGTGGGAGGAAACCCAGATAGGTGAGCTAAAGCGTAAATGGGAAGATGAGTTGGGAGGAGAGGTAGAGGCGGGTCTGTGGAAGGATGCTCTGAGCAGAGTCAACACGTCCTCATCATGTGCCAGGCTCAGCCTGATACAAGTCAAGGTGGTTCACCGGGCACACATGACGGTGGCCCGGATGAACAGGTTTTTTGGGGTGGAGGACAGGTGTGTGAGGTGTGCAGGAGGGCCCGCAAATCATGTCCACATGTTCTGGGGATGTCCGAAGCTTAGGGGACACTGGCAGGGATTTGCGGATGTCATATCCACGGTGCTAAAAATGAGGGTGACGCCGAGTCCAGAGGTGGCGATTTTTGGAGTGTTGGAAGACCCGGGAGTCGAGACCGACGATTTGGCCTTTGCCTCCGTGGTAGCCCGGAGATGGATCTTATTGGCTTGGAGGGACTCTGAGCCCCCAAAATCAGGGGTATGGGTTAGTGAAATGGCCGGGTTTCACAGACTTTAGAAAATTAAGTTCAGCCTGAGAGCATCAATGTTCGGGTTCGTTCGGAGGTGGCAGCCGTTTATCGACTTCTTCAGAGAAAACTAAACTGTCAGCCGAGGCAATAATGGGGGAGGTTAGGGATTAAGAGGGGCAGGGGGAGTTTGTCTAGTTTAGTTTAGGTGGGAACAGCGAGAAGAGATGGAGGGGAGTGTTATGCACTGAATTATGTTTATATTTGTATCTTTTGTTGTTATAAAATCATAAATGCCTGAACAAAATGTTTGTTAAAAGAAAAGTATTAGAGTACGTCGTCACATCCCATTGTAATTCTTCCCTCAGCACGTAACTTTGAGGAGAGAGTTGCCGTGGATCTAAAGATGTGGGACACAAATATTTTCACTCCACACTTTATAGACATGGTAACCTGATTTAGTCCTTCTCCAATAATACGTGGCACGGACAAAAGTGTGATTCTAGACCAAGTTGTGGAGAAATGGACAGGGACTGGACCTGGGGCACCAGCTAAATTTCTGACTGATGATGGAGGGGAATTTGCTGATGAGGAGTTTCGAGACGTGTGTGAAAACATGAATATTACAGCTGAAAGTGCTTTCAGCTCCGGACTCTGTGAAAGGAATCACACAGTCATCGATGAAATGCTGCAGGAAATCTGAGCTGATCAGTCAAGCTGCAAGTTGACAACTGCACTGGCCGGGACAATTCATGTACACAATTCACATCAGATGGGTGGAGGGTATCGTCCCGATCAATTGGTCTCTGGGAAAAATCCCAAAAGACCCTGTGTGCCGGGCGACAGCCCTCCTGCTTTAGAAGGGACAACAATTAGTTCCATTTTTAGTCACCAATTATCAGATTGTTTCACAAAAAGAAACTATTGTGGATCCGAGAAGAGGGAAGTCTTATAATGTAAAGATTTGTGCAAACCAAGGAAAATCATGTTTTTAATCTTCTTCGATTTGTTTTGAAATATTATTTATGTGAATTGTTCGGGACCATTAATGTTTAAAGAGAAATTCGAACACCGAGTAATGAACTGGAATAATGTCACAAGATTCCACATTTTTAACCAAAATCAAACTTTACTGTTTATCTTAAACAAAAGAAAATTGGAAATCTAGCACGAGAAACTTAACTCAACAAGTTAGAAGTATTTGTGCTGTAAACTCAGTTCTACTTTTTAACTTCACCCCCTTGTATGTAACAATATCTTTAAACTTCTTTCATTTCTGTTTCCGGGACCATCCCGAAGGTATGTGAAAAGTTTCCAGAATTCACTTTATTTTCCTCAGTATCCCAGCTATTCCCCAAGCTCCAAGATTTTATGGGGATCCTTCCATCAGCTTTCGACTGAACAACCCTCCAACTTTCCTTTAAGACCTCAAAATAGTTGATTCGGCAGTTCTGAAAATTATCTTCTTCCAATAATTATCGTCCAAAGTTCCTTCTGCGAGAGGAGAGTCCTCGTTGCTGCTCAGATGGGAGGTTTCAAGTTCAGTTTTGAAAACAGTCTGTTCAGAGTTCACCTTTTGAACTTTATTTTCTTCCATGTGTGTAGTTTCCCCATTGTTTCGATCCAAAGGGAATATCCCGGTCAATCCCACATTTAAACTCTCTTCTTCTGGCTCAGTTGTAGGCGGAGCCTCATTTTCCAGTTCATTTCCCAGACTCCAACATTTTGGATTGTCTTTTGGAGCCAGTGGGCTGGGGTCTCCGATCGCCGGCGCTGAAATCGTGTTCGGCGATGGGCCGGAGAATCCCCGTTTGTGCCGGAATCGGGGGCGCGCTGTTTTTGCGATGCTCACTCCCTCAAAAACGCCGTACTCGGGGAGTACTCCACACACCATATGGGCGGCCTCTGGACGTCACCCAAGGCCCCATCCCGAGGCAGGCCGGGTCCGCGCGTGGCCGGCACCATGTTGCATGGCCATTCTCCGGCCGTATCCATAGGTAAAGCCACGGGCTTTACGCTGCACGGCTGAAAGCCCCTCCACCGGGCAGAGGATCGGTGAGGGGGCGGCGTCGACTTTCTGGTCGTAGGAGCGGACGGATCCTGTGGACATAGCCGCAGGATCGGAGAATCCAGCCCATGTAAGTTCAAAATGGCTTCTTTTTACGCCAATGGACAAACTCATCTTCAGCCATTTCAGGAAAAAACAATTCTGATATTCCTGTTCGGAGCAAATGGGATCTTGGACTTCAGAAATCGAGGGATTGAGAACAAAAGGAGGAAAGTTCTGCTGAACCTTTCTAAAGCTCTGGTTAGGTCACAACTAGAATATTGAGTCCAGTTCTGGATCTCTCCCAGACAGCACTGTGGGTGTTACCGGGGTGTCACCGACACCACACAGACTGCAGCAGTTCAAAAAGGCGCCTCACCCACCACCTTCTAAAGCGGCAATTAGGGACGGACAACAAATGCTGGGCCCGGCCAGAAACACCACATCCCATGAAGAATGAAAACAGAAAGATGCGGGTGTGGGGAGGTACACAGTGAGTGACCTGGAACTCGCTGCCCGTGAGGATGGTGGAAGCAGGCACCCTGAACAATTTCAAAATGAAATTTGGTTGGGCACTTGAGGGAATTGGGACTGACCGGTTTGCTCCACAGAGAGCCAGCATGGGATCAATGGGCTGAATGGCCTCCTTCCCTTCCCGAATGACCCTGTGGTCTGAAGAGAACAATTTCAGCTGCTCCAGTCTCGCCAACTAACTGAAGTCCCTCATCCCTGGTGCCGTTCTCGTAAATCTCCTCAGCCCCTCACTGAGTCCAGCAGAGAGAAACCCTCTGACCCTCCCACTTCACCAAGTGTCAGAATGGACATGGTTCAGTCCTGGGTGTGAGTAACAGCAGCAATAACAGCAGAGTCCAACCCCTGTCATCACTTGTGAACTCGCTGGTAGCTGCGCAGGGTGGATAACAGGGAAAACCCTTCCCACACACACAGCAGATGAACGGCCTGATGTTTACTGATTTATTGATTCACTGATTTATTGATTCACTGATTTATTGCTTTAATGATTTATTGGTGCCTTTAAGAATTGATGCAGTACATTTCTTAATTCAGCGCATAGACAGTGAATGGAATGTCCACAAGGCTAATGTGGAAAGATAGTCATTGTTTCAGATAATAAATAAGAACTGCTAAGCTGGAATCTAACATTGTTTCATGAAAGGTTGCATCAAAGCCCCTTGTAATTAATAAACCATTGTTCCCCAACACAATCTGTCATGAAAATGTATCACAGCCTGAGCAACAGCACCATTTAGTAATAAAAATGTATCAAAGCCTCAGCAACATTTAGTAATAAAAATGTATCAAAGCCTCAGCAACAGCAAGGTTAATGCAAGCACCTTAGGTTTGTAGGATTGGTACACGTGACGGGGACACACAGACATTTAATTAATTTGATGGAGATTAGTAAACATTAAGTAATGACCAATGCTTGGATAACAAATCATTTTCTAAGTGATAGACAGTTATTTGAATAAATCAGGAATCTTCAGCTGAGAATTAGAAACCAATGAGAGTAAATGAGGGATTAGACCATAGATCAGAATTTCTTTAAGAATAAGGCTTCATGCTGAAAGCTTTATTCTGAACTTATGGTTTAAGAAATTCCGAATCATCTATGGATTTTATAATATTTTCTTACGTGTTTGTTTAACTTTCTTTATTATGTTTTGATGTATTATAGGACCAAAGTTTTGATTTAGTTTTTTTTATTGATGAGAAACAAGGTGAATGATTAGCAAATAAAGTTGTATTTTTAGACACTTCAAAGCAACTGGACCTGTGAATCTTATGTGAAGATAAAATAAGAGATCGTATCACAGCCTCTTCCCGATGTGAACCTGCTGGTGTTTGAGCAGGTAGGTTGACCGAGTGAATCCCTTCCCACACTCGGAGCAGGTGAACGGCTTCTCCTTACTGTGAGTGCGCTGGTGTGACAGCCGGGTGGATGAATTCCCGAATCTCTTCCCACACACAGAGCAGGTGAATGGCCGCTCACTGGTGTGAACTCGCTGGTGTGACACCAGGTTGGATGTCTTAGAGAATTTCTTCCCACAGTCCGAGCAGGTGAAGGGCCTCTCCCCGGTGTGGACTCGCGCGTGTACCCGCAGGTTGGATAACTCACTGAATCCCTTCCCACACTGGGAGCAGCTGAACGGCCTCTCCCCGGTGTGGACGCGCTGGTGTGTCTGCAGGTTGCACAACCGAGCGAATCCTGTCCCACACACAGAGCAGGCAAACGGCCTCTCCCCGGTGTGCACTCGCTGGTGTCTCCGCAGGTTACACAACTGGAGGAATCCCTTCCCACACTCAGAGCAGGTGAATGGCCTCTTGCCGGTGTGGTCGCGCTGGTGTGTCTGCAGGTTAGATGACCGAGTGAATCCCTTCCCACATTGAGAACAGGTGAACGGCTTTCCCTCAATATGAGTTCCCTGGTGTTTTTGCAGGCTGGATAACTGAGTGAAACCCTTCCCACACTCAGAGCAGGTAAAAGGCCTCTTGGTGTGAACTCGCTGGTGGTTCAGCAGGGTGGATGAGTGAGTGAATCCCTTTCCACACCGAGTGCAGGTGAATGGCCTCTCCCCAGTGTGAATGCGTCGATGAGCTTCCAGTAGTGATGGGACTCTGAATCCCTTCCCACAGTCCCCACATTTCCACGGTTTCTTCATGGTGCGGGTGTCCTTGTGTCTCTCCTGGTTCACCGTCCAGTTGAGGCCTCGTCCACACAGAGAACACGTGTATGGTCTCTCCCCACTGTGAATGGCGTGATGTTTTTTCAGGCTGTGTAACTGGTTAAAGCTCTTTCCACAGGCAGTGCTCTGGAACACTCTCACTCGGGTGTGTGTGTCTCGGTGCTTTTCCAGTCACACGGAGGTTTAAAGCATTCTGAAGCAGACAGAACAGACAAACATTTCTCCTGCGAGATTTAAAGGCCGATGATATTCCAGTCCCGATGAATTGAGCGATGCTGTCGGATGTTGACGTGAAGTTTGCTTTGAGATTTTGGTCTGTAAATTCTCACCTTCTGAGATCCTGTAAAAGGAGTTTACAAAATCATCACTGTCAGTACAGGATAGAAATTCAGAACAGACAATTCTAGTTTTTGTGAACATTCGATCCTCTCTCCTTCCCAAAAGTCATCCAACACTCACTCCACCCAATATATACCCTCCCAATTCTTGTTAAGGTACGATTCAATTTGACCAACATGGGTCACTGATCCATGTCCCAGACAGAGAGACCTTAAAATCTTTGTCCAGGCTGCTTGTATTCTCCATTTGTATCTATAGCAAAGTCGCCATAGTCCCGGATGACCATAGGCTGCTTTCCCCTTTGCGGGGGAGAGCTGCCTGGTGGTGATTTAATCTCACCATCACCATACCTCAGGCGAGGGGCAAGGTAGAGAAAGTGGGCCTTCATCAATAACCTCAGCCAGTACGGGAATTGAACACACGCTGTTGGCGTCGCTCTGCATCTCGAACTAACTGTCCAGCCATCTGAGCTAAACTGGCCCCTGTATATATAACTGAACTGATAATGAGTATACTGAACCCTATGTGGGAGGAGGATGTGAGAAATCTGGAACTGACAGACAATCTAAATGATGGAAGGGGAGGCAAAGTATTTCAAAAGGCGGGGGGGGGGGGCATGCAAACATGGCAGGAATGTGCAAACTCCACACGGACAGTGACCCATTACTGCAGATGTTGGAATCTGAAACAAAAACAGAAAATACTGGACAATCGCAGCAGGTCTGACAGCATCTGTGGGGAGAGAAGGGAGCTAACGTTTGGAGTCTGGTTGACTCTTTGTCACAGCAGATGCTTTGTCAATGCTCTGGGGCCCAGGGTTCGAATCCAACCACAGCAGATGGTGCAATTTGAATTCAGTAAAAGTCTGGAATTAACAGTCTGATGATGACCATGGAACCATTGCCGATTGTCGTAAAAACCCAACTGGTTCGCTCATGTCATTCAGGGAAGGAAATCTGCCGTCCTTTCCTGGCCCGGCCTACATGTGACCCCAGGTCCACAGCAATACACAGAAATGTTATTTTTAATGTATTTTATTACAAACATGTATTAAAACAGGTTACAGCAAATAAACAGCCCGGGAAACATACTTCCCAGCAATCAACTATATAGTTTGTACAAATTGTTTCCCTTTTCCACCCACCACGGCCCCCGCGACGAACAGCGCCTCAAACACAGTCACAAACATTCCCCACCTTTTCTCAAACCCCTCTACAGAGCCCCTTCACTCATACTTTATCTTTTCTAACCGCAGGAAGTCATACAGGTCACCCAACCAAGCTGCTACCCCCAGTGGCGATGCCGACCACCACTCCAGTAAAATTCACCGCCGTGCAATCAGAGAGGCGAAGGCCACGACATCGTCTTTCCTCCTCTCCATGAGCTCCGGCTTCTCTGAAACCCCAAATATCGCCACCAAACGGTCGGGGTCCACCTCCTCCTCCACTATCCTGGCTAAGACCGCGAACACTCCTGCCCAGAATCTTCTCAATTTTACACAACCCCAAAACATGTGCACGTGATTCGCTGGTCCCCGCCCACACCTCTCACACTCATCTGCTACCTCCTGAAAGAACCCACTCATTCTCGCCCGAGTCATGTGCACCCTGTGCACCACCTTAAACTGTCTCAGGCTCATCCTTGCACAAGAGGAGGTCCCGTTTGCCCTTTGAAGTGCCTCACTCCATACTCCCCAACTGATCTCCCCTCCCAACTCCGCTTCCCATTTCTCCTTGATCTTCACCACACGCTCGCCTCCCTGCTCCCACAGCCACTTATACATATCCCCAATTCTTCCCTCACCTTCCACATCCGGAAACAGCAGTCGCCCAGCAGGTTGTATCCAGGCAACCTAGGGAACCTCCTCCTGATATTTCGTGCAAAGCCCCTAACCTGCAGATACCCAAACTCGCTCCCTCTTGGCATCTCTACCCTCTCCCTTAGCACCTCTAGACTGGCGAACCCTTCCTCCAAATGCAGATACCTCACCTTGACCAGCCCCACCTTCCTCCACCTCCTGTATACACTATTCATCCCCCTCGGTACAAACCCATTCGTCTTGCACAGCGGTGTTAGCACCGACATCCCTTCCACCCTAAAATGCCTCTTCAACTGATCCATATCTTTACCGTGGACTCCACCACCGGGCCCCCTGAATACCTACTCAGAGCCATTGGCAACGTTGCCGTCACCATCGCCCTCAAACTAGACCCCTTACGAGGGCAGCAAGGTGGCAAAGTGATTAGCACTGCTGCCTCACGGCGCCGCGGCTCCAGGTTCGATCCTGGCTCTGGGTCACTGTCCGTGTGGAGTTTGCACATTCTCCCCGTGTCTGCGTGGGTTTCGCCCCCATAACCCAAAGATGTGCAGGGTGGGTGGATTGGCCACACTAAATTGCCCCTTAATTGGAAAAAACTAATTGGGTACTCTAAATTTATTTAAAAAAGAACTAGACCCCTTACAAGGTTCCTCCTCCATCCTAATCCACTCTACCTCTTCTCCTTCCCACCACCACCGCACCTTGCACACATTGGACGCCCAATAATAATGAAACAGGTTCGGCAATGCCAACTCCCCCCAGCTGCCTCTGTAGCAGGGTCCCCCCACCCTCGGCACCTTCCCCACCCACACAAAGTCCAAAATGATCGTGGCCAATTTCTGTAAAAAGGCGTTTGATATAAAGATCGGGAGAGCCTGAAAAATAAACAAGACCCTCGGCAGAATATTCATTTTCACCACTTGGACCCTCCCCGCCAACGTCAAGTGCAGTGCATCCCACCTCTTAACATCCTCCCTGGCTTCCTCCACCAGCTTCGTTAAGTTCCACTTATGGAGCCCCGTCCATTCCCTCGCTACCTGAATCTCCAAATACCTAAACCTATCCCTCGCTCCCATAGATGGCATCCCCACACAATTAGCCCGCTGTCCCAGCTTATTCACCAGGAATACCTCGCTTTTCCCTACATTCAGTTTACACCCCGAGAACCCTCCAAACCTCCCCAGCAGGCCCATAATCCTTCCCATACTCTCCAGCGGATCTGAAACATACAGCAAGAGGTCATCGGCAGAGAGCTACACCCAATGATCCCTGTGTTCCCTCATAATCCCCCACCACTCCACCGACCCTCTAAGAGCCATCGCCAACGCCTCTGTGGCCAGGGCAAACAGCAACGGCGACAGCTGGCACCCCAGCCTAAGCCAAACTTCGCAAACTCATATTATACGTCCTCACACTCGCCCTTGGCACCACATACAGCAACTGTACCCATGCCACAAATCACGGCCCAAACCCAAACCTTTCAGAAACCTCGAACAAGTACCACCACTGCACCCGATCAAATGCATTCTCCGCGTCCATGGATATCACCACCTCAATTATTACTCGCGAGCTGCCTGCCCTTCACACCTGTTTGATCCTCTGCAACCACCCGTGGGACACACTCCTCCATCCTCCCCGCCAACAACTTAGCCAAGACTTTCACATCCGTGTTCAATAGTGATATGGGCCTACACGACCCACAGTCCACCGGGTCCTTCCCTTTTTCCGGGATTAGTCTAATTACTGTCATAATATACACCAGTATATCATGGTGCAGACACACACTGATGGACATGCAGTGGGACCAATCAACATACACAACACCGTAGCCAATCACCAGTGAGAGCACACGCACTATAAAGACAGGGGACAGGAGAGTTCCCGCTCATTCGAGTAGCAGCTAGCTAGGAGGACAGAGCTCACAGCCTGCAACACAGACATTCACCATGTGCTGAGTGCATCAACTGGTTAGGACAAGGCAAAGGTCTTTAGATAAAGCTGGTATCGTATTTACCCACAGTTCAAGTATGTGACCCAGAGTTTCGCTGGGTACAGCATACCAAAACACACGTTGCGCTTGTGAAGAGCTGCTTTCGCTCTATTGAAGTTGGCCCGTCTCCTGGCCAGGTCTGCCCCAATGTCCTTGTAAACTCTAATGAAGTGTCCTTCCCATTTGCAAGTTCTGTTTTGCCTGGCCCAGCGCAGGATTGTATCCCTGTCTTGGTACCGGTGCAGTTTAGCTATGACGGCCCTCGGGTGGTCCCCTGCCTTGTGCTTCGGGCGCAGCGACCGGTGTGCACTGTCCATTTCTGGTGGATTGGGGAAAGTTTTCCTCCCCACTAAGCTGCCCAGCCTCTCGGCCACCTATGTTGTGGGGTTTCTACCCTCGATCCCCTCTGGTAGGTCCACTATCCTGACATTTTGCCTTCTCGAGCAGTTTTCCTGATCGTCCACTCTGCCCTTCAGGCTCCCCTGCGTTGTGCCCAGTCTCGCCACCTCTCTTCGCCAGGGCTGTGATCCTGTCGCTCATGTAAGTCGCAGCTTTTTCCAGCTCCTTAATGGTCGCCTCTTGGGCTTCCAGTTTCTCCTCTGCTCTGCCCAGGGCCTGCTGCACCTCCGCCAGGGCTTTGGCCATTGCTGCCTGCACTGCGGCCTCTATGTCTGAACAAAGAACAAAGAAAAGTACTGCACAGGAACAGGCCCTTCGGCCCTCCAAGCCCGTGCCGACCATGCTGCCCGACTAAACTACAATCTTCTACACTTCCTGAGTCCGTATCCCTCTATTCCCATCCTATTCATGTATTTGTCAAGATGCCCCTTAAATGTCACTATCGTCCCTGCTTCCACCACCTCCTCCGGCAGCAAGTTCCAGGCACCCACTACCCTCTGTGTAAAAAACTTGCCTCATACATCTACTCTAAACCTTGCCCCTCTCACCTTAAACCTATGCCCCCTAGTAATTGACCCCTCTACCCTGGGGAAAAGCCTCTGACTATCCACTCTGTCTATGCCCCTCATAATTTTGTAGACCTCTATCAGGTCGCCCCTCAACCTCCGTCGTTCCAGTGAGAACAAACCGGGTTTATTCAACCGCTCCTCATAGCTAATGCCCTCCATTCTGGTAAATCTCTTCTGCACTCTCTCTAAAGCCTCCACATCCTTCTGGTAGTGTGGCGACCAGAATTGAACACTATACTCCAAGTGTGGCCTAACTAAGATTCTTTACAGCTGCAACATGACTTGTCAATTCTTATACTAAATGATCCGGCCAATGAAGGCAAGCATGCCGTATGCCTGCTTGACTACCTTCTCCATCTGTGATGCCCCCTTTCAGTGACCTGTGGACCTGTACACCTAGATCTCTCTGACTTTCAATACTTTCATAGAATTTACAGTGCAGAAGGAGGCCATTCGGCCCATCGAGTCTGCACCGGCTCTTGGAAAGAGCACCCTACCCAAGGTCCATACCTCCACCCTATCCCCACAACCCAACAACCCCAGCCAACCCAACACTAAGGGCAATTTATCATGGCCAATCCACCTAACCTGCACATCTTTGGATTGTGGGAGGAAACCGGAGAACCCGGAGGAAACCCACGCACACACAGGGAGGATGTGCAGACTCCGCACAGACAGTGACCCAAGCCGGAATCGAACCTGGGACCCTGGAGCTGTGAAGCAATTGTGCTACCCACAATGCTACCGTGCTGCCCCTAAGCTCTCTTGAGGGTTCTAACATTCACTGTATATTCCCTACCTGCATTAAACCTTCCAAATTGCATTAACTCACATTTGTCCGGATTAAACTCCATCTGCCATCTCTCCGCCCAAGTCTCCAAACGATCTAAATCCTGCTGTATCCTCTGACAGTCCTCATCGCTATCCGCAATTCCACCAACCGTTGTGTCGTCTGCAAACTTACTAATCAGACCAGTTACATTTTCCTCCAAATCATTTATATAGAATACGAACAGCAAACGTCCCGGCCCTGATCCCAGCGGAACATCACTAGTCACAGCCCTCCAATTAGAAAAGCACCCTTCCATTGCTACTCTCTGCCTTCTATGACCGAGCCAGTTCTGTATCCACCTTGTCAGCTCACCCCTGATCGCGTGTGACTTCACCTTTTGTACCAGTCTACCATGAGAGACCTTGTCAAAGGCCATACTGAAGTCCATATAGACAACATCCACTGCCCTATCTGCATCAATCATCTTTGTGACCTCTTCGAAAAACTCTATCAAGTTAGTGAGACACGACCTCCCCTTCACAAAACCATGCTGCCTCTCACTAATACGTCCATTTGCTTCCAAATGGGAGTAGATCCTGTCTCGAAGAATTCTCTCCAGTAATTTCCCTACCATTGACTGGCCTGTAGTTCCCTGGATTATCCTTGCTACCCTTCTTAGACAAAGGAACAACATTGGCTATTCTCCAGTCCTCCGGGACATCACCTGAAGACAGTGAGGATCCAAAGATTTCTGTCAAGGCCTCAGCAATTTCCTCTCCAGCCTCCTTCAGTATTCTGGGGTAGATCCCATCAGGCCCTGGGGGGAGGGGGGGGTCGGTTCTTGCTGCTGGCTTGGTCCCTGCTTTGGTCCGGGCTGCCGCTCGTCCTGCCCCGCGTTCTGCTGCCGTGCGTGGGGGGGCCCGGATCGCTCCAGAGAGCCCAGGTCTCCCACTTCAATTCGCTTTGGAGTCCGGGTTCTTCTTCGTCCCCACTCTCTTGTTGCGGGGGGCCCAAACGGATGAATTTGCGCGCTTGGATGAAAGTTCTCGGCGAGGAGTGGGACGCAACTTTGTTACCCCCCAGGAGCTACTCCACCCGCTACCGGTCTCTTCCCCTGCCGGAATCCGAATCCTTCATACCCCTGATAATATACAGCAGCTCCCTCAGCCCCAGGGGCTCCTCCAACGCCTGCCTCTTTGCTCCCTTCACCTGGGGAAACTCCAGCTCGTCCAGAAACCGACCCATATCCCCCTCCTAAAGTCCCAGGTAGTACTCCCTGAGCACCTCGTTTATCTTCCCAGGCTCTGACACCACATCCCCAGCCGCAGTCCATGTCTTCAATATTTCCCTGGACGCGGCCTGCCTCTGCAGCTGGTGCGCCAGCATGCGGCTCGCCTTCTCCCCATACTCATATTTCACCCCCCTTGACTTACGTAATTGCCCTACTGCCCTCCCCGTTGTCAGCCTGTCAAACTGCCTCTGCAACCTTTTCCTCCTCGCCAATCCCTCCGCAGTGGGCACCCTCGAATACTCCCTATCCACCTCCACTATCTCGTTCACTAGACGGTCATGTTCCTCCCTCCTTTCCCTATCCGCATGAGCCTTAAACAAAATAATTTCCCCCCAGACCACTGCCTTCAGTACTTCCCAGAAAATGGCTGCCGACACCCCCACTTTCTGATTCAACTCCACATCCGCCTTACTCGCTGCCTGCACCTTATCACATAAACCTCCATCCGCCAACAGCCCCGAATCAGACCTCCACCCCGGCCTCTGCTCTCGTCTCGATCGAACCCGAATCTCCAGCCAGTGGGGCGCATGGTCCGAGATAACTATCCTCACACATTCTGCTCCCTCCACCCCAACCTAAATCTCCCAACTCATACAAAGTAATCAAACCTTGAATACACCTTATAGACGTGTGAAAAGGAATATTCCCTTGCCTCTGGGTTCTGAAAGCGCTATGGATCCACCATACCCATCCTCTCCATAAACCCCCCCAGCTCCCTTCCATTCGTACCCTACCCATCGACCTGTGGCTCGACCTATCCACCCTCGACTCTGGGACACAGTTATAATCGCCTCCAGTGATCAACTGCTGCGTGGCCAAATCCGGGATCGCTGCCAGCAACCCCCTCATAAAACCCACATCATCCCAATTTGGGGCATCCACGTTTACCAACACTGGCTGTTCATTAAAATCGCCACTCCCCTCGATTCCGAATCAAACCCCGAGTGGAAAGAAAAACCACATGGCACTGAGCGGTGAGGGAATGATAGAAGAGTCATAGCCACAGAAACCACGGCTAAAGAGTGCTCATGGCAGCCCCCAGAGAGAATAAAAGGTGTGAAAGGCCAAACAGCAGAGAAATTAAAATCTGTGACAGATGGAGATGTGGGGGGACATGGGTGGGAGAGAGGTAAAATGAGAAAAGGGGGGGGGGGAAAGGGAAGCAAAGGGGAGAAAAGGTAAGTAAAGGGAACATAACATTTGTTTTAGGCTGTTTGCTGCAGGGTGTGTTTTAGTATCGTTTTCAGAGCTGGATAGCTGCAGTCACAGCCAGAAGGTGTATTAGAGCCTCTCTCTGTAATCTAAAGACTGTAAATCGATCCTGGTGATTTAAAACTAATAACATTAGTGACTTTAACCTGATGTGCTTCTGGTAAAAAGATGTTTTAAGTCTTATGGATGTTAAAAGGAAAGTTTAAGTATTACTTAGTGTTGTATTCTTTGGGGGTTGTATTTGAATTGATGGTTGCTAAGATGTTCACTGTATGTTTTAAAAAGGTTAACTTGAGTTCATAGAGTAAACATTGTTGTTTTCCTTTAAAAAATACTTTTCCATTTCTGCTGTACCACACCTGTAGAGTGGGCCGTGTGCTCCCCATACCACAATCTAGTAAAAGTTGTGGGTCAGGTGAACTCCATGCTACACTTTGGGGTTCTCTAAACCCTGGCCCATAACAGTTAAAATGAAATGGAATGAAATAAGTGGTCAAGGTAGGTTAGAGCCAATCATCTGAAGTTGTTGAATTCAACACCATCTCAGATTAAAGGGACGATCCTTTAAAACAGAGATGAGGAGGAATTTTTTCAGCCAGAGTGTGGCGAATCTGTGGAAGTATTTGCTGCAGAAGGCTGTGGAGGCCAATTCACCAAGTGTCTTTAAGACAGAGATAGATAGGTTCTTGATAAATAAGGAGACCAGGGGTGATGGGGAGAAGGCAGGAGAATGGGGATGAGAAACTATCAGCCATGATTGAATGGTGGAGCAGACTCAATGGGCCAAGTGGCCTAATTCTGCTCCTGTGTCTTCTGGTCTTATGATGTTGAGACTGGAAGGCTGTAGTGTGCCTAACTGGAAGATGAGATGTTGTTCCTCCAGATTGCGTTGAGCTTCACTGGAACATTGCCTCAGGCCAAGGACAGACATGTGGGCATGGGAGCAGGGTCTTGTGTTAAAATGGCAAGCAACGAGAAGGTCAAGGTCCTGAAAGTGCACAGACCGAAAGTGCTCAGCAAAGCGATTGTCCAGTCTACGTTTGGTCTCTCCACTCTAGAGGAGACCACATTGGGAGCAGCGAATGAAATAGACCAAATTGAAAGAGGGGCAAGTGGAACGCTGCTTAACCTGGAATGAGTGTTTTGGGCCTGGAATATTAATCTCCCGTTTCTGACTGCAAGGGACTTACATTAGTTTTATCAGACTTTTTCTCCTTACATACCTATAGACACTTTTGCAGTTAGCTTTTATTGATTCCCGCTATCTTACTTTCATATTGTATTTTCCCCTTCTTAATCAATCCCTTGATCTGACTTTGCTGAATTTTAAACTGTTCCCAATCCTCAGGTATGTTGCTTTTTCTTGCTAATTTGTATGCCTGTTCTTTGAATCTAATACTATCTCCAATTTCCCTTGCAAGCCATGGTTTGGCCTCAGCTCCCTTTCTACTCTCGTGTCAAATAAGAATAAACAACTTTTGGAGTTCACCTATTCATTCCTTGAATGGCTGCCATTGCCTGTCCACAGTCTTTCCTTTCAGTAATGTTTCCCAGTCCATCGTAGTCAACCCATGCCTCATAGTTACCTTTATTGAGATCCAGGACCCCAGTCTCAGAATCAGCTACCTCACTATTCTCCTTGATAAAGAATTCTATCATATTATGGTCACACATCACCAAAGGTTCTCTCATAACTAGATTGCCAACTAATCCTTTCTCATTGACCAACACCCAGTCCACGATGGGCTGTTTCCTTGTTGCTTCCTCAACATATTGGTCCAGAAAACCAGCCCGTGTACATTCCAGAATTACTTCCTGTATTGTACTGTGACTAATTTGACTCATGCAATCTATATGCAGATTAAAGTGACCCATGATCACAGATGTTCCTTCATCGCACACATCTCTGATTCCTGTGGTGATATACATCACTAAGTTTTTACGGTCGACCCAGCTCAAGTGAATGACAAGAAGACACTGAGGCTCTACCCACTGTATGTGCGACAAGTGACGACGGCATCCCACTTTCAATACCAGATGTGCAACGTGACAGACCTCAGCTAGTGTGTACAGAGGCACTCGACAATCACAGTGAGACTACTGGTGACTCCGGTGACACCACGTTACTTCAAACCTCACTCGCTCGAGCCTCTCCACAAGCAAATGCATTGCTGAATGTTTTGACTCTGGACGAGGAGCATCAAGAAACCTCAGAAGATGCAAGTGAACCTGAAAAGACTCCGGACGTGGAGCATCAAGAAACCTCAGCTGACTCAAGTGAACCTTCAATGACTCCAGATGGGAAGCGGCAAGACGCCAAAGCTGATTCCGGTGAAACAGACCAGACTCCAGACGGGGAGCATCGACAAGCCAAAGCTGATTCAAGTAAGCTAGACTTGGCTCCAGACGGGGAGCGCCGCAAACTCAGTGATGGCACGCTCAAGGAGACAGCAGACGCCACAAAGCACGCTGACACGAGTAACTGTGTGAAGGGCTCGTATTATCCACAGAGTGTGGGCCTTGAGCGCAGCAAACACGGCAACAAAACCAACCAACACAACAACATCAAAGACAATAGCAAGAAGCAGACCAAAGGCAACAACGTTGACAACAAGCACGACAAAAACAACAACACTGGGACAACGACTGGTGTGACATGGTACAACTCTGCCCGTGTGGGACACTGTTACTGCTCAGCTCAGTACAATGACATACCATGGCAGGACGATGCATTTTACCAATTAACGTTTGCTACACTACCAACAGGCAACATGGCTTTCAGGACAGATGCCATCAAGAATTGCTACCATAAGCATCGGAAAAAAAAAAGAAACAGACTCCAAATCAGTCAATGAAGTGATTTGAACACTTGAACACCTCCTGATGACCAAACATCTGGACACTGACGGCATTCACAAGAGAATGACGTCACCATTGACACTTCTATACCAGACCATATAAATTCATGAACTTTGGACTCATAACTTTTATTTTGTATTGTCTTGTCCTCCTCAAAGTCATCGCAACTGTTATTTGGTCTTGTATACTATTGTACAGTCATAATAACTTGTACAGAGCATCACTCATGTATCTAGTTTGTTCAATTTTCTTTCACACTGTACAGAAAATATGTAACATGAAAAAAGGGGGAGTGGTGATATACATCACTGTAAGTACACAAAGGGTTAATGTACATACACTACACCTAGCTAGACACTAGAGGGAGCACCAGAGACATGACACACAGACATTCAACCAATAGATCAGTAAGATGGGACATGACCAATGGGCATTCACGATACACACAGAGGTGACACTACCACAGGAGGGCATTACACCAACCCATATAAAAGGACACATCACACATTCTCAGTCTCTTTCCAGTGGAGACTCTGTGAGTACAGACATAGGGTTGATTGAACATCACACCCACCACGTGGATTGTAGCAGACTGGTTAGTTAGTCTGAGTAGCTATAGCAGGATTAACAGTAGAGTCGAATCCAAGTAGGAGGATTGTTAATAGTTTAATAAACGTGTTAAAGCTAACTCCAAGTCTGAACCTTCCTTTGTCAGAGTGCACATCAAGGAAGTAGCTTATGCTACATCAAGAGCATAACACAAAATTTCCTGTCTAATGTTATTCCCAATGTTACCAATGCAGTTTGGAGTCTGTGTACCACCCCTACGAATGTATTTTGCCCCTTGGTGTTTCTTAACTCAACCCATACAGTGGTTGACTCTTAAATGCCCTCGGAATTGGAGGAATAGGCAATGAATACTGATCAAACGAGCGACAACTGCATCCCGTGAATGAATTTTTGGTTTTCCTTTTAGTTTTTAAATTTAAAGTACCCAGTTAATGTTTTCCAATTAAGGGGCAATTTGGCATGACCAATCCAGCTACCCTGCACATCTTTGGGTTGTGGGGGCAAAACCCACGCAAACACGGGGAGAATGGACCAAACTCCACACGGACAGTGACCCAGAGCCAGGATCGAACCTGGGACCTCGGCGCCGTGAGGCAGCAATGCTAACCACTGCGCCACCCTGCTGCCCCGTGAATGAATTTTTTAACATTATTTTCCTGTCCCCTTAAATGTGAGCCATCTCCAGGGGAAACCAGCCTTTAATTGTGAACATTGGGAAAGAGACCATCCTTTTAGCCAGACAAATAAATGTGTCAAGCTGAGGGAGCAAAGGATGTCAATGTCTTTGAGAGAGAGAGAGGGACCTGGGCCAAGCTTTGCAGAGTCTGCACCCTCCCTGGATTCACTTCCTTTCACTTCAGTTGCTGCAAGTGACCAATTGAAGGTGAGAATGAGAAAAGAAATGGAAAGGGGGAGAAAAGAAAGTGTTTTACTCACAGGTGCTGGAGACAGGAGGGGATTTCAGTCTGTGTGAGTCGCCATTTTGAGTCGCCGGAAGTCCGCGCTCTGATGAGCTTCCGGTCCTCCAATCTTCCCATTGGTGAACACCCCAGCCTGAAGGCCAGGGGCGGGCTCTCACCCGCACATGCGCAGTCCCGGGGGAGACCACTGAGCGGCTTCTTGTTCTTGCCGGTTGCCTGGAAACCTTGTCTCGAGGAGGTGGACGGGCAGCAGTGGGTGGGGGTGCGGGACGGGAGGAGCTTCAGAGCGAGAAGCCGCTCAGTCACCTCCCCCCTTCCCCGGTACTGCGCATGTGCGGGTGAGCCCGCCCCCTGACCTTCCGGCTGAGGTGTTGACCAATGGGAAGATTGGAGGACCGGAAGGACTCCGTTCAGCTCATCAGAGCGCGGACATCCGGCGACTCAAAATGGCGATTCACACAAACTGAAACTTCCTCCTGTCTCCAACATCTGTGAGTAAAACACTTTCCTTTCTCCCCCTTTCCATTTCTTTTCTCATTCTCACCTTCAATTGGTCACTTGCAGCAACTGAAGGGAAAGGAAGTGAATCCAGGGAGGGTGCAGACTCTGCAAAGCTAGGCCCAGGTCTCTCTCTCTGAAAGACATTGACATTCTTTGCTCCCTCAGTTTGACACATTTATTTGTCTGGCTAAAAGGATGGTCTCTTTCCCAATGTTCACAATTAAAGGGCTGGTTTCCCCTGGAGATGGCTGACATTTAAGGGGACAGGAAAATAATTTTTAAAATCCATTCATGGGATGCAGTTGTCGCTCGATTGGTCAGCATTTATTGCCGATTCCTCCAATTCAGAGGGCATTTAAGAGTCAATTCACTGTACGGGTTGAGTTAAGAAACACCAAGGGGCGAAATACATTTGTAGGGGTGGTACGCTGACCCCAAACTGCATTGGTTACATTGGGAATAGCATTAGACAGGAAATCAGAGATGTATGCGATTACATGAATAGGATGGGAATAGAGGGATACGGACCCAGGAAGTGTAGAAGATTGTAGTTTAATCGGGCAGCATGGTCGGCACGGGCTTGGAGGGCCAAAGGGCCTCTTCCTGTGCTGTACTTTTCTTAGTTCTTTGTTCTATCTGTGATTATGGGTGACTTTAATCTGCA
This sequence comes from Scyliorhinus torazame, assembly GCF_047496885.1. Taxonomy (NCBI): domain Eukaryota; kingdom Metazoa; phylum Chordata; class Chondrichthyes; order Carcharhiniformes; family Scyliorhinidae; genus Scyliorhinus; species Scyliorhinus torazame. The sequence continues at coordinate 139,354,382 of NC_092711.1, read as the reverse complement.
TATAGATTGGGTGAGTCAAATTAGTCACGGCAATAAAGGAGGAATTTTTGGAGTGTATACGGGATGGGGTTCTGGACCAATATGTTGAGGAACCAACAAGGGACCAGGCAATCTTGGTCTGGGTGTTGTGCAATGAGAAATTATTAGTTGGCAATCTAGTTGTGAGAGAACCTTTGCAGATAGATGTGTGATCATAATATGCTGGAATTATTTATCAAGGTGTATAGTGACTAGTTGATTCTGAGACATGAGTCCTGAAACGCAATAAAGGTAACTATGATAGTATGAGGCATGAGTTGCCTGTGATGGACTGGGAAACATTACTAAAAGGAAGGACTGTGGACAGGCAATGGCAGGCATTCAAAGAATGAATAGGTGAACTTCAAAAGTTTAGTTATTCTTATTTGATGCAAGAGTAGAAAGGGAACTGTGACCAAACCATGGCTTCCAAAGGAAATTAGAGATAGTATTAGATTCAAAGAAGAGGCGTACAAATTAGCAAGGAAAAGCAAGAGACCTGAGGATTGGTAACAGTTTAAAATTCAGCAAAGTCAGGCCAAGGGATTGATTAAGAAGGGAAAATACAATATGAAAGTAAGCTAGCGGGGAACATAACTGACTGTAAAAGTTTCTATAGGTATGTAAAGAGAAAAAGTTTGATTAAAAACTAATGTAGGCCCCTTACAGTTAGAAACAGGGTATTCAATATGGGGAAATGGCTGAGGAACTAACTTCGCACTTTGCTTCTGTCTGCACAAAGGAAGATATGAAAAATGTACCGGAAGTTTTGAGTAACATAGGTTTTGTGAGGAGCTGACGGAAATTGGTTTTCGTAGAGAGATGGTTTTGGGAAAATTAATGGGATTCAGAATGGATAAATCTCGAGGGCCTGATAATTTTCATCCCAGATTACTTCAGGAAGTGGCCCTAGAAAGAGAAAATCCATTGGTGATCATTGTCCAAAATTCTTTGGAGAGACTGGTTAGGTTTGGGTTGTTTTCCCTGGAACAGAAAAGGCTGAGGGGGGTACCTGATTGAGGTGTATAAAGCTATGAGGGATGTAGCTACGATGGAAAGGAAGGTACCTTTCCCTTTTGTAGAGGGATCAATAACCAGGGGCATAGATTTAATGAAATGGGCAGGAGGTTTAGAGGAGATGTGAGGAAAAGCTTTTTCACCCAGAAGGTGGTTGGAATCTGGAACTTGCTGCCTGAAAGGGTGGGAGAGGTGGGAATCCTCACAACTTTTAAGAAGTATTTAGATGAGACTTGAAATGCCATTGCATACAAGGCTATGGACCAAGTGCTGGAAAATGGGGTTAGAATAGTTAGCTGCTTGATGGTTGGCGCGGACCCGTTGGGCCGAATGGCCTCTTTCCATGCTGTAAGACTCTATGATTCTATCATGTATGACTCTGGAATAATTCCTACAGATTGGAGGGTAGCTAATATAACCTCGCTATTCAAAAGGGAGGCAAGAGAAAACCAGAAACTACAGACCAATGAGCCTGACATTGGGAGTAGAGAAGTTGCTGGAGTCCATTATCAAGGATTTCACAGCACAGCATTTGGAAAACAGTGGTGTAATCAGACAAAGTCAGCATGGATTTACAAAAGGGAAATCATGCTTGATAGATCTACTGGAATTCTTTGAAAATTTAAATGGTAAAGTTGACCAGGGAGAACTGGTGGATGTGGTTTATTTAGATTTTCAGAAGACTTTCAACAAGGTCTCGCATGGCAGATTATTATGTAAAGTTAAAGTGCATGGTATTGCGGGTAGTGCCTTGAGACAGACAGAAAGCTGGTTAGCAGATAGAAAGCAAAAAGTTGCAATAAATGGTCTTTTTCCGATTAGCAGGCAGTGACCAGTGGGGTGCCAGGGATCTGTGCTCAGACCACAACTGGTGACCACATTATATATTAATGATTTGAATGAGGGAAATAAACGGATTATTTCCAAATTTGCAGATGGGTGTGAGGGTGAGCTGTGAGGATGTAGTGATGCTTCAACGGGATTTGGGCTGAGTGAGTGGGAATATGCGTGACTGGTGCAGTATAATGTGGATAAATGTGATATTATCCACTTCGGTAGCAAAAATAGGAAGGCAGATTTTTATTTGAATTGGTGTAAATTGAGAGAGGTGGATACTCAGCGAGACCTTGGTGTCCTCATGCACCAGTCACTGAAAGTAAGATCGCAGATACAGCAAGCAGTCAAGAAGGCAAATGGTATGTTGGCCTCCATAGTGAGAGGATCTGAGTATAGGAAAAGAGATGTTTTACTGCAATTGTCTCGGGCATTAGTGAGGCCACACTTGGAGTATTTTGTGCAGTTTTGGTGTCCTTATCTGAGGAAGGATGATCTTGCTATGGAGGGAGTGCAGCGAAGGTTTACCAGGCTGATTCCTGGGATGGCAGGACTGTCGTATGAGGAGAGTCAAAGCCGATTAGAATTATATTCATTGGAGTTTAGAAGAGTGAGAGGGGATCTCATAGAAACTTACAATATTCTAACAAGATTTGACAGGGTAGATTCAGAAAGAATGTTCCCATTGGTGGGGGAGTCCAGAACTAGAGGGTGATAGTTTGAGGATAAGGGGTAAACCTTTACGGACTGAGGTGACGAGAAATTTCTTCACCCAAAGAGTGGTGATTCTGTGGAATTCACTACCACAAAAGTAGTTGAGACTAAAACGTTGTGTAATTTCAAGAAGGAATTTGATATAGCTCTTGGGGCTGAAGGGCTCGAGTGATACGGGGGAAAGACTGGCTCAGAATATTGAACAAAGAACAATACAGCGCAGGAACAGGCCCATCGGCCCTCCAAGCCTACACCGATCATGTGTCCTATCTCGACCAACCGCCTGTGTCCTTCTGTACCCCGTCTGTTCATGTGCCTATCCAGATAAGTCTGAAAGGTCACCAACGTGTCTGCCTCAACCATCTCACTTGGCAGTGCATTCCAGGCCACCACCACATTCTGTGTAAAAAAACTTGCCCCGCACATCTCCACTGAACCTTTTCCCCCCTCACCTTGAACTTGTGCCATCTTGTAATTGTCATTTCCGCCCTGGGAAAAAGCCCCCAACTGTTCACCCTATCTCTACCCCTAATAATTTTATAAACTTTCTATCAGGTCGCCCCTCAGCATCTATCTCTCTAGGGAGAACAATCCCAGTTTATTCAATCTCTCCTCACAGCTAATACCCTCCATACCAGGCAACATTCTGCTAAACCTTTTCTATATTCTCTCCAAAGCATCCACATCCTTCTGGTAATGTGGTGACCAGAATTGGACACAGTATTCCAAATGTGGCCTAACCAACGTTCTATATAAATGTAACATGATTTTCGAGCTTTTATACTCGATACCCCGTCCTATGAAGGCAAGCATGCCATATGCTTTCTTCACCACCATTTCCACCTGTGCTGCCACTTTTAAGGATCTGTGGACCTACACGCCCAGATCTATCTGTGTCTCGATGCTCCTGATGGTTCTGCCATTTATTTTATAGCTCCCATCTGATTTGGATCTACCAAAATGCATCACCTCGCATTTGTCCAGGTTAAATTCCATTTGCCATTTCCCTGCCCAATTTTGCAGCTCTCTATATTCTGCTGTATTCTCTGACAATCTTCATCACTATCCCCAACTCCTGCAATCTTAGTATCATCCGCAAACTTGCCAATCAGACCCGCTACGTTTTCTTACAAGTCATTTATATATATATTGCAAAGAGCAGCAGTCCCAGAACTGATCCCTGCGGAACACCACTAGTTACAGACCTCCATTCGGAAAAACACCCTTCCGCTGCTACCCTCTGTCTTCTATGGCCAAGCCAGTTCTGGATCCATCCAGCTAGTTCACCCCTGACCCCATGTGATCTAATCTATTGCACCAGCCTGCCATGACGAACCTTATCAAATGTTTTACGAAAGTCCATGTCCTTTCCCTCGTGAATCATTTTTGTCACCTCCTCAAAACATTCAATCAAATTAGTGAGACATGACCTCCCTTGTACAAAACCATGCTGTCTGTCGCTAATAAGACCATTCGCTTCCAAATGAACTTGATGATAAGCCATGATCATCATGAATGGTGGAGCAGGGTACTTCACGTGGTGCCCATCGAGTGAGCGGTCGCACATTTGGTGGCTCCCGTTCAGAGCGGTATTTTTTGGTCTCTTCCTTGCCCGAAAGGTGAAGATTTTGATGGCAAGAGGTACGTCTGTAGAAGGTGTCACTCCTCTGGTGTGGTTGGTGGATGGATCCACAAACTGGGAGTGGGGCAATAGGAAAAGAGTCTTCATGGTGCCCTACAGCATAAGATGGAGGAGGGCAAAGGGAGCTGTTCTGGTTAACAGAGCAGCTAGTGGAGTTTTTGAAGACAAAGTTCAGCCAGCAGAGGAAGGAGGCCGTGGAAGATCTGGCCAGGTGGTAAAACTGATCAAATCTGGATTCGAGAGAGTGGGACAGAGGTTGGAGTCCAAGGGTGGGGCGATCCAGAAAGTGGAGGGGACGGTGGGGGCACACGAGGAGCAGTTGGCCTTGTTGGTGTCCGAGGTGGGGGTGATGTGGGAGACACAAAAGGTGCTGAAGGAGTCGGTGGAGCATCAGGAGAACTGCTCCGGAAGACAAAATCTGAGGATCGTGGGGATGCCCGAAGGCACGGAGACCGTCGTGTAAGTGGCGAGGTTGTTGGAGAAGTTGATGGGGGAAGGGGCCTTTGATCGGCCTCTGGAGGTCGACCGAGCGCACAGGGAGCGGATGAGGAGCGGGCCAGCTGCCAAGGGCGATGGTGGTGCGGTTTGACTGCTTTCTGGATAAGGAGAAGATCCTTTAGTGGGCGAGGCAGACTGGGAGGTGTACCTGGGAAGCGAACGAGCTGCGGGTGTATCAGCACTTGGGTGTAGAACTGGCGAAGAGGGGGCCCGGGTTTAATCGGGTCAAGGCTGCCCTCTTCAAGAAGGGGGTGAAGTTCGGAGTGTTGTCCCTGGCCCGCCGCTGGGTGACTTTCCAGAAGTGTGAGTACTATTTTGGCGAGACAAAAGAGGCAATGGAGCTCATGAGGGACAATGGACTGGGAGGAGAGTGAGGACATTAAACTCTGGAGGAGTTTGTGTGAGTGTTTCTTTGTTTGTTTTCTGGAAAATGTTTCCCTTTGAAGTGTTTCTTTTGTTTTGATGGTGGGGTTTCTGGAGGGCAGCCCTTTCATGGGGGAACATCGAGGGCGAGTGCACCTTTTACTGCTTGTTGGGGGAGGGTGGACGGAGGGAGGGTAATTGAGGGGGTAGGGCGGTTGGAGGCCTTGGGCGGGGGCCACCATGCTAGCTGGGCGGGGGCCACCATGCTAGCTGGGCGGGCTAGTTAACGGGAGTGCAGTGGGGGTTGTCAGGAGGTAGACGAGGGGGGGGAGGTTGGGGTTGATGTTTGTTTGGGAGGGGGGAGGATGGGGTTGATGTTTGTTTGGGAGGGGGGAGGATGGGGTTGATGTTTGTTTGGGATGGGAGGAGGATGGGGTTGATGTTTTGTTGGGGGGGGGGGGGAGTGTTGCTGACAAGGGTGTGGTTGATGTGGAGCAGTTGGAAAAGGATCGATGACGATGGACATCGGAGGGTGGTCCTGGAGGGTCACGTGACACGGGCTGGCCCAAAAATGAGTATGGCTGATCGACGGGGCGGGGGGGCTGGTCACGTGGGACGTGAAGGGGCTGAATGGGCCGGTCAAACGGTCACGTGTGTTCACGCACCTAAGGAGCCTGAAGGCGGACTTGACCTTCCTGCAGGAGACGCACTTAAAGATAGGGGAGCAGACAAGGGTGAGGAAAGGATGGGTGGGGCAGGTCTTCCAGTCGGGACTGGATATGAAGAAGGGGGGGTGGCGGTGCTGGTGAACAAGCGGGTGGCGTTCGAGGTGGGGAACATTGTGGCAGATTCAGGGGAGGGGGTGGGCTCATAATGGTGAGTGGGAAGCTGGAGGGGATGCCGGTGATCCTGGTAAACGTTTGTGCCCCAAATTGGGATGCTGTAGACTTCATGAGGCGGGTGCTGGGGAAGATTCTCACTGGCTGACCATGGGGGGAGGGGAGTGGGGGGGGATTTTAACACTGTTATTGAGCCGGGTTTGGAACGGTTGATCCCAAGGTTGGTGAAGGTGCCGGTAGTGGGGAAGGAGCTGGAGGGGTCCGTGGAGCACATCGGGGTGGGGTGGACCCGTGGAGGTTTGGGAGGCCGAGGGTGAAGGAGTTTTCATATTTCTCCCGTGTGCACCGGGTGTACCCCGGGATTGACTTTCTTGTGATGGACAAGGCGTTGCTGCCGGGGGTGGTCGGCTCGGAGTATTCGCCAGACGCGCCTCATTGGGTGGATTTGCGAGTGGGCCGGGGGAGCTCCCGTACTGATGGTTGGATGTGGGATTGTTGGTGAATGAGGAGGTGTGCGAGCAGGTGAAGGCTGCCATCCGAGCTATGTGGAGCTAAATGATACGAGGCAGTTGACTGCTTTAAGGGTGTGGGGGCAGTGGAGGCAATATTTGATCTGGAGGCTGCCTCGGTGTGGACACCGATCTGTGACAACCATAGGTTTGTGCTTCGGGGGGGGCTGGTTGCGAGGTTTCAGGGGCAGAGGCAGACATTGAGCGATTCGGTGATCTGTTTATAGGGGGCAGATTCCTGAAGCTGGAAGACGAGAATGAGCTTCCCAGGGGGAGCGGATTTAGGTACCTGCAGGTCTGGGATTTTGTGAGGAGGGGGGTGCTGACTTTTCCTGGGCTACCGGTTTTGGGGGTTGCAGGATAAGGGGGTTGTCGAAGGAGGAGAAAGGGGAGGGGAAGGTGTCCGCAGTCTCCAAGGAGCAGGTGGACTGGGAGGGGGCCCTGGTTGGGAGATAAAAGAGGAAGTGGAAGGCGGAGCTGGGTGGGAGGTGGAGGCCGGGAGGTGGGCTGAGGCCCTGTCGAGGATGAATGCGTCCTCATGGTGTGTGAGGCTAAGCCTCATTCAGTTTAAGGTAATTCATAGAGCACAGGGCACATATGATGGTAGCATGGATGAGTGGGATGTTTGGGGGAGTAGAGGATTGGTGTGGGCGGTGCGCGGGAGGCCCACGAATCACGTCCACATGTTTTGAGCATGTCCGAAGCTGAAGGGGTTTTGGTAGAGGTTTGTGGACCCAATGACCGAGGTGCTGGGGAGGTGAAGGTGGCCCCGAGTCCAGAGGTAGCGATATTCAGGGTATGGGAAGACCCAGGGGGCGAGAGAGAAACCAATGTCTTGGCCTTTGTCTCCCTGATAGCCCGGAGACGAATCTTACTTGGGTGGAGAGACACGGAGCCTCCGAAAGCGGGGGTGTGGGTGAGTGACCTGGCAAAATTCCTGAGGCTGGAGATGGTCAAGTTCATCCTGAAGGGGTCGGTTGATGAGTTCGCTCGGAGATGGAAGCCATTCATTGACTTCTTCAAGGAGGATTGAGGGGTCAGCAAAACGGGGTGTGGTGGAAGTGGGTTAAAATGGGGAAGGCAGATGGGGGAAGTGTTACGTTCTGGTGCTTGGCCGCATGGAATTAGTGCACTAGAGAACATCTAGTTTGTGAATAGTTGAATGTTTATTGTTAAACAATAACGTGGATCAGATAACAATAAGAAAACTATCAAAATACTAAGTGCTATATTACTTTTATTAAATTATCTGAGACCTATTACAAATGCGACTATCCACTACGGCGACTATCTCCAGACTCCCACGTGGTTGTTCTTTACTGCCACCTGCTGGTCGAAGGTCCTATCTATTAATATTTACGTGACTGCTTCTGCATGTCATCACATCCCCTTTCCTTTGGAAATGAATAATATTTACATACATTATTTAAATTTAATATACAATACCTATGATATGCATAACACTTCAATTATTTACAGTTTAAAGTCCATTACAAATATTCAATCTGTCTGGCTTCTCTGTCTTGTCGACGTTCGAAGCACTGGTTGAACTTGTGAGTTTGATTGGTTCTCAACTGTCGTTGAAGATGGTTCTTGCTGTGTTTCTGTATTTGGTACATCTTCACCTTGTTCTGTTTCAGTGTGCTGAGGTAGTATTTCTTCAGTTGTCCTGAGATTGCTTTCAACGTCATCTGGTGGTGCTGAAACAAGAGGTTGCTGTTCCTTCTTCGAACTTGCCTGTCATCGGTGACGATGATGTATGACTGTGGACCTGACGGTTGTATTACCTTTGCACACTTTAGCCATCCATTTCCGTCAGGACCTTCGACCCTGACTGTGTCATTCTTTGCTAACGGTTGCCGACATCTTGTCGATCTATCACTTTTTAAAAAATATTTTTATTCTCCTTTTCATCAAATTTACGTCAACAATAACAAATATCAATGGCAATCATAGATTATCATAGAATTTACAGTGCAGAAGGAGGCCATTCAGCCCATCGAGTCTGCACCGGCTCTTGGAAAGAGCACCCTACCCAAGGTCAGCACCTCCACCCCATCCCCATAACCCAGTAACCCCACCCAATCCCCGGGCCAACAATCCCCTTATCCCACCCACCCTCAAACAGCTCCCAACATTTTGACTACAAAACACCAATAAAAAAAGAATCCGGAATCCGCCATTAACCCATACAGAATCAGTAACTTACACATTTAATTCCCCCCCCCCCCAGTGTTTGATGTCATCCAACTCTTCAAAATGCATGATAAACAAAGCCCTTGAGTTGTAGAACCCTTCCAACCTGCTCCTCCCTCAAAGAGTCGGCTCATCCTCACCCTTGTGAGGTGCACCCTATACACCACCTTCAACTGTATCAGCCCCAACTTGATGCAGAAAGTTGACGCATTCAACCTCCGGAGAGCACCTCACACCACCCCTCCTCCATGCCCTACCCCAACTCTTCCTCCCACTTTGCCTTAATCCTCTCCAGTGAAACCTTGTCTTCTCCCAGAATAACCCCATAAATCGCCGACAGGCCCCACTTCTCCATTCTCCCCACCGTCCGTATCTCTTCCTTCAGTGTGGGAGCGGCACCCCTCGAAACCTCTGTACGTCCTACCCAGCAAAATCTCGGACCTGCATATACCTAAATACCTACCCCTGCCCCAACCCGTATTTCTCCCCCAGCTCCTCCAACTTCGCAAACTGGCCTCCCAGAAACAAATCCTTTAATACCCCAATTTCCCTCTCCCATCTCCGAAAATTCCCATCCCACATTCCTGGCTGAAATCTATGACTCCCTCGAATCGGCATTTCCCATGACCCTGCCCACAGCCTAAAATGCTGGCGCAACTGCCTCCAGATCTTCAAAGTTGCCACCACCACCGGACTCCCTGACTATTTCCCTGGGGCCATCGGGAGCGGTGCTGTTGCCAACGCCCTCAGCGCCAACCCCCTACACAGACTCTCCTCCATTCTTTTTAAAAAATAAATTTAGTGTACCCAATTATTTTTTTTCCAATTAAGGGGCAATTTAGCGTGGCCAATCCACCCACCCTGCACATCTTTGGGTTGTGCAGGTGAAACCCACACAGACACGGGGAGAATGTGCAAACTCCACACGGACAGTGACCCAGGGCCGGGATTCAAACCCGGGTCCTCGGCGCCGTAGTCCCAGTGCTAACCACTGTGCCGGCGTGCTGCCCTCTCTCCTCCATTCTAACCCACTGGGAGTCCCCCCGTCTAACCCAGCCCCTCACCTTCTCCGCATTCGCCGCCCAGTAATAACACAGTAAATTCGGGTACCCCAGCCCCCCCCTCATTCTCTCCCTTCTTCGCTGCTGTTTTCCTTTGGTTTTTCGACATTTTTCATCTTCTTTGCGGCTTCTTAAGCATTCATGAATTGCCCCCAGGATCGGGCATTAAAATTGGCAAAAAATACCCCAGAAGCAGGAGGCCCCCAACGTGCGACGACCCCGCTACATGCCACTTTGGCCGCCTCGTGCTCAGCTCGGCCACCTCGTGCTGCAGGCCCAGCCCCACCGCTCCGGTTGTTTCAACGTTCATACCTCAGCTGTGCTGCTCCAGCCGCCTCGTGTTCTGGACTCCGCCCCCGCCGCCTCGTGTTTTGGACTCCGCCCCCACCGCTCCGATTGCCCCACAGTCTGGGCTCGGTACCTCCATTTCAGGTGCTAAGCACCCTCGCGGGGGTTTATTCCGGTTTCTTTTACCATTCCCCGGTCCAAAAGGCCGGAAAAAAAATCTCTAGGCGGGAGCATTACCTAAATGATGGAAGCCATGATGTGGCGATGCTGGCGTTGGACTGGGGTGAGCACAGTAAGAAGTCTTACAACACCAGGTTAAAGTCCAACAGGTTTGTTTCGATGTCACTAGCCTTCGGAGCGCTGCTCCTTCCTCAGGTGAATGAAACCCACACAGACACGGGGAGAATGTCCAAAAATACAATTTTATTTGCTAATCATTCACCTGAGGAAGGAGCAGCGCTCCGAAAGCTAGTGATTTGAAACAAACCTGTTGGACTTTAACCTGGTGTTGTAAGGCTTCTTAAACAATGGAAGAGGAGGCAAATTATTTCAAAATGAAATTGGATCAGCACTTGAGTGTCATGATATTCAAACACACACATCATGATAGACACACCAACAGACAAATCAAAACACACAACACCACAACCAATCACAGAAAGATATAAAAGCACAAACACGACACCTGGTGGTCAGTATTAGCTGGAGACGAGGACCAGGACAGACCTGCTACACGACACACTCAGGGAGACAGCACGTGCAGAGTATCCAGAACGAACTGTATATAAGAGTTAAAATAAAATAGAGTTGTACCACATACAACTGTGTTGGCTCATCTGTGCACCAGAGAACCCAACACCACATTGAGGGAAATAAACTTTCAGGGGAACAGGGATATGGAGAGGGGAGGCAGTGGTGCAGTGTTTTTTTTTTTGTTGTTGAAATCTTTCCAAGCAAGGGGCAATTTATTGTGGCCAATTCACCTATTTTGGGTTACGGGAGAGAGACCCACGCAGACATGGGGAGAATGGGGATCAGGAGTTATGGGGAGAAGGCAGGAGAATGGGGATGAGAAAATATCAGCCGTGATTGAATGGTGGAGCAGACTCGGATATGCTGAGTGGCCTAATTCTGCTCCTGTGTCTTACGGAATGTGCAAACACCACACGGATAGTGACCAGGGGCCATGATTGTATCCGGGCCCTCCATGCCGTGAGGCAACAGTGGTAACCACTGCGCCACCGTGCCGCACTTTTATTTTGAAGGATTATAATAGCAAAAGAATTCACAGTCTAGGAGAATGCGAACCAGATGTCAGTGTAAAGAATAAAATGCATAAAGTGAAGTTTTCCATTGTAGAGATTGAACATTAATCACTACTGGGAGTGGAGGCCTATGAAGCAAGGATTCAGTGCTGACTGTGCTGCAATCACTCCAAGTACATCAGTGGATTCAATCCTTCCAGCATTTCCAGAAATAGCTCAAGTTTATGGAGTTTTGCCATTCGCGTGTCGGACCCACCTGGAAGAGAATGCGCAACCAGTCATACATGCACCAAGGCGAGTACCAGCTCTAGAAAAGGATCGACTAAATAAAGGAATTGGACAGGATGACAAATCTGGGGTGACCCAACGAATTGAGGAACCAACGGACTTGGCGAAATAATGACCTGAGAATCTGCATGGATCCCAAAGATCTCAATGTAAATATAAAGAGAGAACATAGTGCAATCCCGAAAAGAGAAGAGATTACGTGCGAGATGTCAGGAGTGACGTGCTTTAGCGAACTCAATGCACAGCAGGGTTTTTGGCAACTCCAGTTGAACGAGGAAAGCACAAAGCTGGGGCACCTTCAACACTCCATTCGGGCGATACTGTTTTCTCCGAATGCCATTTGGTATTATTTCAGAATCTGAAATTTTCCACAGGGCAATGGCACATGCTGTCGAAGAAATTGCAGGTGTCAGAGTGTACGCAGACGATATCATCGTTTGGGGTTCAACAAAAGAAGAGCTCAGCGAAAGGCTCATCAAAGTGCTGAGAAGCATAAAAATGTACGCGTGGTCTCCGATTGAATAAAGCCAAATGCCAGTTAGGTGTTGAAGGAATTACATTCTTGGAGAACAAACTTGTGGCGGCACGGTAGCACAGTGGTTAGCACTGTTGCTTCACAACTCCCAGGATTCCAGGTTCGATTCCAGGCTTGGGTCACTGTCTGTGCGGAGTCTGCACAGTCTCCCCGTGTCTGCGTGGGCTTTCCTCATTCACCTGAGGAAGGAGCTGCGCTCCGAATGCTAGTGAATCGAAACAAATCTGTTTGACTTTAACCTGGTGTTGTCAGACCTCTTACTTTGCTCTATCTGCTTTTAGCACAGTGGGCTAAGACAGCTGGCTTGTAAAGCAGAACAAGACCAGCAGCATGGGTTCAATTCCCGTTCCAGCCTCCCCAAACAGGCGCCAGAATGTGGTGACTAGGGGCTTTTCACAGTAGCTTCACTGAAGCCGACTCGTGACAATAAACAATTATTATTATTATCAGTTCAGTTATATATACAGGAGCTAGTTTAGCTCAGATGGCTGGATAGTTGGTTCGAGATGCAGAGCGACGCCAACAGCGTGGGTTCAATTCCCGTACTGGCTGAGGTTATTGATGAAGGCCCACTTTCTCAACCTTACCCACGCCTGAGGTGTGGTGATGGTCAGATTAAATCACCACCAGGCAGCTCTCCCCCGCAAAGGGGAAAGCAGCCTATGGTCATCCGGGACTATGGCGACTTTGCTATAGATACAAATGGAGAATACAAGCAGCCTGGACAAAGATTTTAAGGTCTCTCTGTCCCGGACCTGAAGCAGTGACCATGGATCTGTTGCTCAAATTGAATCGTACCTTAACAGGAATTGGGAGGTTATATATTGGGTGGATTGAGTGTTGGATGACTTTTGGGAAGGAGAGAGGATCGAATGTTCACAGAAACTAGAATTATCTGTTCTGAATTTCTATCCTGTACTGACAGTGATGATTTTGTAAACTCCTTTTACAGGATCTCAGAAGGTGAGAATTTACAGACAGAAATCTCAAAGCAAACTTCATGTCAACATCCAACAGCGTCGCTCCATTCATTCGGACTTGAATATCGTCGGCCTTTAAATCTAGAAGGAGAAATGTTTGTCTGTTCTGTCTGCTTCAGAATGCTTTAAACATCAGTGTGACTGGAAAAGCACCGAGACACACGCACCCGAGTGAGAGTGTTCCAGAGCACTGCCTGTGGAAAGAGCTTTAACCAGTTACACAGCCTGAAAACACATCACACCATTCACAGTGGGGAGAGACCGTACACGTGTTCTGTGTGTGGACGAGGCCTCAACTGGGCGGTGAACCTGGAGAGACACAAGGACACCCGCATGATGAGGAAACCATGGAAATGTGGGGACTGTGGGAAGGAATTCAGAGCCCCATCAGAACTGGAAGCTCATCGACGCAGTCACACTGGGGAGAGGCCGTTCACCTGCTCTCGGTGTGGGAAGGGATTCATTCGGATGTGTAACCTGCAGAGACACAAGCGCGTGCACACCGGGGAGAGGCCGTTCACCTGCTCTGTGTGTGGGACAGGATTCGCTCGGTTGTGCAACCTGCAGACACACCAGCGAGTCCACACCGGGGAGAGGCCGTTCACCTGCTCCCAGTGTGGGAAGGGATTCAGTGAGTTATCCAACATGCGGGTACACGCGCGAGTCCACACCGGGGAGAGGCCCTTCACCTGCTCGGACTGTGGGAAGACATTCTCTAAGACATCCAACCTGGTGACACACCAGCGAGTTCACACCAGGGAGCGGCCATTCACCTGCTCTGTGTGTGGGAAGAGATTCAGCGATTCATCCACCCGGCTGACACACCAACGAATTCACAGTAAGGAGAAGCCATTCACCTGCTCCGAGTGTGGGAAGGGATTCACTCGGTCAACCTACCTGCTCAAACACCAGCAGGTTCACATCGGGAAGAGGCGGTGATACAATCTCTTATTTTATCTTCAAATAAGAGTCACAGGCCTGGTTGATTAGAGGAGTCCAAAAATACAATTTTATTTGCTAATCATTCACTTTGATTCTCTTAAATAAAAAAAATCAAAACTTAGCTCCAATAATACATCAAAACATAATCAAGAGAGTTAAACGAAAACATAAGAAAATATTATAAAATCAATCGATGGTTCAGAATTTCTTGAAGCATAAGTTCAGAACAAAGCTTTAATCATGAAGCCTTATTCTTAAAGTAATCCTGATCAATGGTCTCATCCCTCATTTACTCTCATTGTACTCATAAAACAGACAAAGATTATCATAGAATTTACAGTGCAGAAGGAGGCCATTCGGCCCATCGAGTCTGCACCGGCTCTTGGAAAGAGCATCCTACCCAAGGTCAACACCTCCACCCTATCCCCATAACCCAGTAACCTCACCCAACACTAAGGGCAATTTTGGACACTAAGGGCAATTTATCATAGCCAATCCACCTAACCTGCACATCTTTGGACTGTGGGAGGAAACCGGAGCACCCGGAGGAAACCCACGCACACGCGGGGAGGATGTGCAGACTCCGCACAGACAGTGACCCAAGCCGGAATCGAACCTGGGACGCTGGAGCTGTGAAGCAATTGTGCTATCCACAATGCTACCATGCTGCCCCACTAATTCTTATTTTACTCTAATTCTCAGCTGAAGATTCCTGATTTATTCAAATAATGGTTTATTAATTACAAGGGGCTTTTATGCAACTTGGGGCTTTTATGCAACTTTTCATGAAACAATGTTTGATTCCTGCATAGCAATAAATCAGTGAATCAATAAATCAGTAAATATCAGGCCGTTCATCTGCTGTGTGTGTGTGAAGGGTTTTCCCTGTTATCCACCCTGCGCAGCTACCAGCGAGTTCACAAGTGATGACAGGGGTTGGACACTGCTGTTATTGCTGCTGTTAATCACACCCAGGACTGAACCATGTCCATTCTGACACTTGGTGAAGTGGGAGGGTCAGAGGGATTCTCTCTGCTGGACTCAGTGAGGGGGCTGAGGAGATTTACGAGAACGGCACCAGGGATGAGGGACTTCAGTTAGTTGGAGAGACCGGAGCAGCTGAAATTGTTCTCTTCAGACCACAGGGTCATTCGGGAAGGGAAGGAGGCCATTCAGCCCATTGATCCCATGCTGGCTCTCTGTGGAGCAAACCGGTCAGTCCCATTTCCCTCAAGTGCCCATCCAAATTTCATTCTGAAATTGTTCAGGGTGTCTGCTTCCACCATCCTCACGGGCAGTGAGTTCCAGGTCACTCCCTGTGTACCTCCCCACACACCCGCATCTTTCTATTTTCATTCTTCATGGGATGTGGTGTTTCTGGCCGGGCCCAGCATTTGTTGTCCATCCCTAATTGCCACTTTAGAAGGTGGTGTGTGAGGCGCCTTACCCTCTGACCTTCCCCTCTCTGAGGCTGAGCGTGCTGTTCTCAGCAAAGGCCTCAGCTTTGTATCCTTACGTTCCCACCTCAATGAATTCTGGCGCAGGACATGATGTTGAACCCTTCCTTCGTCTCCATGCCCGTTTCTTTGGACAAGAGTCCCCCCCCCCCCCCCCCCCCCCCCTCCCCGTTCCTCAGATCCTTTCATGTGCCACCAACATTCTGCTTCCAATTGGACCCCCCCCCCCCCTCTCGGCCGGGACAATTACCTGCCCTCGATCTTTTCATTGAGACGGGACATTAGCCGTCCTAATTTTTCTGCCCCCCTCACCCATTCCAACCTCTCTCCCTCCGAACTTTCTGCTATTCACTCCATCAGGTCCAACCCCGACTTTGTCATCAAGCCTGCCGACAAAGTGGGTGCTGTTGTCGTCTGGCGCACTGACCTCTACCTCGCAGAGGCTGAGCGCCAACTCTCCGATCCTTCCTCCTACCTCCCCCTGGACCATGACCAGACCACTGAACATCAAGCCATTATCTTCAACACTGTTCGCGACCTTATTTCCTCCGGATGCCTTCCCCCTATGGCTTCCAACCTCAGTCTCCCAACCCCGGACAGCCCGCTTTTACCTACTTCCCAAAATCCACAAAAAGCACTGTTCCGGCAGGCCCATTGTGTCAGCTTGCTCCTGCCCCACCGAACACATTTCCTCTTATCTTGACTCCATCCTCACTCCTCTGGTCCATTCCCTCCCCACCTACACCCGGGATTCCTCTGATGCCCTGCGTCATATTGACAGCTTCCAGTCCGCGGGCCCTAACCACATCCTGTTCACCAGGGATGTGCAATCTCTCTATACCTCCATCCCACACCAGGGTGGCCTGAGAGCTCTTCACTTCTTTCTCGAAAAGAGGCCTGGACAGTTCCCATCCACCACCACTCTCCTCCGCCTGGCTGAACTCGTTCTATCTCTCGACAGCTTCTCCTTTAACCCATCCCACTTTCTCCAAATCAAAGGTGTAACCATGAGTCCGAGCTAGGCTTGCCTTTTTATGGCCACCTTGTTCCAGGCCTACCCGTGTCCCCTCCCACAACTCCCCTACCGGTACATTGATGATTATTTTGTTACCGCTTCATGCTCTCGTCCGGACCTGGAAAAATTCTTCAACTTCGCTCCCAGTTTCCACCCCTCTGTCACTTTCACCTGGTCCATCTCAGGCACTTCCCTTCCCTTCCTTGATCCTTCTGTCTCCATTTCCAGCAATAGACTATCCACTAATACCCACTACAAGCCCACTGCCTCCCACAGCTATCTGGACTACAGCTCTTCGCACCCTACACCCTGTAAGGACTCCATCCCTTTCTCTCGGCTCCTTCGCCTCCGTCGCATTTGTTCCGATGATGTCACTGTCCAAAGTGGTGCGTCGTAAATGTGTTCCTTCTTCCTCAACCGTGATTTCCCACCTACAGTTGTGGACAGGGCCCTCAACAGTGTGCGGTCCATCTCCCGCGGCACTACCCCCGCCCCCTCCCCTCCCTCCCAGAACAAGGATAGAGTCCCCCTCACATTTCACCCCACCTGCCCCCGTATGCAAAGAATAATCCTCCACCATTTTCCCCAACTGCAGCATGATGTCACCACCAAACACATCTTCCCTTCACTCCCTCTGTCAGCATTCCACCGAGACCGTTCCCTCCGAGATCAACTAGTCCATTCCTCCACCATACCCAACACCTCTCCCATCACCCATGGCACCTGCCCATGCAATCGCAGGAGGTGTAACACCTGCCCCTTTACCTCTTCCACCCTTAACATCCCAGGCCCAAAGCACTTATTCCAGGTTCAGCAGCGTTTCACTTGCGCCTCTTTCAAAATAGTTAATTGCATTCGCTGCTCCCAATGTGGTCTCCTCTATATCGGAGAGACCAAACACAGACTGGGTGATCGCTCTGCTGAGCACCTTCGGTCAGTGTGCATTCAGGACCCTGACCTTCCTGTTGTTTGCCAGTTTAACACAAGACCCTGCTCCCATGCCCACATGTCTGTCCTTGGCCTGCTGCAAGTTCCAGGAAAGCTCAACGGAAACTGGAGGAACAGCATCTCATCTTCCGGTTAGGCACGCTACAGCCTTCTGGCCTGAACATCGAATTCAACAACTTCAGATGATCAGCTCTACCCCACCTTGACCACTTTGTTTTCATTCCATTTCACTTTAACTGTCTTTTACCATTTATTTCTATTTTCTCTTTCTTTGTATATATTTTCCCCCTTTCCTTACCTTTTCTCCCATTTGCCTTCCCCACATCTCCATCTGTCACAGCTCACCCTCTGATCTTAGTTTCTCTGCTGTCTGGCCTTTCACACATTTTATTCTCCCTGGGGACTGCCATTAGCACTCTTTTCCCTTGGTTTCTGTGGCTATGACTCATCTTACATTCCCCCACCCTACAGTACAAATATTTCCCACTTTCTCTGTCTTTTAGCTTTGACAAAGGGTCATCTGGACTCGAAACGTGAGCTCTTTTCTCTCCCTACAGATGCTGCCAGGCCTGCTGAGATTTTCCAGCCTTTTCTCTTTTGGTAACAGCTTTGCTTTGTCTTGTCCACCTATATCCAATCTCCCCTCAGCCTCCTTTGCTCTAAAGTGAACAACCCCGGCTTCTCGTTCCTCGGTCCAATCTGCCCTGGTCCACCCACATCGACGCTACAACCAAGAAAGCACAGCAGCGCCTATACTTCCTCAGCAAAGTAAGGAAATTCAGCATTTCCACATTGATTTTTACCAATTATTACAGATGCACCATAGAAAGCATCCTATTTGGCTGCATCACAGCCTGGTATGACAACTGCTCGGCCCACGACCATAAGAAACTTCAAAGAGTTGTGAACGTAGCACAGTCCACCACGTGAACCTGCCTCCCATCCATTGACAGTCAACACTTCCTGCTGCCTGGGGAAAGCGAGCAACATAATCAAAAATTCCTCCCATGTCCTCCAACCTCTTCCATCGGGCAGAAGATACAAAAGTCTGAGAACGCACACTAACAGATTCAAAAACAGCTTCTTCCCCACTGTTAGCAGACTCCTGAATGGCCCTCTTATGAACTGAACTGCTCTCTCTCTCTGCACCTTCTCTACTGTTGGAGCACTATTGTCTGTATGCTTCACCCGATGTTTACGTCTATGTATTTACTTTGTGTATTTGTCGTATATCACATGTTTTCCATGTATGGAACAATCTGCCTGGACTGTACGCAGAACAATGTTTTAAAAAATTCCAATGAAGGGGCAATTTAAATGGCCAATCTACCTACCCTGCACATCTTTGGGTTGTGGGGGTGAGACCCATGCAGACAAGGGGAGAATGTGCAAACTCCACACGGACAGTGACCCAGAGCTGGGATTGAACCCGGGTCCTCAGCAGCGTGAGGCAGCAATGCTAACCGCTGCGCCACCGAGTCCTGTATGCAGAACAGTACTTTTCACTGTACCTCTGTACACGTGACAAATTTAAATCTATAAATCGATTTCTTAAAGAACAGATCCAGGTACTTTTTAAAAAAAAGTTTCGGGTCTCTGCCTCCACCACCAACTCAGGCAGTGAATTCCAGACTCCCACTACCGTTCTCTACAAAAAGTTCTTCCTCATGTCCACTCTACACCTTCTACCACTTATCTTGAATTTTTGTCCCCAGTTCTAGAATTCTCCATCAAGGGAAGCAATTTTATCCTGTCCACTCTCTATCTCCTGCCCTCATAATTTTGTACACCGTAATCAAGTCACTCCTCCGCCTTTTATGTTCCAAGGAAAATGGGCGGCATGGTGGCACAGTGGTTAGCATGGCTGCCTCACAGTGCCAGGAACCCAGGTTCAATTCCCCACTGGGTCACTGTCTGTGTGGAGTCTGCACGTTCTCCCCTTGTGTGCGTGGGTTTCCTCCGGGTCCTCCAGTTTCCTCCCACAGTCCAAAGACATGCGGGTTAGGTGGATTGGCCATGATAAATTGTCCCTTAGTGTCCATAAATTTAGATGAGGTTGACTGGGTTATGGGGACAGGGTGGGGGAGTGGGCCTAGTTAGGATGTTCTTTCAGAGGGTCGGTGCAGACTCAATGGGTCGAATGACCTGCACTGCAGGGATTCTACGATTCTATGAAATAACCCTAACCGATCTAATCTCTCCTCGAAGCAACATTCTTGTCAACCTCCTCTGTACTCGCCCCAGAGTAATTACGTCCTTCCTGTAATGTGGTGACCAGAACTGTGCACAATACTCCAGTTGTGGCCTCACCAGCATTCTAACAATTCCAGAATTATATCCATACTTATATATTATGTATATATATATATATATATATATATTTGCCGATGAAGGAAAGCCTCCCTGGAACCATTTTGGTAAATCTCCTCTCCCTCTCAAGGAGCCTCAGATCCCTCCTAAAGTGTGAAGACCCAGAACTGGACTCAATACTCTAGCTGTGGCCTGACCAGAGCTTTAGAAAGGTTCAACATAACTTCCCTGCTTTTGTTCTCAATCCTTCCATTTCTGAGGCCCAAGATTGGCCTCAAACAGGAATATCAGAATTGTTTTTTGCTGGAACCTTAACAAACATTTGAGTGACATTCTTAAAATGGCCGAAGATGAGTTTGACCATTGACCTAAAAAGAGGCCATTTTGAACTTACATGGGCTGGATTCTCCGATCCTGCGGCGCCGGCGATCGGCGAATCCAGCCCACTGTCTCCAAAAGAGAATCCAAAATGTTGGAGTCTGGGAAATGAACTGACAAATAAAGCTCCGCCTACAACTGAGCCAGAAGAAGAGAGTTTAAATGTGGGATTGACCGGGACATTCCCTTTGGATCGAAACAATGGGGAAACTACACACCTGGAAGAAAATAAAGTTCAAAAGGTGAACTCTGAACAGAATGTTTTCAAAACTGAACTTGAAACCTCACATCTGAGCAGCAACGAGGACTCTCCTCTCGCAGAAGGAACTTTGGACGATAATTATTGGAAGAAAAAAAACTTTCAGAAAACGCAGCAGCAGTAATGTTTCCATCTTCAGTGGACTCTGATTCCTGGACATGGAATTCAGCAGTGTGCTGTCAGCAAGATAGACTGGTGAATGTGAAGGGGACAATGGAGGGATTATTATGGATTTTCCAGGTTATCCGATATTTAAACACTGGGAAACATCGGAGTAGGAGTCGGCCATTCGGCCCTTCGAGCCTGCTCCACCATTCAATAAGATCACTGCTGTTGTTAAGATGTACAGCACGTTGTAAGTTGTGAGCTCCAAATGGGATATTACGAGGGTGATGCATTTTAATTTCTTCCTGAGGAAAATGTTGATAATATCTAGTTTCATAGGCGGCACGGTGATGCAGTGGTTAGCACTGCTGCCTACGGTACTGCGGTCCCAGGTTCGATCCCGGCTCTGGGTCACTGTCTTTGTGGAGTTCGCACATTCTCCCAGTGTTTGCTTGGGTTTCACCCCCACAACCCAAAGATGTGCAAGGTAGGTGGATTTGCCCCTTAATTAGAAAAATAATTGGGTAGCCTAGATTCATTGAAAAAAATATCTGGTTTCATAATTCATGTTTTAGAAATATAACTTTTGTGGTGTATAGTACTGTATATAGTTTGTGATGTGACCTACAACCAGCTGGTGGTGATAGAGTTCTATCAAATGACTTGAGCCACCCGCCAGTTGGTAGTAAGACGTACAAGAGGATAGTCACAGGTAAAGTAGCTGCAGGAGAATTCAATGAATTCATTTATTAGCCATTGTCCGCATTATAGTTTATTAGTTATCTTTCCAAGTGTTTGTTATTAAATCATCTTTCTAGTTAAAGAACTAGGTATTCTGTGTACATCAATACCACAGCCATAACACAGCACACAATATGGTACCAGGAGTGCAGAACAATTAAAGATAACAACGGAGCAGATGGGACGGAACAGGCTGAAGAAAGAAAAAAGAAACTTCCGCATACCTGGTGACCTACGGGCAAAGGGAACTCAACACACGGAATGACTGCGAAGTTAGAGATGGAAGGTTTTTATGCTCCCCGCCAGCTTCAAGTCACGGGTAACGTAGATGAAAATTGGCTGTTTTCAAGCAGCAATGTTACTCAAAGTTGCAGCCCTTGGCCTGCAGGCACAGCCTGACGAGAGGCATATTGTGTTGCTGCTCCTGGTAGCAGGTCCTCAAGCAATAGAAATATACAATACCTTCGACAGCGAAGAGCACAGCAAGAGCTTTGATGAATTGGCATTCCTCTCCCAAGAAAAATGAAACATTTGAACACTATATATTTTGTACGCTTACCCAAAACACAGGCGAATCTTTTGATAGCTTTTTAACTGACTTGTGGTTGAAGGCGCAGTCGTGCAATTTTAGCACTTTTGAAGTCGCCGATGAGCCACGACCAGATTGTGTTTGGGATATCGAATGATAAGGCATGCGAGAGGTTGTTGAGGGAAGAAGGCCTGAAATGAGAAAATGCTATCTAGATTTGTCATGCAAGCGAGCTAGATGTGCAGCATGTTAGTACGCTCAACCTGAAACATTTTGGCGCCAATCTGGAAGAAGACGCCAGTGCCATCAGCACAGTGACACAGTTGAATAAAAAACATGGTCTCAGTGCAGGCGGCAATTTTTAGCAGCCGACCAGGGCCGCCATTTTATGCCAGCGATGTGGCAATCGACATGGGCCACGGCAATGCCCAGCATTTGGGAATAACAGTAACTCAGCAGACAGTAATAACACAATAACAGTAATAACCATGAAAACAGGAGCAGTAGTAAACCAGGTCTTGCTTACACGTCACCACTTGCAGACTGAAAAATGCCGCCCAAAGCCAGCACATGCTCAGAAGTCTCATCAGACACCATTAAAATAATTACATAGGAGAAAGACATGTAAGAATACTCTGTACTCAGAATGACACTCTGTAACACCCATTCATTACTGGGGTTCATTCATTCATAGCACCATTCCAATACTGTCTTTTTTTGCAACATCTGAATGGATGTGCTGGAAGCAGCACCAAGTTAATATTCTGAGATCAGGGTGAACGCGGATAGTGGAGCGATGGCGAGAGTGGGGCCTGCGAGAGGGAGATGGACCTGCGCGAGGGAGTGGTACCTCAGAGAAGAAACCGGGAGGCCTGGCCTCCGAGAAGGAGCGGTGGGGTGGAGGTGGTTAAGACTAGCCTCGGAGAGGTGGATGGGGGTGGTGGAGACCAGCCTCAGAAAGAGGCGTACGAGTGAAAAATGAGTATGCGAGAGATGAGAGTGTGTGAAAGAGATGAGTATATGTGTGTATGAGATCAGGGCGATTTTGTTTGCGATGTCAGGAACAGCTAAAGATGCTTTCACCCTGATTCGAAACCTGCCAAAGGTTCCCAAACTGGCTTCCAGGGTTCCGCGGCAGGCCAGGCTGATCTATATAATTTGAGTTTCATGCAGTTTCCAGTTTGCCAATCAGAGGTTGGCTTCTCCAGAATCGATCCTGGGTCCCTGGGGCTAAGCAGCAGCAGTGCTAACCACTGTGCAACCGTGCCGCTATGGCTAAGTGTCATGGCTGACATTGAAGGGGACATTAAATTAATAAAGAAATCATGGAAATTACAGTGCAGAAAGAGGCCACTTGGCCCATCGAGTCAACACTGGCCCCTGAAAGAACACCCTACCTAAGCCCACACCTCCTATCCCCGTAACCCAACAACCCCACCTAACTTTTGAACACGACGGGGCAATTTAGCGTCACCAATCCATCTAACCCGCACACCTTTGGACTGTGGGAGGAAACCGGATGTGGTTAGGACTGCTGCTTCACGGCTCCGAGGTCCCAGATTCGATCCCGGCTCTGGGTCACTGTCCATCTGGAGTTTGCACATTCTCCCCGTGTCTGCGTGGGTTTCACCCACACAATCCAAAGATGTGCAGGGTAGGTGGATTGGCCACGCTAAATTGCCCCTTGGAAAAAATGAATTGGGTACTCTAAATTTATTTATTTTTAAATAGTTCTCTGGAGCCAATTTCTCCAAAATGGGGATTATTTCTTCAGTGACTAGAACCAGAGGACACAATCTCAGGCGAGAGGAATGATCTTTTAAAACAGTGATGAGGAGGAATTTCTTCAGCCAGAGGATGGTGAATCTGTGGAACTCTTTGCCACAGAAGGCTGTGGAGGCCAAATCACTGAGTGTCCTTAAGACAGTGATAGATAGGTTCTTGATTAATATGGGGATCAGGAGTTACGGGGAGAGGGCAGGAGAATGGGGATGAGAAAAATATCAGCTATGATTGAATAGCGGAGCAGACTCAATGGGCTGAGTGGCCTAATTCTGCTCCTATGTCTGATGGTCTTATCAGTTGGCTGTTCGCAGTTGATTTGCTCTCAGCTAATTTGTCTGCTGTTGCAATCTCACGGTCAGCCTCTGCACACTTCATGTTAGAGCTTTCACACCCATCGTTGTCCTGCACAGATTGGATGCTATTTGTTATCAGTCGTCACGAATGTCAAATGAACTGCATAAACTTTCATAGTCTCCCTCTTCTGGCTCGTATCTGATTCTTCACTTTCCTCGGCGTAATCATCATCATTGTAATCACTATCATCATCGTAATCATCATCATCGTAATCATCATCATCGTAATCATCATCATCATCGTCTGCAATAGCTTCTCCTGTGAGGTATAACACTGCTCGTGGAATTATGTGTTCATGCAAGAAGTGACTAATTTCAAAATCAGGAGTTAGACTTACTGCAGAACCTTCATCCAGCTCCATGCTCTGGAACTTCAGGAGGGCTAAACAAATTGAAGAAAGAGTAATTTGGTACAGTTTTCATAACTGTTCTACCAGTGCACTGATCCTTGTGCTTCTGCTTCGTTTTAATAGTTTTCAATGCGATTTTCCCCCCTTTCTTTCAATCGATCTGGCACCCTGTGCATTAAGTAATTTCTGGTTCATCAAAGAAGAAACAGTCTGACTGATCAGTCTGCGACTCCATCTGGTATGTTTTTGTCACTGCTTCATTTGTGAAGTACTCATTTGGCTCAAACTTAAACTCCAGATTAAAACTCATTGGCTGCTCAGGATCTGAATATTTCACCTTTACATCTTGTTTAAAGGTAGGCTCATCATGCTCCTGTATCATGTCATTGAGCAAATCCACATTTCTGAAGACTGTCAACCAGAATTCTGGATTTTCTTTTGGCTCCTCCATCTCGGGGCAGCACAGTAGCATTGTGGATAGCACAATTGCTTCACAGCTCCAGGGTCCCAGGTTCGATTCCGGCTTGGGTCACTGTCTGTGCGGAGTCTGCACATCTCCCCGTGTGCGCGTGGGTTTCCTCCGGATGCTCCGGTTTCCTCCCACAGTCCAAAGATGTGCAGGTTAGGTGGATTGGCCAAAAAGATAAATTGCCCTTAGTGTCCAAAATTGCCCTTAGTGTTAGGTGGGGTTACTGGGTTATGGGGATAGGGTGGAGGTATTGAACTTGGGTAGGGTGCTCTTTCCAAGAGCCGGTGCAGTCTTGATGGGCCGAATGGCCTCCTTCTGCACTGTAAATTCTATGTTAATCTTCATCTGGTTGCCATTTGCATTCATCCTCTGTTGCAGCACTGTCTAGAATGTTGAGTGCCTCACACGCTTCCACTCCTATGATGGACTCTCATCCCGTGTCTACAATGAAAAATGGCATGATGTGACTGTTGTGTACCCATGCTTCGAGCTCACATGCTCCAACGTCGCAATTTCATTCCCATTGTAGCCTTCCAGTAGTCTTACTTGATTGACGACTTTTGGTTTAACTTGTAGCGCATTCCAATCGGACAAACTGTTAAGGTTGGCCCTCGCTCCGTGTTGAGCTTGCATTTGATCAATGTGCATTCCGATTAATGAAATGAAATGGAATTGTCCATTTGTCTTCTATGGTATCAGCAGCACCATCACTATCGCTGCAACTGGTAAGTAAGAGTTCTTCACTTTCCTTATTCGAACTCATCATGTCCTCAGTCGAAATCAGATCAACAAAAAACAGGTCTTCGCTGCACAGCTCGTCAATCACATTAACTGATTCTGTTTGATCCACTGTTTGACTGGTTGAAAAACATTGCCTCGCAAAGTGATTTGTTCTGCCACACCTGGAACACATCTTCCCAAATGTTGGACATTGCCGTGGCAAATGTCGATTGCCGCATTGCTGGCATAAAATAGCGGATGCAGTCAGTCGCTTAAAATGGCTGCTCACACTGGGACCATGTTTCTTATTTGACTGCATCACCAAGCTTATGGTGTTGGCGTCGTCTTCCACATTGGTGCCAAAATGTTTCAGATTGAGTGCGCTAATCTGCTGTGCAGCTAGCACGCTTGCATGACAAATCTTGACAACGTTTTCTATTTTTAAAATAAATTTAGAATGCCGAATTTTTTTTTTTCCAATTAAGGGGCAATTTAGCATGGACTATCCACCTAACCTGCACATCTTTGGGTTGTGGGGGTGAAACCCATGCAAACACGGGGAGAATGTGCAAACTCCACACGGACAGTGACCCAGGGCCGGGATTCAAACCTGGGTCCTCAGTGCCAATGTCTCAGTGCTAACCACTGCGCCACATGCCACTCCCGATAGCATTTTTGAGTTGAAACTCTTCTCCCCTCAATAGCCTCTCGCGTACCTTGTCATTTGATATCCCGAACGCTATCTGATCGCGGATCAGCGATGACTAAAGTACGAAAATTGCACGGCTGTGCCTTTAACCACAGGTTGGCTAGAAAACTATCGAAAGATTCGCCTGCCTTCTGAGTATGTGTGCGAAAGATATATCGCTCAAAGTTTCATTTTTCTTCAAGGAGCACTGTCTATCAAAGTACTTTATTACATCATCAGAGCTCAAAGGTATTATAAATTTCTATAGCTTTAGGACCTGCTACCGTGAGCAGCAACGCAATATGCCTCTCGACAGGCTGTGCCTGGGGGCCAAGGACTGCAACATAGAGTTTGAATTGCTGCTTCTAAACACTTCTCCGTAGATATCTTTAATTGTTCTGCTCCTCTGGTACCATGTTATGTTCTGTGTTGTGGACTGCCACTCTCTGGAGTCACATGGTGGATCTCTATCGCCACCTGCTGGTTGGAGGTCGTATAGATAACTATACACATTGATGTGCATATCGCCACAGAAGGAGAGAGGAAAGAGTGTTCCGTGGAAACTAGAATTGTTTATTCTGAATTTGTATCCTGTACTGACAGTGATGACTTTTGGAACTCCTTTTACAGGTAATTACAAGAGGAGGATTTTCAGTCAGAAATCTCAACCCAAATGTCACGTCAAGGTCTGACAGTCACTCGATTCATCAGGGCCTGAATATCATTGGATGTAGAAGGAAAGTGTTTGTCTATTCAGTTTGCTTCAAAAGGTTTTAAACATCAGCTGACTGGAAAAGCACCGAGACACACACACCCGAGTGAGAGTGTTCCAGAGCACTGACTGTGGACAGATTTAAACAGGAAAAAACAGTGCACCATTCACGGTGGGCAGAGACTGTGTCAGTGTTGTGTGTGTGTGCACGAGCCTTCAACTGATCATCAAATCTGGAGCAACACAAACCCTCACTGTAGAGAGACTCTGGCAATGTGGGGACGCAGCCACACTGGGGAGAGGACATTCACTTGCCCAGAGTGTGGGAAGGAATTCATTCATTCATCCACCCTGCAGAAACACCAGCGAATTCACAAGTAATGACAGGGATTGGATTCTGCTGTTAATCACATCCAGGACTGAACCATGTTCATTCTGACACTTGGTGCAGTGGGAGGGTCGGAGGGTTTCTTTCTGCTGGACTGGCCGGTCTCACGACTTTGCTTCCAGTGGGCTGATGCTCTTTGAGACTGGGAGAGCACATTTCCACTGAAATGAACCACAAAAGCTGATGAAGGACATTTATTTTACCCTGGACAGTAAATGGTGTTTTCCGGCCACTACAGGTAGATCTAAAATAAACACATGTGTCTCTGTTCCATTGAGTCTACAGCACAGGGCCAGGCCAGTCGGCTCAATTGGTCTCTGTCAGTATTTATGCTCCACATGAGCCTCCACCCAGCCCTCTTCATCTCCCCCATCAGCATATCCTTCTATTCATTTCTCCCTCATGTATGTCTCTAGCTTCCCCTTCAATGTATTCATGTTGTTCCCCTCAACCACTCTCCGTGGTAGTGAGTTCCACATTCTCACCACTCGCTGGGTAAAGAGGTTTCTGATCAAATCCCTATTGGGTTATTGAGAAAAGCAAAACCCAAAACCTGGAAGAGTGGAAAATGAAAAAGAAAGAAGGGAAGAAATGGAAATACAACGTTAATTCCAAAGAGAAAAACTAGAAAAGGAGGAGAGAGGGGGAAGGAAAAACATTGAGATCGTCAAAGGGAAAACAAAACCAGAATCTTTGAACTAGTTAAACTAAAGCATTTGGTTCGTAGTTCTGATGGGGAGTATTGAAGTTAAATTTAGAGTACCCAATTATTTTTTCCAATTAAGGGGCAATTTAGCGAGGCCAATCCACCTACCCTGCACATCTTTGGGTTGTGGGGGTGAGACCCGCACAGACACAGGGAGAATGTGCAAACTCCACACGGACATTGACCTGGGGCCGGGATCGAACCTGTGTACTCATCGCTGTGAGGCAGCAGTGCTAACCACTGCGCAGCCCAGGTGGGGTGTTGATTTGCATTCTGAGTTTTGGTTTTGCTGTGAATATTCACCGGGTGCTTGAACCTGCTTGAGGGTAGAATTGGGAGATATTTTGTCTCGCCTGAGAAAGTTGCTTCATAGCTAAGGTGGTGAAATTAAAACGGAGATCGCTTATTGTCACAAGTAGGCTTCAAATTAAGTTGCTGTGAAAAGCCCCTAGTCGCCACATTCCGGCGCCTGTTCGGGGAGGCTGGTACGGGAATTGAACCGTGCTGCTGGCCTGCCTTGGTCTGCTTTAAAAGCCAGTGATTTAGCCCTGTGCTAAACAGCCCCTAGGGAGACAAGGGGTGCTATTCTCCCAATAAATGCCTTTCTGTGAATTGGCGGGTTGATTCCCGTCAGCTTTTTGGGTGAGGTCCAACACTTGGGTCATTTTCTGGGGCCTTGGGGAATTTCTCCCTGGTCAAGCCCACACTTTGAAATCTTTTCAGCAGTGGGGAGCTAAACTCACCGGTGAGATCGGCTCCTCAGAGATCGGGCCTTCATTTTGAAAGGGTGCCCCGATTTCTATGTGAGCTTCAGGGACCCTCCCCCCCCACCCATGGACAGTGCCACCTACCTTCTGCAGACACGGGCACTATGACCTGCCATGGATTCGCTGAGGGACCCCCACTTTTCACTCATCCTTACCTTCGTGATGATCTTTCATACATCCCTTCTCCCTTATTTCATTGGCGTGGCCACCCTCAGGCCCGACCCTTGGCACCCTGCCACTCACAACCTGGCACCTGGCAGTGCCCCCCCCAGTTTGGCACAGTCAGGGTGCCAGGGGGAGTGCCAGGGTACTGAACTGCCCTGCCCACGTTCCCCTGAAGTACTTTAATGGCCTCTGAGACTGCCGGAGGGGCCTCCTTGATTCGTCTCTACTTGTGGAGACCAATACTAATCGACGCCCGGGTGAGGCCTCGCTGGTGCAGCCGATGACTCCCGGGGGCCGGGAGACTGCGGCCTCAAATAGGCCAAGCATATGCAAATGAGCCTAATGGCTCATTTGAATTTGATGACCCGGATCATGGCAGACGCCAAGTGTTGGGTGACTCGTGTGCAGTTTTGTGCCCACAGTGAAGCCCGATCTGGGCCTCTCCCGTGATGCTCCCGGTGCAACGGGATCGACCCCGGGCACAACTAAATCATTTTGCAAAGTCTGTTGATGGGCAAAGCAATTGATGTTCAGTGAAGTCTTTCAAAGGGGCAATCGTCTCATTATGAGAATATTGAGACTGTCATACTCGCAGATTCTGAGCTTGCTCCTGAAGGACATCCATTAAAATTACAGATTTTGGGGCGACATGGTGGCTGCGATGGAGTTGGACATTGAAAGCCAAATTATTGGAAATTAAAAGGGAAACCGTTGGTGTTGGTTAAAAAAAAGGCGAGCGATTCTCCAGAGATGGTTGCACCAAAGAGCGAAGCTTGTGAGAAATCAAACCTTCTAATATATTTACCATGGGTGAAAATAGAGACGCGAGGGATTATGAAGGATTTATATTTGAAGGGGACATCACTCCATTTTCCTCCGTGAACAAACCGGGAAAGATTGTTATCCTGAGAGATACTGCCTTGGCGCAAGAGCTGTTTATCAGCAAAAGATTTAGACATTTGTTCAAAATCTTCAGTGAATAAAAATGTATTAATACAGGGTATTTATGGAAAGTGTGTGCCTATCCCCATTGTTGAGAATGAATTGAAATTGTGCTCTGGTAAAGGAGTCTATTGGTGCTGTTGTTTCCAAATTACCCATTAATGGTGTAGATTTTATACTGGGTAATGATGGAGCAGGCAGTGTTGTGTTTCCACAACCTGGGACAGTGGGCCACAGATCAGACATTGTCCCTGTGAGTCAAAACTCCTCGCCTATTTGTAATCTAGTTGAGCAAAGAATTGATCCAAGTAAAAATGCTGATGTATCCATTCCAGTGATGGACATTACAGAGGCAGCAAAAGTACCTGCAGAGTCTCGAATTAAAAATCCCCCAACCCAGAGGACAAAGACGTCAAAGTATCCCTGAAGGGTTAATAACTCCTAACATTGAATTAAGTGGTCTAGATGACTCCTTGTCAAAGCTTTGATGAAGAGTTGCCCAGAGTCGAAACACCCACATGGGCGAGCGGGACCTTCTAGCTGTTGGGATGGGCGGTCACGATCGTGCCTCGTGTTTGTTCTCGGGAGTGGGACGGGGTGTCCCTGCAGTCTCGGTTGCGGCTATATGGCGGTGGGGGCTGCCTGCAGTCGCGGGCGAAGTGTCCTGTCTGCCCACAGTTCTAACATTAGGCAGCATAGTGGTTAGCACAATTGCTTCACAGCTCCAGGGTCCCAGGTTCGATTCCGGCTTGGGTCACTGTCTGTGCGGAGTCTGCACATCCTCCTCGTGTATGCGTGGGTTTCCTCCGGGTGCTCCGGTTTCCTCCCATAGTCCAAAGATGTGCAGGTTAGGTGGATTGGCCATGCTAAATTGCCCTTAGTGTCCAAAATTGCCCTCAGTGTTGGGGGGGTTACTGGGTTATGGGGATAGGGTGAAAGTGTGGGATTGGGTAGGGTGCTCTTTCCAAGAGCCGGTGCAGACTTCATGGGCAAAATGGCCTCCTTCTGCACTGTAAATTCTATGATCTATCTATTAGCTCCATTCTCTCTCCAGAGATTTCTTTAAAATTTAAACTACGCACATTTTTCCCAATTAAGGGGCAGTTTAACATGGCCAATCCACCTACTCTGCACATCTTTTGGGTCATGGAGGTGAGACCCAGGCAGACATGGGGAGAATGTGCAAACTCTACATGGACAGTAACCCAGGGCCGGGATTCGCACCCAGGTCCTCAACGCTGTGATGCAGCACCTATGGAGCTGAGGACCCAGTTTCGATCCCGGCCCCAGGTCACTGTCTGTATGAAGTTTGCACATTCTCCCTGTGTCTGCATGGGTTTCACCCCCACACCCAAAGATGTGCAGGTTACGTAGATTGGCCATGATAAATTGGCCCTTAATTGGAAAAAAAAATAATTAGGTACTCTAAATTAAAAAAAAATAAATTTAAAGAAACACTGAGGCAGCAGTGCTAACCACTGTGCCATCGTCCCGCCCTCATGGAGTTTTTTGTATTGGAGACCAGGGCACCGTTTAAAGAAAGCACCCCAATGTCTGTCAGGCCCCGCCCCACCATAGTGACAGCAAAAAATACACCCCCAGATTTCTTTTGCAGAGTGCACTTAAATCTGGAGAGAAAACTCGGCTGTGTGGCTGGGAAGCTACATGCCGGTCCTTTCTCCACAGATGCTGCCAGGCCTGCTGAGATTTTCCAGCATTTTCTATTTTTGTTAATGTAAGCCTACTTGTGACAATAAAGATTATTATATTATAAGATGAAAGATGGGTAGCATGGTGGCACAGTAGTTAGCACTGCTGCCTCACAGCACCTGGGGCCCAGGTTCAATTCCGGCCTTGCGTGACTGTGAGAAGTTTGCACTTTCTCCCCATGTCTACATGGGTTTCCTGCCGGTACTCCGGTTTCGTCCCACAGTCCAAAGATGTGCAGGTTAGGTGGTGGCCTGTTTAGCTCACTTGGCTAGACAGTTGGTTCCTGATGCAGAGCAGCGCGGGTTCAATTCCCGTACCGATCTGAGGTTATTCATGCAGGACCAGCTTCTCAACCTTGATCGTTGCCTGAGGTTAAATCACCAGCAGTCAGCTCCCCCCCTTAAAGGGGATATGCCTATGGTCATCTGGGACTATGGTGCCTTTACCATTTACCTAGGTGGGGGAATGGGACTAGGTAGAGTGCTCTTTAATAGGGTTGGTGTAGACTCACTAAAAATCAGTCTCTTGTGAGGGATTCCCGTGTTCACCTTCAAAGATCTAACTGTGGAATTCTGTCCTTTCCTGGCCAGTGCTGCAGACTCAACAGAGCAGAGACAAATATTTATTTTGGATCTACCTGCCATGGGGGAAAGGCACTATTTAATATTCTGGATGAAATAAATGGACTTCATCACCTTTTGCAGGTCATTTCAGTGGAGATGTGCTCTCCCAGGCTAAAAGAACGTCAGCCCACTGGAAGTCGTGAGACCGACCAGTTCAGCAGAAAGAAATCCTCCGACCCTCCCACTTCACCAAGTGTCAGAATGAACATGGTTCAGTCCTGGATGTGATTAACAGCAGCAAAAACAGCAGAATCCAATCCCTGTCATCACTTGTGAGCTCGCTGGTCTCAACAAG
Source organism: Scyliorhinus torazame (assembly GCF_047496885.1). Taxonomy (NCBI): domain Eukaryota; kingdom Metazoa; phylum Chordata; class Chondrichthyes; order Carcharhiniformes; family Scyliorhinidae; genus Scyliorhinus; species Scyliorhinus torazame. The sequence goes on along the minus strand of NC_092711.1, from coordinate 139,321,978 downwards.
TGGGGTGACCGAGTGAATCCCTTCCCACACTCCGAGCAGGCGAACAGCTTCTCCCCGGTGTGAACCCGCTGATGTGTTCGCAGGTTGGATGAATCTCTGAAACCCTTCCCACATTGAGAGCAGGTGAATGGCCTCTCCCCGGTGTGAATGCGCTGGTGTGTCAGCAGGGCAGATGAATGAGTGAATGCCTCCCCACACCTGAAGCAGGTGAATGGCCTCTCGCCAGTGTGACTGCATCGATGAGTTTCCAGCTCAGATGGACACTGGCTTGCCTTTCCACAGTCCCCACATTGCCACGGTTTTTCCATGGTGAGGGCTGGAATTGCTCCAGATTTGATGATCAGTTGAAGGTTTGTCCACCCACACACACACAGAACACGGACACAATCTCTGCCCACCGTGAATGATGCAATGTTTTGTCCTGTTTAAATCACTTTCCACAGTTAAGAGCAGATGGGTAACTGAATCCCTTCCCACAATCCCCACATTTCCACTGTTTCTCCATGGCGATGGTGTCCTTGTTTCTCCAGGTCCAATGATCAGTTCCAGCCTCGTCCACACAAGAGAACACTTGCACGGTCTCTCCCCACTGTGAATGGTGTGATATTTTCGTATCCTATGTTACCGTTTAAAGCTCGCTTCACAGTCAGTTCACTGGAACACTCTCACTCAGGTCTTTGTGTGTCTCGGTGCATTTCCAATCACACTGATGTTTGAAATGTTTTAAAGCAGACAGAACAGACATTTCTCCTTCTAGATTTAAAGGCTGATGATATTCAGGTCACAATGAATTGAGTGAGGATGCCAGATCCTGACCTTAGATCCACATCCGATATCCTGTAAAAGGAGTTTACAAAAGTCATGGCTGTCAGAACAGTATAGAAATTCAGAACAGACAATTCGAGTTTCTGTGGAACATTCTTTCCTCTAATTCCCCAAGATCTGTAAATCTCCATCCCACACACTCTCCCTCCATTCTCACTCTGCTGTATCTAATATTCACCTTCCCAATTCTCCTGAAGGTGCTCATTCAGGCTGATTGTCCAGGACAGGAAACAGTGAGCAGGGATCTGTCACAGAGACCTGAAAATCTTCCTGCAGTCTGCCAGACAGATGTATGTCGACATTACTGGACTGAAAATGTGTGTAATATACAGACTGGATTCACTTACTTTCCCTTCAGTTGCTACAAGTCACCAATCTCCCCCCTGAACGAGGAAATAAATGGAAAGGGGGAAACATTGATTTCCTCCCACATGTTGCAGAGGAGGAGGTTTTAGTCCAACTTCCGTATTGTGACGTCACAGGAAAGCCCTGCCTGGATCAGCCAATAGGAATCACTCTGCTTCGTGGTGTCGTCTCCGGGTTTCAGTGCGCAGGCCCGGCGCGGCCCCGCCCCACCCATTGTTCCACGTCCACCACCTCCTGGCAAGGTTTCCAGGCAACCGGCTGCGGCCAGAACGAGAAGCCGCTCAGTGATCGCCCCCTTCCCTGGGATTGCGCATGTGCGGATGAGATCCGCACCCTGACCGTCAGGCTGAGGTGTTGACCAATTGGAAGATTGGAGGACCGGAAGGACTCTTAGTTCAGCCAATCAGAGCGCGGGCTTTCTGTGACTGAAAATGGCGACTCACACAGATTGAAACCTCCTCCTGTCTCCAACATCTGTGAGTAACTCTTATTGTCGTCACAATTATTACAGAAAACAATTTACAAGGCTCCAGGCCTCATTACACTTCAAATTGACGATTAAACACACGTCAAATTGATGATTAAACACACTTCAAATTGACGATTAAACACACTTCAAATTGACGATTAAACAGTCACTGAACACGAAACAGCTGCAAGGCACAAGGCCCAATTACATTTCACAGTAACATTGTAACAGTCATTGAACACAAACAGCTGCAAGGCACAGGGCCGAAATACGTTTCCAGATACCAATTAGCCAGTCACTTATCACAACCAGCCGCAAGGCACAGGCCCTACGCATAGTTCAAGTAACAATCGAACAGTCACATAACACGAACAGTCGTGAGGCACAAGGCCTCGAAACCCAACGACCATTCCAAAAGCAAGAAGGAACAGGAAACCACAAGTACATCGAGGCAACGACCCCTGAACACATACACAAGTAGTCGCGAGGCACAAGGCCCCGAAACCAAACGACCACTCCAAAAGAAACAGAGAAGAAAAGAAAAGAAACAAAACCCAAAAGTACAACACAAGACACAGGCACATTTCAAGGTGACGACTCTAAACACATAAGACAAGCAGTCACGAGGCACAAGGCCCCGCTACAATACGGCCGCTCCAGTACAAATATGACCCACAGGGCCTCGATTCATTTTAACAGTATCATATCAAAAATCCAATCACCAGGCACCAGGCCTTAATTCACCCCAGAAAAGATTTAACAGGATAGAATCCATCACCGAACACTAATCCCCGCTCACCCACCCCCGTTCACCCCGCCCTGCAGCCGACACCCCGGGGGAAATGCCCCTCCTCGCTAAGAGCACAGACCACCGGAGAGCCAGACCCGGGCGCGGGCGCGGCGGAGGAGAGAGGGTTCCCCCCTCCTGGACCCCGCCCAAAGGCACGGGACCATTCGGAGGGAGAGCAGTTTCGCACCAACTAGCGTTCCACCACAAATACTAAATAACATTTCGGAAAAAAAGCCGAAATGAGTTGAATGTCATAGGCTGCTAAAGAAAACGAAAAGCAAAGAAAACATGAAAACAAAATCCCTTAGTACTCATAGAAAAGTCCATAAAAAAAGAGTCCATTAATTTTGCACGTTCCACATCATGACCCCGGCGCTCCAGCCAAAACTTTCACAAGGAACAACATGTCCTCAAAGTCCTCCAATGGCAGCGGCCAGAGTCGCTCCAATGTTGGCAACAGTCGACAACGGGAAAGAAAGTCCCAGAGTCAGTCCCAACCGCCCACAGGGCGTCCAGGTGGGCCGAACCCCCGGAGACCCCAGGAACGGCAGCAACCCACCCCGGGCTGCAGGCCGCGGGCCGCCCATTGGGTATCCACTCCCGGTTCCGACCCGCCGTTTCCAGCAGCCTATCCAGCTGCCATTCTTCCTCCATTCCTTCGTCCTCCATTGGGTGAACTCAAAACCGCCGCCAGCAAACCTCGCAGTCCGCCGCAGCTCAACCGCTAACTTGAAACACGACTGGTCGCAGTACTCCGAAACCGGTCTTCTCCCCTTCCCTCGGGGACCAGGAGCAATGGGCGCCGAGTTGCTGTTTCACCCCATCCAGGAAGCTCCCAGAGGCGGCCTGCCTTTCGAATCGTCCCGGGGGCGGACACCAAGCTCGCACACAACCGCCCAAGCCTCCTCCACTTTTCACCCTAGGAGTTTTGACAGTGTCGGCCGTAGCTCCCACAATCCCCCGCGCTGGGGAACCCGCTCTATCCGCCGCACGGGCGGGTGATCAGGTACTGCGCATGTCCAAGGGTGAGGGGAAGCTGCGCATGTGTGGAGGAAAGCCCAGCCCCTGACCTTCCTGTGAGGTGTTGGCTAACGGATAGAGTTAGGACCGGAAGGACGCTGGTCCTCCAATCAGCGCGGGCTTCATGTGAAAGGAGATTGGGCTTCACACAGACTGAAACGTCCTCCTGTCTCCACCATCTGTGAGTAAAACACTTTCGTTTCTCCACTATCCATTCCTTTTCTCATTCTGACCTGCAATTGGTCACTTGCAGCAACTGAAGGGAAAGGAAGTGAATCCAGGGCGGGTGCAGACTCTGCAAAGCTTGGCCCAGGTCTCTCTCTCTCTCTCTCTCTCTTAAAGACATTGACATCCTTTGCTCCCTCAGCTTGACACATTTATTTGTCTGGCTAAAAGGATGGTCTCTTTCCCAATGTTCACAATTAAAGGGCTGCTTTCCCCAGGAGATGGCTCACATTTGAGGGGAAAGGAAAATAATTTTTAAAAATTCATTCATGGGATGCAGTTGTCGCTCGTTTGATCAGTATTTATTGCCTATGCCTCCAATTCGGAGGGCATTTAAGAGTCAACCACTGTATGGGTCGAGTTAAGAAACACCAAGGGGCAAAATACATTCGTTGGGGTGGTACACCGACCCCAAACTGCATTGGTAACGTTGGGAGTAGCATTAGACAGGAAATCAGAGATGTATGCAATAAAGGAACATCTGTGATTAAATTTGACTTTAATCTGCATATAGATTGGGTGAGTCAAATTAGTCACAGTACAATAGAGGAGGAATTTTTCGAATGTACACGGGATGGTTTTTTGGATGTTTTTTTGGTTGAGGAACCAACAAGGAAACTGCCCATCTTGGACTGGGTGTTGTGCAATCAGAAATGATTCGTTGGCAATCGAGTTGTGAGAGAACCTTTGGTGATGTGTGACTATAATATGATAGAATTCTTTGTTCCCTTTTTCTCATTTTACTTCTCTCCCACCCATGTCCCCACTCCCCCACATCTCCATCTGTCACAGCTTACTCTCTGATTTTAGTTTCTCTGCTGTTTGGCCTTTCACACCTTATTGTCTCTGGGGACTGCCGTTCGCGCTCTTTTGCCTTGATTTCTGTGGCTATGATTCATCTTTCATTCCCTCGCCCCACAGTGCCATATAGTTGTTCTTTACTGCCACCTGCTGGTTGGAGGTCGTATCTATTAATATTTATATGATTGCTAATGCATAACATCACCAGGACAGGGGCGATAGTGGGGAGCAGTGGGAGGGGAATGGGAGTTGGTTATCTATAATGTATGAAGGAAAGGGTGGGTCGGGCAGGTTTTCCACTTGGGGTTTGATTTGAAATGAAGGGGAGTGGCGATTTTAATGAACAGCCGGTGGTGTTGATAAACGTGTCTGCACCAAATTGGGATGATGTGGGTTTTATGAGGGGGTTGCTGGCAGCGATCCCGGATTTGGCCACGCAGCAGTTGATCACTGGAGGAGATTTTAACTGTGTCCCAGAGTCAAGGGTGGATAGGTCGAGCCCCAGGTCGATGGGTAGGGTGCGAATGGAAGGGAGCTGGGGGATTTATGGAGAGGATGGGTATGGTGGATCCATGGCGCTTTCAGAACCCAGGAGGAAGGGAATATTCCTTCTTTTCACACGTCTATAAGGTGTATTCAAGGTTTGATTACTTTGTATGAGTTGGGAGATTTAGGTTGGGGTGGAGGGGGCAGAATGTGTGAGGATAGTTATCTCGGACCATGCGCCCCACTGGCTGGATATTCGGGTTCAGTTGGGACGAGAGCAGAGGCCGGAGTGGAGGTTTGATTCGGGGTTGTTGGCGGATGGAGGTTTATGTGATAAGGTGCAGGCAGCGAGTAAGGCGGATGTGGAGTTGAATCAGAAAGTGGGGGTGTCGGCAGCCATTTTTTGGGAAATACTGAAGGCAGTGGTCTGGGGGGAAATTATTTTGTTTAAGGCTCGTTCGGATAGGGAAAGGAGGGAGGAACATGACCGTCTAGTGAGCGAGATAGTGGAGGTGGATCGGGAGTATTCGAGGGTCTCCACCGCGGAGGGATTGGCGAGGAGGAAAGGGTTGCAGAGGCAGTTTGACAGGCTGACAACGGGGAGGGCAGTAGGGCAATTACGTAAGGCAAGAGGGGTGAAATATGAGTATGGGGAGAAGGCGAGCCGCATGCTGGCGTACCAGCTGCAGAGGCAGGCCGCGTCCAGGGAAATATTGAAGATATGGACTGCGGCTGGGGATGTGGTGTCAGAGCCTGCGTTTCGGGAGTACTACCTGGGACTTTAGGAGGGGGATATGGGGAGATTTCTGGACGAGCTGGAGTTTCCCCAGGTGAAGGAAGCAAAGAGGCAGGCGTTGGAGGAGCCGCTGGGGCTGAGAGAGGTGCTGTGTATTATCAGGGGTATGAAGTCAGGGAAGGCCCCAGGGCCGCCTGGGTACCCGGCGTAATTTCATAAGGAATTTGCGACGGACCTGGCACCTCATCTGTTGGGGGCGTTTATTGAAGCGCTGGCAAAGGGGGAGTTGCCGGAGACGATGACACCGGCAGTAATTAGACTGATCCCGGAAAAAGGGAAGGACCCGGTGGACTGTGGGTCGTGTAGGCCCATATCACTATTGAACACGGATGTGAAAGTATTGGCTAAGTTGTTGGCGGGGAGGATGGAGGAGTGTGTCCCGCGGGTGGTTGCAGAGGAACAAATAGGCATCGTGAAGGGCAGGTAGCTCGCGTGTAATATAAGACGGCTGTTGAATGTAGTGATGAATCTGTCGGGGGCTCTGGTACCGGAGGTGGTGGTATCCATGGACGCGGAGACGGCATTTGAGAAATGGGAAACGGTTGGACAATCTGTATAGTTGATTGCTGGGAAGTATGTTTCCCGGGCTGTCTATTTGCTGTAACCTGTTTTAATACATGTTTGTGATAAAATACATTTAAAAAAAAAAACTCTGTGTATTGCTGTGGACCTGGAGTCACATGTAAGCCGGACCAGGTAAGGACGGCAGATTTCCTTCCCTGAATGACATGAGCGAACCAGTTGGGTTTTTACGACAATCGGCAATGGTTCCATGGTCATCATCAGACTGTTAATTCCAGACTTTTACTGAATTCAAATTGCACCATCTGCTGTGGTGAGATTCGAACCCTGGTCCCCAAAGCATTTACAAAGCATCTGCTGTGACAAAGAGTCATCCAGACTCCAAACGTTAGCTCCCTTCTCTCCCCACAGATGCTGTCAGACCTGCTGCGATTGGCCAGTATTTTCTGTTTTTGTTTCAGATTCCAGCATCTGCAGTAATTTGCTTTTATCCCCAGAACATTATCCTGGATCTCTGGATTACTGAGCCAGTGATAATACCACTGCACCAGTGCAGGGTAGGTGGATTGTCCCTGTTCCCCTGAAAGTTTATTTCCCTCAAGTGCCGATCCAATTTCATTTTGAAATTATTTGCCTCCCCTTCCATAATTTAGATTGTCTGTCAGTTCCAGATTTCTCACATCCTCCTCCCACATAGGGTTCAGTATATTGCTCATTATCAGTTCAGTTATATACACAGGGGCCGGTTTAGCTCAGATGGCTGGACAGTTGGTTCGAGATGCCGAGCGACGCCAACAGCGTGGGTTCAATTCCCGTACTGGCTGAGGTTATTGATGAAGGCCCACTTTCTCAACCTTACCCCTCGCCTGAGGTGTGGTGATGGTCAGATTAAATCACCACCAGGCAGCTCTCCCCCGCAAAGGGGAAAGCAGCCTATGGTCATCTGGGACTATGGCGACTTTGCTATAGATACAAATGGAGAATCATAGAATCATAGAATTTACAGTGCAGAAGGAGGCTATTCAGCCCATCGAGTCTGCACCGGCTCTTGGAAAGAGCACCCTACCCAATCCCACACCTCCACCCTATCCTCATAACCCAGAAACCCCACCCAACACTGAGGGAAATTTTGGACACTAAGGGCAATTTTAGCATGACCTAACCTGCACATCTTTGCCAATCCAATCCACCTAACCTGCACATCTTTGGACTGTGGGAGGAAACCGGAGCACCCGGAGGAAACCCACGCACACACACGGGGAGGACGTGCAGACTCCGCACAGACAGTGACCCAAGCCGGAATCGAACCTGGGACCCTGGAGCGGTGAAGCAATTGTGCTAACCACTATGCTACCGTGCTGCCGAATATAAGCAGCCTGGACAAAGATTTTAAGGCCTGGGACATGAAACAGTGACCATGAATCGTAGAGAAACAAGAAACATGAATTGGGAGGGTATATATTGGGTGGATTGAGTGTTGGATGACTTTTGGGAAGGAGAGAGGATCGAATGTTCATAGAAACTATAATTGTCTGTTCTGAATTTCTATCTTGTACTGACAGTGATGATTTTGTAAACTCCTTTTACAGGATCTCAGTCAGGTGAGAATTTACAGACAAAAATCTCAAAGCAAACTTCACGTCAACATGCGACAGCGTCGCTCCATTCATCAGGACATGAACATCATCGGCCTTTAAATCTAGAAAGAGAAATGTTTGTCTGTTCTGTCTGCTTCAGAAAGCTTTAAACATCAGTGTGACTGGAAAAGCACCGAGACACACGCACCCGAGTGAGAGTGTTCCAGAGCACTGACTGTGGAAAGAGCTTTAACCAGTTACACAGCCTGAAAAAACATTGCACCGTTCACAGTGGGAGAGACCGTACACGTGTTCTGTGTATGGACGAGGCCTCAACTGGGCGGTGAACCAGGAGAGACACAAGGACACCCGCACCATGGAGAAACCGTGGAAATGTGGGGACTGTGGGAAGGGATTCGGAGCCCCATCACAACTGGAAGCTCATCGACGCATTCACACTGGGGAGAGGCCGTTCACCTGCTCTCGGTGTGAGAAGGGTTTCTCTCACTTATCCAGCCTGCAGAAACACCAGCGAGTTCACACTGGAGAGAGGCCGTTCACCTGCCCTCAGTGTGGGAAGGGATTCACTCAGTCATCACACCTGCAGACACACCAGCGAGTTCACACTGGGGAGAGGCCGTTCATCTGCTCTCAGTGTGGGACGGGATTCACTCGGTCATCTTATCTGCACGAACACCAGCGAGTTCACACTGGGGAGAGGCCGTACACCTGCTCTCGGTGTGGGAAGGGATTCACTCAGCTATCTAACCTGCGGACACACCAGCGAGTTCACACTGGGGAGAGGCCATTCACCTGCTCTCGGTGTGAGAAGGGATTCACTCGGTTATCCAGCCTGAAGACACACCAGCGAATTCACACTGGGGAGAGGCCATTCACCTGCTCTCAGTGTGAGAAGGGATTCACTCGGTTATCCAGCCTGCAGACACACCAGGGAGTTCACACTGGGGAGAGGCTGTTCACCTGCTCTCAGTGTGAGAAGGGATTCACTCGGTTATCCAGCCTGCAGAGACACCAACGTGTCCACACTGGGGAGAAGCCGTTCACCTGCTCCGAGTGTGGAAAGGAATTCACTCGGTCAACCTACCTGCTCAAACACCAACAGGTTCACATCGGGAAGAGGCTGTGATACGATCTCTGATTTTATCTTCAAATTAGATTCACAGGTCCAGTTGCTTTGAGGTGTCTAAAAAATAACTTTATTTTCTAAACATTCACTTCGATTCTCTCAAATAAAAAAACTAAATCAAAACTTAGATCCAATAATACATCACACATAATAAAGAGAGTCAAACGAAAACATAAGAAAATATTAGAAAATCAATAGATGGTTCAGAATTTCTTCAAGCATAAGTTCAGAACAAAGCTTTAATCATGAATCATTATTCTCAAAGAAATTCTGATCAATGGTCTAATCCCTCATTTACTCTCATTGGTTTCTAATTCTCAGCTGAAGCTTCCTGATGTATTCAAATATCCGTCTATCAGTTAGAAAATGATTTGTTATCCAAGCATTGGTCATTACTTAAGACTTACTAATCTCCATCAAATTAATTAAATGTCTACGCACCCCCGCCACATGTTCCAATCCTACAAATATAAGGAGCTTGCATTAACCTTGCTGTTCCTAAGGCTTTGATAAATTTTTATTGCTAAATGTTGCTGAGGCTTTGATACATTTTTATTCCAGAATGTGTTGAGGAACAATGGTTTATTAATTACAAGGGACTTTGATGCAACCTTTCATGAAACAATGTTAGATTCCAGCTGAGCAATTCTTATTTATTATCTGAAACAATGACTATCTTTCCACATTAGCCTTGTGGATATTCCATTCTCTGTCTGAATTAAGAAATGTACTGCATCAATTCTTAAAGGCACCAATAAATCATTGAAACAATAAATCAGTGAATCAATAAATCAGTAAATATCAGGCCGTTCATCTGCTGTGTGTGTGGGAAGGGTTTTCCCTGTTATCCACCCTGCGCAGCTACCAGCGAGTTCACAAGTGGTGACAGGGGTTGGACTCTGCTGTTATTGCTGCTGTTAATCACACCCAGGACTGAACCATGTCCATTCTGACACTTGGTGAAGTGGGAGGGTCAGAGGGTTTCTCTCTGCTGGACTCAGTGAGGGGCTGAGGAGATTTACGAGAACGGCACCAGGGATGAGGGACTTCAGTTAGTTGGAGAGACTGGAGCAGCTGAAATTGTTCTCTTCAGACCATAGAGTCATTCGGGAAGAGAAGGAAGCCATTCAGCCCATCGATCCCATGCTGGCTCTCTGTGGCGCATACCAGTCAGACCCATTTCCCTCAAGTGCCCATCCAAATTTCATTCTGAAATTGTTCAGGGTGTCTGCTTCCACCATCCTCACGGGCAGCGAGTTCCAGGACATTACCACTCACTGTGTACCTCCCCCCAGCATTTGTTGTCCATCCCTAATTGCCGCTTTAGGTTGTGGGTGAGGCATCTTTTTGAACTGCTGCAGTCTGTGTGGTGTCGGTGACACCCCGGTAACACCCACAGTGCTGTCTGGGAGGGAGGTCCAGGATTGGGACCCAGCCACAGTGAAGAACAATGATATATATATATCGTGCTAAAGCTTAAATGTGTGTCCCCCTCGTCCGTGTCCCATCAGCTAATGGGAGCAGCTTTTCTTTGTCTTGTCCACCTATATCCAATCTCCCCTCAACCTCCTTTGCTCCAAAGTGAACAAGCCCGGCTTCTCCGTCTGAGCATTGTGGTTAAAATCCCTCCTCCAGAGAACCACCGAACCATCGAAAAGTTACAGCCCAGAAAGAGGCCATTCAAGTGGTTTAGCACAGGGCTAAATCGCTGGCTTTAAAAGCAGACCAAGGCAGGCCAGCAGCACGGTTAATTTCCCATACCAGACTCCCCGAACAGGCACCGGAATGTGGCAACGAAGGGCTTTTCACAGTAACTTCATTTGAAGCCTACTTGTGATGATAAGCGATTTTCATTTTCATTTTTCATTTCATTCGAGCCATCTTGTCCATCCCAGCCCGAGGAAACCCAGGTGCCCTTTCTAATCCCAGCTTCCTGCATCCAGCCCGTAGCCCTGTAGCTTACACCCCTGGATCTCAAACAACGATGAGTCAGAGTACAGGAGGGAGATGGAGAACTTAGTAGCATGGTGCAACATCAACAATCTCTCCCTCAATGTCAGCAAAACGAAGGAGCTGGTCATCGACTTCAGGAAGCGAAGTATCGTCCACACCCCTGTCTGCATCAATGGTGACGAGGTGGAGATGTTTGACAGCTTCAAATTCCTAGGTGTGCAAATCATCAACAATCTGTCCTGGTCCATGCACGTCGACGTTACAACCAAGAAAGCACAACAGCGCGTACACTTCCTCAGAAAAGTAAGGAAACTCGGCCTGTTCACATTGACTCTTACCAATTTTTAACAGATGCACCTCTGGCTGCATCACAGCCTGGCATTCCAACTGCTCGGCCCAAGACCATAAGAAACAAAGTAAATCGTGTAATAAGCTGTGCACAAGGGACACGTTTAAAATTATCAAGCATATCATGTTGTGTAAGCACAGTTGCATTTCGACATATGACAGTTTAAAATTATGATGCAGATCATGTTTTGTAAGACACAGTTACATTTGTATGTAAATGTATAACAGTTCCAGAGTAAGGGGGATGTGTTGATGTGCCTGTGCACAGTTCTGGACATAGTTAGATATGCAACCTCCAACCAGCTGGTGGTGATAGACATCCACCATGTGACTCGAGACACCAGTTGGCAGTAAGGCGTACAAGAAGATGGTCGCACGTAGAGTAGCTGCAGGAGAATTCACTGAATTCATTTATTAGTCATTGTCTGTATTGTAGTTTGGTAGTTTTCTTTCCACATGTTTGTCAATAAATCACCTTTCCAGTGAAAGAACTAAATGTTCTGTGTACGTCATTACCACGGCCATAACACAGAACACAACAACTTTTAGTTTGAAATTTGGTTTTCTTTTAAATGTAAGATAAATGGAAATTCTGGATTTCAGTCGAAAGCTAATGGAAGGATCCCCATAAAATCTTGGAGCTTGGGGAATAGCTGGGATACGGAGGAGAATTAAAGTGAATTCTGGAGAGTTTTCACATACCTTTGGGATGGTCCTGGGAACAGAAATGAATGAAGTTTAAAGATATTGTTACGTATAAGGGGGTGAAGTTAAAAAGTTGAACTGAGATTTCAGCACAAGTATTTCTAAACTATTGTGTTAAGTTTCTAGTGCTGGATTTCCAATTTCCTTTTTATCATAGAATTTACAGTGCAGAAGGAGGCCATTCGGCCCATCGAGCTTGCACCGGCTCTCGGAAAGAGTACCCTACCCAAGGTCAACACCCACACCCTATCCCCATAACCCAGTAACCCCACCCAACTCTAAGGGCAATTTTGGACACTATGGGCAATTTAGCATGGCCAATCCACCTAACCTGCACATCTTTGGACTGTGGGAGGAAACCGGAGCACCCGGAGGAAACCCACGCCGACACGGGGAGAACGTGCAGACTCCGCACAGACAGTGACCCAAGCCAGGAATCGAACCTGGGACCCTGGAGCTGTGAAGCAATTGTGCTATCCACAATGCTACCGTGCTGCCCCCTTGTTTTAAATAAACAGTAAAGTTTGTTTTGGGTTAAAAACGTGGAATCTTGTGACATTCTTGCAGTTAATTAGGTGTTCAAATTTCTCTTTAAACATTAATGGTCCCGAATAATTCACAGAAATAATATTTCAAAACAAATCGAAGAAGATAAAAACATGATTTTCCATGGTTTCCACAAATCTTTACATTATAAAAATTTCCTCTTCTCGGATCCCCAATAGTTTCTTAGTTCAAGCATCTCAATCTGACAACTGATGACTAAAAATTGAACTAATTGTTGTCCCTTCTAAAGCAGGAGGACTGTCGCCTGGCACACGGGGTCTTTTGGGATTTTTCCCATTATACCCTCCACCCATCTGATGTGAATTGTGTACATGAATCGTCCCGGCCAGTGCAGTTGTCAACTTGCAGTTTGACTGATCAGCTAAGATTTCCTGCAGCATTTCAATGACCGTGTGATTCCTTTCACAGAGTCCGTAACTGAAAGGACTTGATGTGCCCAGAGGTGGGATGGATGACTGAATCCTTCCCACACTGAGAGCAGGTGAATGGCTTCTCCCCAGTGTGACATCGTCAATGAGTTTCCAGGCAGATTGGTTCCGGAATACTTTCCCACAGTTCCCCACATTTGCACGGTTTCTCCATTGTGTGGGGATCCATAATTCTCCCCAAGATCGACGATCAGTTGAAGCCTCGTCCACACGCACATACACACACACAGCAAATTTATCTGAATGGTATCATTTTTTTCAGGCAGGGGAACCACGTAAAGCTCTTTCCTCAGTCAGTACACTGGAACACTCCCACTCGATTGTCTGTTTGTCTTGATGCTGTTCCTTCACATTGATGCTTAATATCATTTGAAGCAGACAGAATAGCCGAACATTTATCCTTCTAGATTCAAAGGCCAATGATATGTAGGTTCTCATAATCTGACATTCAATTTTTGATGTGACGTTTGGTGTGAGATTTGGTCTGTAAATACTCTCCTTCTGATACCCTATAAAAGGAGTTTACATAAATTATCACTGTCAGTACATAATAGAAATTCGGAACAGACAATTCTAGTTTCTATGGAATATTCTTTCCTCTCATTCCCCAAGATCTGTAAATCTCCATCCCACACACTCTCCCTCCATTCTCACTCTGCTGTATTCTCACTCTGCTGTATCTGATATTCATCCTCCCAATTCTCCTGAAGGTGCTGATTCAGGCTGATCGACAGATCCCTGCTCACTGCTTCCAGTCCTGGACACAGAGACCTGAAAATCTTCCTGAGGCTGCCAGACAGATGTATGTCTACATTAAGGGACAGGAAATGTGTAATATACAGACTGGATTCACTTCGTTTCCGTTCAGTCGCTGCAAGTCATCAATGTCTCCCCAGAATGAGGAAAGAAATGGAAAGGGGGAAACATTGATTTCTTCTCAGATGTTGCAGAGGAGGAAGTTTAAGTCCAACTTCCGGATTGTGACGTCACAAGGCAGCCCTGCCAGGATCAGCCAATAGGAATCACTATGCTCCGAGGTGACGTCTCCGGGTTCCAGTGCGCAGGCCCGGCGAGGACACGGGAGCCCCGCCACCACCCATTGTTCTCCATCAACCGCCTCCAGACAAGGTTTCATGGCAACCGGCTGACGGGCAGAGCGAGAAGCCGTTCAGTAATCCCCCCCCCCCTTCCCCGGGACTGCGCATGTGCGGGCGAGAACCCGCCCCCTCGCCTTCAAACTGAGGTGTTGACCAATGGGAAGATTGGAGGACCGGAAGGACTATCTTCGTTCAGCTCATCAATCCGCAGACTTCCGGGATGCAAAATGGCGATTCACACAAACTGAAACTTCCTCCTGTCTCCAACATCTGTGAGTAAAACACTTTATTTTCTCCCCCTTTCCATTTCTTTTCTCATTCGGACCTTCAATTGGTCACTTGCAGCAACTGAAGGGAAAGGAAGTGAATCCAGGGAGGGTGCAGACTCTGGAAAGCTTGGCCCAGGTCTCTCTCTCTCTCTCTTAAAGACATTGACATCCTTTGCTCCCTCAGCTTGACACATTTATTTCTCTGGCTAAAAGGATGGTCTCTTTCCCAATGTTCACAATTAAAGGGCTGGTTTCCCCAGGAGGTGGCTGACATTTAAGGGGACCGGAAAATAATTTTTCAAAATTCATTCATGGTGTCGCAGCGGTTAGCACTGCGGCCTCACGGCGCCGAGGTCCCAGGTTCGATCCCGGCTCTGGGTCACTGTCCGTGTGGAGTTTGCACATTCTCCCCGTGTTTGCGTGGGTTTCGCCCCCACAACCCAAAGATGTGGAAGCTAGGTGGATTGGCCACGCCAAATTGCACCTTAATTGGAAATAATTAATTGCGTACACTAAATTTATTTGAAAAAAAGAAAAAAAATTCATTCATGGGATGCAGTTGCGCTCGTTTGGTCAGCATTTTTTGCCAATTCCTCCAATTCAGAGGGCATTTAAGAGTCAACCACTGTATGGGTTGAGTGAAGAAACACCAAGGGGTGAAATACATTCGTAGGGGTGGTACACAGACCCCAAACTGCATTGGTAATGTTGGGAATAGCATTAGACAGGAATTCAGAGATGTATGTGATAAAGAAACATCTGTGATTATGGGTGACTTTAACCTGCATATAGATTGGGTGAGTCAAATTAGTCACTACAAAAGAGAAAGAATTTATGAATGTACATGGGATGGTTTTCTGGACCAATATGTTGAGGAAGCAACAAGAAAACAGCCCATCTTGGACTGGGTGTTGTGCAATGAGAAAGGATTTCTTGGCAATCTAGTTATGAGAGAACCTTTGGGGATGTGTGACCATAATATGATAGAATTCTTTATCAAGGAGAATAGTGAGGTAGCTGATTCTGAGACTGGCATCCTGGATCTCAATAAAGGTAACTATGAGGCATGGGTTGACTATGATGGACTGGGAAACATTACTGAAAGGAAGGACTGTGCACAGGCAATGGCATCCATTCAAGGAATGAATAGGTGAACTCCAAAAGTTGTTTATTCTTATTTGACACAAGAGTAGAAAGGGAGCTGAGGCCAAACCATGGCTTGCAAGGGAAATTGGAGATAGTATTAGATTCAAAGAAGAGGCATACAAATTAGCAAGGAAAAGCAACAGATCTGAGGATTTGGAACAGGTTAAAATTCAGCAAAGTCAGGCCAAGGGATTGATTAAGAAGGGGAAAATACAATATGAAAGTAAGACAGCGGGAAACAATAAAAGCAAATGGTAAAAGTGTCCAACGGTATGTAAAGAGAAAAGGTCTGACAAAAACTAATGTAGGCCCTTTGCAGTCAGAAACGGGGGATTAACATCCCAGGCCCAAAACATTCATTCCAGGTTAAGCAGCGTTTCACTTGCACCTCTTTCAATTTGGTCTATTTCATTTGCTGCTCCCAATGTGGTGGTCTCTGTATTGGAGAGACCAAACATAGACTGGATAATCGCTTTTCTGGCCACAGAGCCATTGGCGATGGCTCTTAGAGGGTCGGTGGAGTGGTGGAGGATTATGAGGGGACACAGGGATCATTGGGTGTAGCTCTCTGCCAGTGGCCTCTTGCTGTATGTTTCAGATCCGCTGAAGAGTATGGGAAGGATTATGGGCCTGCTGGGGAGGTTTGGAGGGTTGTCTGGGTATAAACTGAATGTAGAGAAAAGCCAAGTTTTCCCAGTGAATGAGCTGGGGCAGCAGCTAATTTAGGGGGGATGCAATCTCCGGGAGCGAGGGATAGGTTTAGGTATTTGGAGATTCAGGTAGCGAGGGAATGGACGGGGCTCCGTAATGAAACTTAACGAAGCTGGTGGAGGAAGCCAGGGAGGATGTTAAGAGGTGGGATGCACTGCACTTGACGCTGGCAGGGAGGGTCCTAGTGGTGAAAATGAATATTCTGCTGAGGGTCTTGTTTATTTTTTAGGCTTTCCCGATTGTTATATCAAACGTCTTTTTACGGAAATTGGCCACGATCATTTTGGACTTTGTGTGGGCGGGGAAGGTGCCGAGGGTGGGGGGACCCTGCTACAGAGGCAGCTGGGGGGGAGTTGTCATTACCAAACATATTTCGTTATTATTGGGCAGTGAATGTGTACAAGGTGCGGTGGTGGTGGGAAGGAGAAGGCGTAGAGTGGATTAGGATGGAGGAGGAACCTGGTAAGGGGTCTCGGTCTTTTTTAAAATAAATTTAGAGTACCCAATTCATTTTTTCCAATTAATGGGCAATTTAGCATGGCCAATCCACCTACCCTGCACATCTTTGGGTTCTGGGGGCGAAACCCATGCAAACATGGGGAGAATGTGCAAACTCCACACGGCCAGTGGCCCCGAGCCGGGATCAAACCTGGAGCCTTGGCGCCTTGAGGCAGCAGTGCTCATCACTTTGCCACCGTGCTGCCCTTGTAAGGGGTCTAGATTGAGGGCTATGGTGACGGCAGCGTTTCCAATGGCTCTGAGTAGGTATTCAGGGTGCCCGGTGGTGCAGTCCACGGTGAAGATATGGATCAGTTGAAGAGGCATTTTAGGGTGGAAGGGATGTCGGTGTTAACACCGCTGTGCGAGACTAATGGGTTTGCGCCGGGGTGTGGGTGGAGCGGGGGGGGGGTGGTTATTATATCCAGGAGGTGGAGGGAAGTGGGTCTGGTCAAGGTGAGGGATCTGTATTTGGATGTTCGCCAGTCTAGAGGTGGTAAGGGAGTGGGTGGAGTTGCTGTGGGGGAGTGAGTTCAGGTATCTGCAGGGTAGGGACTTTGCACGAAAGGTCTGGAGGGGGTTCCCTCGGTTGCCTAGATACAATCAGCTGGAGCGACTGCTGTTTCCGGATGTGGAAGGAGGGAAGAAGTGGGGATATGTACAAGTGGCTGGGGGAGCAGGGAGCCGAGCTGTTGGTGAAGATCAAGGAGAAATGGGAAGCGGAATTGGGAGTGGGGCATCAATTGGGGAGTATGGAGTGAGGCACTGCAAAGGGCAAACGGGACCTCCTCTTGTGCAAGGATGAGCCTGATACAGTTTAAGGTGGTGGGTGCACATGACTTGGGCGAGAATGAGTGGGTTCTTCCAGTGGGTAGCAGTTGAGTGTGAGAGGTGTGGGCGGGGGCCAGCGAATCACGCGCACATGTTTGGTGACGATATTTGGGGTTTCAGAGAAGCCGGGGCTCATGGAGAGGAGGAAAGACGATGTCATGGCCTTCGCCTCTCTGATTGCACAGCGGTGAATTTTACTGGAGTGGTGGTCGGCATCGCCATCGGGGGTTGCGGCTTGATTGGGTGACCTGTACGACTTCCTGCGGTTGGAGAAGATAAAGTATGAGTTCAGGGGCTCTGCAGAGGGTTTGAGAAAAGGTGGGGGGTGGAAAAGGGAAACAATTTGTACAAACTGTGTAGTTGATTGCTGGGAAGTATGTTTCCCGGGCTGTTTATTTGCTGTAACCTGTTTTAATACATGTTTGTAATAAAATACATTAAAAATAATATTTCTGTGTATTGCTGTGGATCTGGGGTCACATGTAGGCCGGACCAGGTAAGGACGGCAGATTTCCTTCCCTGAATGACATGAGCGAACCAGTTGGGTTTTTACGACAAACGGCAATGGTTCCATGGTCATCATCAGACTGTTAATTCCAGACTTTTACTGAATTCAAATTGCACCATCTGCTGTGGTGGGATTCGAACCCTGGTCCCCAGAGCATTTACAAAGCATCTGCTGTGACAAAGAGTCATCCAGACTCGAAACGTTAGCTCCCTTCTCTCCCCACAGATGCTGTCAGACCTGCTGCGATTGGCCAGTATTTTCTGTTTCTGTTTCAGATTCCAACATCTGCAGTAATTTGCTTTTATCCCCAGAACATTATCCTGGATCTCTGGATTACTGAGCCAGTGATAATACCACTGCACCATGCGCAGTGGCTAGCACTGTGCCAAAGACTCTGGTTCGATCCCGGCCCAGGGTCGCTGTCCGTGTGGAGTTTGCACATTCTCCCCGTATCTTTGTGGGTCCCACCTGCCTTTTGAAATACTTTGCCTCCCCTTCCATCATTTAGATTGTCTGTCAGTTCCAGATTTCTCACATCCTCCTCCCACATAGGGTTCAGTATATTGCTCATTATCAGTTCAGTTATATACACTGGGCCCGGTTTAGCTCAGATGGCTGGACAGTAGGTTCGAGATGCAGAGCGACGCCAACAGCATGGGTTCAATTCCCGTACTGGCTGAGGTTATTGATGAAGGCCCACTTTCTCAACCTTGCCCCTCGCCTGAGGTATGGTGATGGTCAGATTAAATCACCACCAGGCAGCTCTCCCCCGCAAAGGGGAAAGCAGCCTATGGTCATCTGGGACTATGGCGACTTTGCTATAGATACAAATGGAGAATACAAGCAGCCTGGACAAAGATTTTAAGGTCTCTCTGTCTGGGACATGGATCAGTGACCATGGATCTGTTGCTCAAATTAAATCGTAAATAAAGGAGGGTATATATTGGGAGGATTGAGTGTTGGATTACTTTTGGGAAGGAGAGAGGATCGAATGTTCACAGAAACTAGAATTGTCTGTTCTGAATTTCTATCCTGTACTGACAGTGATGATTGTGTAAACTCCTTTTACAGGATCTCAGAAGGTGAGAATTTACAGACAGAAATCTCAAAGCAAACTTCACGTCAACATCTGACAGCGTCGCTCAATTCATTGGGACTGGAATATCATCGGCCTTTAAATTTAGAACAAAGAACAAAGAAAACTACAGCACAGGAACAAGCCCTTCGGCCTTCCAAGCCTGTACCAGTCATGATACCAACCTTTGCCAAAATCCTCAGCACTTCCTGTGTCGTATCCCTCTGTACCCATCCTACCCATGTATTTGTCTAGATGCCCCTTGAACGCCGTTAATGTATCTGCTTCCACAACCTCCCCTGGCAACGCGTTCCAGGCACTCATCATCCTCGGTGTAAAAAAACCTGCCTTGCACATCTCCTCTAAACCTTGCCCCCCGGACCTTTAACCTATGTCCCCTGGTGACTGACTCCTCCACCCTGGGAAAGAGTGCCTGCCCATCCACTTTATCCATGCCCCTCATAATCTTGTCGACCTCTATCAGGTCACCCCTCAACCTCCTTCATTCTAATGAAAACAGTCCAAGTCTATTCAGCCTCTCCGCATAGCTAACACCCTCTCGGCCAAGGAGAAATGTTTGTCTGTTCTGTCTGCTTTAGAATGCTTTAAACATCAGTGTGACTGGAAAAGCACCGAGACACACACACCCGAGTGAGAGTGTTCCAGAGCACTGACTGTGGAAAGAGCTTTAACCAGTTACAGTGTCTGAGAAAATATTGCACCATTCACAGTGGGAGAGACCGTACACGTGTTCTGTGTGTGGACGAGGCTTTAACTGAGCGGTGAACCTGGAGAGACGCAAGGACACCCGCACCATGGAGAAACCGTGGGAATGTGGGGACTGTGGGAAGGGATTCAGAGCCCCATCACAACTGGAAGATCATCGACGCAGTCACACTGGGGAGAGGCCGTTCACCTGCTCTCGGTGTGGGAAGGGATTCACTCGGATGTGTAACCTGCAAAGACACAAGCAGGTTCACACCGGGGAGAGGCCCTTCACCTGCTCCCAGTGTGGGACAGGATTCGCTCGGTTGTGCAACCTGCAGACACACCAGCGAGTCCACACCGGAGAGAGGCCATTCACCTGCTCCCAGTGTGGGAGGGGATTCAGTGAGTTATCCAACATGCGGGTACACCAGCGAGTCCACACTGGGGAGAGGCCTTTCACCTGCTCGGACTGTGGGAAGAGATTCTCTAATTCAACCAACCTGGTGACACACCAGCGAGTCCACACCGGGGAGAGACCATTCACCTGCTCAGTGTGTGGGAAGGGATTCAGCGATTCATCCTCCCGGCTGTCACACCAGCGAGTCCACACCGGGGAGAAGCCGTTCACCTGCTGCGAGTGTGGAAAGGGATTCAGTCGATCAACCTACCTGCTCAAACACCAGCAGGTTCACATCGGGAAGAGGCTGTGATACGATCTCTTATTTTATCTTCACATAAGATTCACAGGTCCAGTTACTTTGAGGTGTCTAAAAATACAACTTTATTTGCTAATCATTCACCTTGATTCTCTTCAATAAAAAAACTAAATCAAAACTTAGATCCAGAAATACATCAAAACATAATAAAGGAATTAAACAAAAACATAAGAAAATATTATAAAATCCATAGGTGGTTCAGAATTTCTTCAAGCACAAGTTCAGAACAAAGCTTCAATCATGAAGCCTTATTCTTAACAAAATCCTGATCAATGGTCTAATCCCTCATTTACTCTCATTGGTTTCTAATTCTCAGCTGAAGCTTCCTGATTTATTCAAATAACTGTCTATCACTTAGAAAATGATTTGTTATCCAAGCATTGGTCATTACTTAAGATTTATTAATATCCATCATATTAATTAAATGTCTACGTGCCCCTGTCACGTGTACCAATCCGACAACGAGAAGGTGCTTGCATTAACCTTGCTGTTACTCAGGCTGTGATACATTTTCATGACAGAATGTATTAAGGAACAATGGTTTATTACTTTCAAGGGGCTTTGATGCAACTTTTCATGAAACATTATTAGATTCAAGCTTAGCAGTCTTATTTAATCTCTGAAATAATGACTATCTTTCGACAGTAGCCTTGAGGATATTCCATCGGGCAGCACGGTAGCATTGTGGATAGCACAATTGCTTCACAGCTCCAGGGTCCCAGATTCGATTCCGGCTTGGGTCACTGTCTGTGCGGAGTCTGCACATCCTCCCCGTGTGTGCGTGGGTTTTCTCCCACAGTCCAAAGATGTGCAGGTTAGGTGGATTGGCCATGATAAATTGCCCTTAGTGTCCAAAATTGCCCTTAGTGTTGGGTTGGGTGGGGTTACTGGGTTATGGGGATAGGGTGGAGGTATTGACCTTGGGTAGGGTGCTCTTTCCAAGAGCCAGTGCAGACTCGATGGGCCGAATGGCCTCCTTCTGCACTGTAAATTCTATGATGTAAATTCTCTGTCTGTGCACTGAATTAAGAAATGTACTGCATCAATTCTTAAAGGCACCAATAAATCATTAAAGCAATGAATCAATAAATCAGTAAATTTCTGGCCGTTCATCTGCTGTGTGGTTGTGATAGATCTGTACTTTGGTCAATATATCTTATGTGTCGCCGCACGATATATTACTCGACAGAACTAACTTAAAACTGAGCTTCATGCGTGAAGTAAATCCAAGCTTTATTCAGTCAGTATTGCAGATGTCTCTGATCAGGTCAGTTTGTTTGCAAATACAGAGTTTTTAAAAGTTTGTTTTGTCCAAGCAAGTACAGATGACTGAGTTAAATTCAATACAAATTACAGCTCTTGATATTTTCTTCAAGCTAAAATACACGATACAGAGAAGTTGAAAATAGACAAAATGGCAGCTTTCAGAGCAAAGCGCAGGAAATAGTTAAAGACAGAAAGTAAGATGATTCCGGAATAAGTTGCTCAAAATCGGGACCTATTTTTAAGGTAATTGCTATTGCTACTGTTTTGTCCCCTTTCTGTCTGTGATTGGGTCATAATAATTCTAGTTCATTTTATTCGATAGAAATGGCTGTCCATCACATTTTTAGTATGGTGTGACTGTAACATCTCGTTCCCACCACACTTTATCAGTTCTCATGACCACTGAACGAGGAACTTTGCCCAGATTCACATACCAACGAATGTGTAACAAATGTCTGTGTTTGGAGTTTTAATCGGATCATTCTCATGCTATTCCGCTGTTTTCACTGCCAGTCTGTTTGAACTGTGTGAACCATTTTGATCCTGAATCACTTTATAATGCCATTTTGATTTTGAACCATTTCTTCTTTTTAAACTTATTATATATTAAAACTAGACTTCTATCAATGTGGGAAGGGTTTTCCCTGTTATCCACCCTGTGCAGCTACCAGCGAGTTCACAAGTGATGACAGGGGTTGGACTCTGCTGTTATTGCTGCTGTTAATCACACCCAGGACTGAACCATGTCCATTCTGACACTTGGTGAAGTGGGAGGGTCAGAGGGTTTCTCTCTGCTGGACTCAGTGAGGGGCTGAGGAGATTTACGAGAACGGCACCAGGGATGAGGGACTTCAGTTAGTTGGAGAGACCGGAGCAGCTGAAATTGTTCTCTTCAGACCACAGGGTCATTCGGGAAGGGAAGGAGGCCATTCAGCCCATTGATCCCATGCTGGCTCTCTGTGGAGCAAACCGGTCAGTCCCATTTCCCTCAAATACCCTTCCAAATTTCATTCTGAAATTGTTCAGGGTGCCTGCTTCCACCATCCTCACGGGCAGCGAGTTCCAGGTCATTACCACTCACTGTGTACCTCCCCACACCCGCATCTTTCTATTTTCATTCTTCCATGGGATGTGGTGTTTCTGACCGGGCCCAGCATTTGTTGTCCATCCCTAATTGCCGCTTTAGAAGATTGTGGGTGAGGCACCTTTTTAAACTGCTGCAGTCTTTGTGGTGTAGGTGACACCCCGGTAACACCCACAGTGCTGTCTGGGAGGGACCCAGAACTGGACTCAATATTCTAGTTGTGGCCTAACCAGCAGAACTTTCCTCCTTTTGTTCTCAATCCCTCTCTTTCTGAAGCCCAAGATCCCATTTGCTCTGAACAGGAATATCAGAATAAAAGCAAATTACTGCGAATGCTGGAATCTGAAATGAAAGAGAAAATGCTGGAAAAACTCAGCAGGTCTGGCAGCATCTGTAGGGAGAGGACGGCCTCTCCCTGGTGTGAATTTACTGGTGTGCTACAAGGTGGGTGACTGAGTGAATCGCTTCCCACACTCAGGTGGAACAGCCTCTCCCTTCTGTGACCTCCCTGATGAGCTACGAGGTTGGATGACTGCATGAATTCCTTCTGAACCTGTTGGTGTGCCACTAGGTCGGATGACTTGTGTGAATCCCGTCCCATACTGAGAGCAGGTGAATGGCCTCTCCCCATTATGAACTATCTACTGTGACACTAGATGGGATGACTGAGTGAATCCCGTCTCACACTCCGAGAAGGTGAACGGCCTCTCCCTGCTGTGAACGACCTGATGTGCCCCGAGGTGGGATGGCTGACTGAATCCCTACCCACACTGAGAGCAGGTGAATGGCTTCTCCCCAGTGTGACTTTGTCGATTAGTTGCCAGTGCAGATTATTTCCAGAAGCCTTTCCCAGTCCTCACATTTGCACGGTTTCTCTATGGTAGGGGTTTCCATCATTCTCCCCACGATCGAAGATCGGTTGAAGACTCGCCTACACACACACATACGCACACAGCAAATTTATGTTCCCTCCCCGCTGTGAATGATATGATTCTTTTTCAGCCAATGTAACTACTTAAAGCTCTTCCCATAGTCAATGCATTGGAACATTCCCACTAAATTGTCTTGATGCTGTTCCTTTACGTTGATGCTTAATATTATTTGAAGCAGACCGAATAGACTAACATTTATCCTTCTGGGTTCAAAGGCCAATGATATGGAGGTTCTCATAATCTGACATTCAATTTTTGATATGACGTTTGGTGTGAGATTTGTCTGTAAATACTCTCCTTCTGATAGCCTATTAAAGGAGTTTACATAACTCATCACTGTCAGTACATAATAGAAATTCAGAACAGACAATTCTAGTTTCTATGGAATATTCTTTCCTCTCATTCCCCAAGATCTGTAAATCTCCATCCCACACACTCTCCCTCCATTCTCACTTTGCTGTATTCTCACTCTGCTGTATCTGATATTCATCCTCCCAATTCTCCTGAAGGTGCTGATTCAGGCTGATTGACAGATCCCTGCTCACTACTTCCAGTCCTGGGGACACAGGCCTGACAATCTTCCTGCAGGCTGCCAGACAGATGTACGTCTACAATACTGGACAGAAAATGTGTGTAATATACGGACTGGATTCACTTCCTTTCTGTTCAGTTGCTGCAAGTCACCAATGTCTTCCCAGAATGGGGAAAGGGGGAAAACATTGATTTCCTCCCAGATATTGTAGAGCAGGAAGTTTTGGTCCAACTTCCGCATTGTGACGTCACAAGGGTCCCCTGCCAGGATCAGCTAATAGGAATCACTGTGCTCCGAGGTGACGTCTCCGGGTTCCAGTGCGCAGGTCCGGCGCGGACTCGGGTATCCCACCCCCACCCGATGTCCCCGTCACCCTCATCCAGACAAGGTTTCCAGGCAACCGGCTGACGGCCAGAGCGAGAAGCCGCTCAGCGATCTTCCCCGGGACTGCGCATGTGCGGGTGAGAGCCCGCCCCCTGACCTTCAGGCTGAGGTGTTCACCAATGGGAAGATTGGAGGACCGGAAGGACTATCTTCGTTCAGCTCATCAGAGCGCGGACTTCCGGCGACTCAAAATGGCGATTCACACAGACTGAAATCCCCTCCTGTCTCCAGCACCTGTGAGTAAAACACTTTCTTTTCTCCCCCTTTCCATTTCTTTTCTCATTCTGACCTTCAATTGGTGACTTGCAGCAACTGAAGGGAAAGGAAGTGAATCCAGGGAGGGTGCAGACTCTGCAAAGCTTGGCCCAGGTCTCTCTCTCTCTCTTAAAGACATTGACATCCTTTGCTCCCTCAGCTTGACACATTTATTTGTCTGGCTAAAAGGATGCTCTCTTTCCCAATGTTCACAATTAAAGGCTGGTTTCCCCAGGAGATGGCTCACATTTAAGGGGACCGGAAAATCATTAAAAAAAATTCATTCATGGGGACAGCACGGTGGCTCAGTGGTTAGCCCTGCTGCCTCACGGCGCCGAGGTCCCAGGTTCGATACCGGCTCTGGGTCACTGTCTGTGTGGAGTTTGCACATTCTCCCCTTGTTTGTGTGGGTTTCGTCCCCACTACCCAAAGATGAGCAGTCTAGGTGGATTGGCCAAGCTAAATTGCCCCTTTATTGGAAAGAATGAATTGGGTACTCTAAATTTATCCAAAAAAAAGGGAAAACATTCATTCAGGGGGTGCAGTTGTCGCTCGTTTGGTCACCATTTTTTGCCGATTCCTCCAATTCAGAGGGCATTTAAGAGTCAACCACTGTATGGGTTGACTTAAGAAACACCAAGGAGCGAAATACATTCGTAGGGGTGGTACACAGACCCTCAAACGGCATTGGTAATGTTGGGAATAGCATTAGACAGGAATTCAGAGATGTATGCGATAAAGGAACATCTGAGATTATGGGTGACTTTAATCTGCATATAGATTGGGTGAGTCAAATTAGTCACTACAATAGAGAAAGAATTTCTGGAATGTACATGGGATGGTTTTCTGGACCAATATGTTGAGGAAGCAACAAGAAAACAGCCCATCTTGGACTGGGTGTTGTGCAATGAAAAAGGATTTGTTGGCAATCCAGTTATGAGAGAACCTTTGGGGATGTGTGCCCATAATATGATTGAATTCTTTATCAAGGACAATAGTGAGGTAGCTGATTCTGAGACTGGGGTCCTGGATCTCAATAAAGGTAACTATGAGGCATGGGTTGACTACGATGGACTGGGAAACATTACTGAAAGGAAGGACTGTGGACAGGCAATGGCAGCCATTCAAGGAATAAATAGGTGAACTCCAAAAGTTGTTTATTCTTATTTGACGCGAGAGTAGAAAGGGAGCTGTGGCCAAACCATAACTTGCAAGGGAAATTGGAGATAGTATTAGATTCAAAGAACAGGCATACAAATTAGCAAGGAAAAGCAACAGACCTGAGGATTGGGAACAGGTTAAAATTCAGCAAAGTCAGGTCAAGGGATTGATTAAAAAGGGGAAAATACAATATGAAAGTAAAATAGCAGGAAACAATAAAAGCTTACTGTAAAAATGTCTATAGGTATGTAAAGAGAAAAAGTCTGATAAAACCTAATGTAGGCCCCTTGCAGTCAGAAACGGGAGATTAATATCCCAGGCCCAAAACACTCATTCCAGGTTAAGCAGCGTTTCACTTGCACCTCTTTCAATGTGGTCTATTTCATTTGCTGCTCCCAATGTGGTCGTCTCTATATCGGAGCGATCAAACGTAGACTGGATAATCGCTTTGCTGAGCACCTTCGGTCTGTGCGCATTCGGGAACCGGACCTTCCCGTTTCTGGCCAGTTTAATACAAGACCCTGCTCCCATGCCCACATGTCTGTCCTTGGCCTGCTGCAATGTTCCAGTGAAGCTCAACACAATCTGGAGGAACAGCATCTCATCTTCCGATTAGGCACACTACAGCCTTCCAGTCTCAACATCGAATTCAACAACTTCAGATGATCAGCTCTACCCCACCTTGACCACTTTTTTGTTCCATTTTATTTTAACTGTCTTTTACCATTCATTTCTTTCTTGTCTTTCCTTATATATATTCCCCCCACTCTTTCCACCTATCTTATGCTCTCTTTACTTATCTTTTCTCACCTTTGCTTCCCTTCCCTCCCTTTTTCTCATTTTACCTCTCTCCCACCCAAGTCCCCCCACAGCTCCATCTGTCACAGATTTTAATTTCTCTGCTGTTTGGCCTTTCACACCTTTTATTCTTTCTGCGGGCTGCCATTAGCACTCTTTAGCCGTGGGTTCTGTGGCTGTGACTCTTCTTTCATTCCCTCACCGCTCAGTGCCATGTGGTTTTTCTTTCCACTCTGGGTTTGATTCGAAATGAAGGGGAGTGGCGATTCTAATGAACAGCCGGTGGTGTTGGTAAACGTGGATGCCCCAAATTGGGATGATGTGGGTTTTATGAGGGGGTTGCTGGCAGCGATCCCGGATTTGGCCACGCAGCAGTTGATCACTGGAGGAGATTATAACTGTGTCCCAGAGTCGAGGGTGGATAGGTCGAGCCCCAGGTCGATGGGTAGGGTGCGAATGGAAGGGAGCTGGGGGGGTTTATGGAGAGGATGGGTATGGTGGATCCATGGTGCTTTCAGAACCCAGAGGCAAGGGAATATTCCTTTTCACACGTCTATAAGGTGTATTCAAGGATTGATTACTTTGTAGTGAGTCGGGAGATTTTGGTTGGGGTGGAGGGGGCAGAGTACGCGGGGATAGTTATCTCGGACCATGCGCCCCACTAGCTGGAGATTCGGGTTCGATCGAGACGAGAGCAGAGACCGGGGTGGAGGTCTAATTTGGGGCTGTTGGCGGATGGAGGTTTATGTGATAAGGTGCAGGCAGCGAGTAAGGCGGATGTGGAATTGAATCAGAAAGTGGGGGTGTCGGCAGCCATTTTCTGGGAAGTACTGAAGGCAGTGGTCTGGGGGGAAATTATTTTGTTTAAGGCTCGTGCGGATAGGGAAAGGAGGGAGGAACATGACCGTCTAGTGAGCGAGATAGTGGAGGTGGATAGGGAGTATTTGAGGGTGCCCACTGCGGAGGGATTGCCGAGGAGGAAAAGGTTGCAGAGGCAGTTTGACAGGCTGACAACAGGGAGGGCAGTAGCGCAATTACGTACGGCAAGAGGGGTGCAATATGAGTATGGGGAGAAGGCGAGCCGCATGCTGGCGCACCAGCTGCGGAGGCAGGCCGCGTCCAGGGAAATATTGAAGACATGGACTGTGGCTGGGCATGTGGTGATGGAGCCTGGGAAGATAAAGTGTTTCGGGAGCACAACCTGGGACTTTAGGAGGGGGATATGGCGCGATTTCTGGACGAGCTGGAGTTTCCCCAGGTGAAGGAAGCAAAGAGGCAGGCGTTGGATGAGTCCCTGGGGCTGAGGGAGGTGCTGTGTATTATCAGGGGTATGAAGTCAGGGAAGGCCCCAGGGCCGCCTGGGTACCCGGCGTAATTTCATAAGGAATTTGCGACGGACCTGGCACCACATCTGTTGGGGGCGTTTAATGAAGCGCTGGCGAAGGGGGAGTCACCGGAGACGATGCCACCGGCAGTAATTAGACTAATCCCGGAAAAAGGGAAGGACCTGGTGGACTGTGGGTCATTTAGGCCCATATCTCGATTGAACACGGATGTGAAAGTATTGGCTAAGTTGTTGGCGGGGAGGATGGAGGAGTGTGTCCCGCGGGTGGTTGCAGAGGATCAAACAGGCATCGTGAAGGGCAGGCAGCACGCGGGTAATAACGGAGGTGGTGGTATCCATGGACGCGGAGAAGGCATTTGATCGGGTGGAGTGGTGGTACTTGTTCAAGGTTTCTGAAAGGTTTAGTTTTGGGCCGTGATATGTGGCATGGGTGCAGTTGCTGTCTGTGGCTCCAAGGGCGAGTGTGAGGACGTATAATATGAGTTTACGAAGTTTGGCTGAGGCTGGGGTGCCAGCTGTTGCTGTTGCAGTTTGCCCTGGCCATAGAGCCATTGGCGATGGCTCTTAGCGGGTCGGTGGTGTGGTGGAGGATTAATAGGGGGCCCGGTGTGCAGTCCACGGTGAAGATATGGGATCAGTTGAGGAGGCATTTTAGGCTGGAAGGGATGTTGGTGTTCACGCCGCTGTGTGAGAATTATGGGTTTGAACCAGGAGTGGTGGATAGTGTCTACAGGAAAAGGGGCTGGTCAAGGTGAGGGATCTGTATTTGGAGGAATGGTTCGCCTATCTAGAGGTGCTGAGGGCGAGCGTAGAGCTGCCGAGGGGGAGTGAGTTTGGGTATCTGCAGGTTAGGGACTTTGCACAAAAGGACTGGAGGGGGTTCCCTAGGTTGCTTGGATACAACCAGCTGGAGCGACTGCTGTTTCCGGATGTGGAAGGGGAGGGAAGAATCGGGGATCTGTGGCTGGGGGAGCAGTGAGGCGAGTGGGTGTTGAAGTTCAAGGAGAATGGGAAGCGGAGTTGGGAGGGGAGATCAATTGGGGAGTATGGAGTGAGGCACTGCAAAGGGTAAACGGGACCTCCTCTTGTGCAAGGATGAGCCTGATACAGTTTAAAGTGGTGGGTGCAAATAACTCGGATGAGAATGAGTGGATTCTTTCAGGAGGTAGCAGATGTGTGTGAGAGGTGTGGGCGGGGGCCAGCGAATCACGGGCACATGTTTTGCGGTTGTGTAAAATTGGGAAGATCCTGGGCGGGAGTGTTCGCGGTCTTAGCCAGGATAGTGGAGGAGGAGGTGGACCCGGACCCTTTGTTGACGATATTTGGGGTTTCATAGAAGCCGGGGCTCATGGAGAGGAGGAAAGATGATGTCGTGGCCTTCGCCTCTCTGATTGCACGGCGGTGAATTTTACTGGAGTGGCGGTCGGCATCGCCATCGGGGGTAGCGGCTTGGTTGGGTGACCTGTACGACTTCCTGCGGTTGGAGAAGATAAAGTATGAGTTCAGGGGCTCTGCAGAGGGTTTGAGAAAAGGTGGGGGGTGGTAAAGGGAAACAATTTGTATAGTTGATTGCTGGGAAGTATGTTTCCCGGGCTGTTTATTTGCTGTAACCTGTTTTAATACATGTTTGTAATAAAATACATTTAAAAAAACGTTTCTATGTATTGCTGTGGATCTGGAGTCACATGTAGGCCGGGCCAGGTAAGGACGGCAGATTTCCTACCCTGAATGACATGAGCGAACCAGTTGGGTTTTTACGACAATCGGCAATGGTTCCATGGTCATCATCAGACTGTTAATTCCAGACTTTTACTGAAATCAAATTGCACCATCTGCTGTGGTGGGATTCGAACCCTGGTCCCCAGAGCATTGACAAAGCATCTGCTGTGACAAAGAGTCATCCAGACTCGAAACGTTAGCTCCCTTCTCTCCCCACAGATGCTGTCAGACCTGCTGCGATTGGCCAGTATTTTCTGTTTTTGTTTCAGATTCCAGCATCTGCGGTAATTTGCTTTTATCCCCAGAACATTATCCTGGATCTCTGGATTACTGAGCCAGTGATAATACCACTGCACCATGCACAGTGGCTAGCACTGTGCCGAAGATTCGGGTTCGATACCTGCCCCGGGCCACTGTCCTTGTGGAGTTTGCACATTCTCCCCGTGTCTGTGTGGGTCCCATCCCCCCACCCCCACCCCGCCTTTTGAAATTCTTTGCCTCCCGTTCCATCATTTAGATTGTCTGCCAGTTCCAGATTTCTCACATCCTCCTCCCACATAGGGTTCAGTATATTGCTCATTATCAGTTCAGTTATATACACAGGGGCCGGTTTAGCTCAGATGGCTGGACAGTAGGTTCGAGATGCAGAGCGACGCCAACAGCGTGGGTTCAATTCCCGTACTGGCTGAGGTTATTGATGAAGGCCCACTTTCTCAACCTTACCCCTCGCCTGAGGTGTGGTGATGGTCAGATTAAATCACCACCAGGCAGCTCTCCCCCGCAAAGGGGAAAGCAGCCTATGGTCATCTGGGACTATGGCGACTTTGCTATAGATACAAATGGAGAATACAAGCAGCCTGGACAAAGATTTTATAAAAATAGTTTTTATTCAAATTTTCACAAAATATCAACAAAATATAGAAAGAAAAGAACAACCCCCCCCCCCATATACATAAATAATAAATTAACAGCCTTCATCAACACAGAGGCAAATATACACGCCCCCTCATGAAAAACGAACCAACCCCCAAAAGCCCCCTCACCCCGGGTTGCTGCTGCTGACCATCTTCTACCATTCTGACAGGAAGTCTAGGAACGGTTGCCACCGCCTGAAGAGCCCTTTCACCGATCCCCTTAAGGCAAATTTTACCCCCTCCAATTTAATAAACCCCGCCATATCGCTGATCCAGGATTCCACGCTTGGGGGCCTCGCATCCTTCCACTGAAGGAGAATCCTTCGCCGGGCTACCAGGGACGCAAAGGCCAGAATACCGGCCTCTTTCGCCTCCTGCACTCCCGGCTCCTCTGCCACCCCAAATATTGCGAGCCCCCAGCCCAACTTGACCCTGGATCCTACCACCCTCGACACCGTCCTCGCTACACCCTTCCAAAAATCCTCCAGCGCTGGGCACGCCCAGAACATGTGGGTGTGGTTTGCTGGGCTCCCTGAGCACCTAACACACCTGTCCTCGCACCCAAAGAACCGGCTTATCCTTGTCCCGATCATGTGTGCTCTGTGCAGCACCTTAAACTGTATGAGGCTGAGCCTCACGCAAGAGGAGGAAGAGTTCACTCTCCCCAGGGCACCCGCTCACATCCCCTTGCCAATCTCCTCACCCAACTCCTCCTCCCACTTACCCTTGGCTCCTCCACCGAGGCCTCCTCCTCCTCCTGCATCAACTGATACGTTGCCGAGATACTCCCCTCCCCAACCCACACCCCCGACAGCACCCTGTCCTGGACCCTGCGTGGCGGCAACAGTGGGAACTCCACCACCTGCCGCCGAACAAACGCCCTTACCTGCATATCTCTGAAGGTGTTCCCCGGGGGGAGCCCGAACTTCTCCTCCAGCTCACCCAGGCTCGCGAACTTCCCGTCCAAAACAGGTCCCCCATCCTTCTAAAACCTGCCCTGTGCCAGCTCAGGAACCCTCCATCCATCCTCCCCGGGATATACCGGTGGTTCCCCCGAATTGGGGATCACACCGAGGCCCCCACCTCCCCCTGTGACGTCTCCATTGCCCCCAGATTTTGAGGGTAGCCGCCACCACCGGGCTTGTGGTATACCTAGTTGGAAGAAGCGGTAGCGGCGCCGTCACCAGTGCCTCCAGGCTCGTGCCCACACAGGACGCCATCTCCAGCCTCTTCCATGCCGCCTCATCCCCTTCCATCACCCACTTACGCACAATCGCCACGTTGGCGGCCCAATAATACCCACAGAGGTTAGGCAGCGCCAACCCCCCCTATCCCTGCACCTCTCCAGGAACACCCTTCTCACCCTTGGGGTCTTCTGTGCCCACACAAACCCTATAACGCTCCTGTTAACCCACCTGAAGAAGGCCTTAGGGATCAGGATGGGGAGGCATTGGAACAGGAACAAAAACCTCGGGAGCACCGTCATTTTAACTGACTGCACCCTACTTGCCAGGGAGAGTGGCAGCATATCCCACCTCTTAAACTCCTCCTGCATCTGCTCCACCAGCCTCGTGAAGTTAAGCTTATGTAGGACCCCCCAGCTCCTAGCCACCTGGACCCCCAGGTACCTGAAACTCCTCTCTGCCCTTTTTAGCGGGAGCTCACCAATCCCCCTCGCCTGGTCCCCTGGGTGCACCACGAACAACTCGCTCTTCCCCATATTATGCTTGTACCCGGAGAAATCTCCAAACTCCCGAAGGATCCTCGTCACCTCCGGCATTCCCCCACCGGTTCCGCCAGATATAGCAGCAAATCATCCGCAGATAGCGACACCCGATGCTCCTCCCCCTCCTCCAGTTCCTCGACTCCCTCAACGCCATGGCCAGGGGTTCAGTCGCCAGCGCAAAGAGCAGGGGGGACGGGGACACCCCTGCCACGTCCCCTGGTGTAGCCGGAAATACTCTGACCTCCTTCTGTTCGTGGCCACACTCGCCACAGGGGCCTCATATTGCAGCCTCACCCACCTGACGAACCCCTCCCCGAACCCGAATCTTTTCAACACCTCCCACAGGTACCCCCATTCCACCCTATCAAAGACCTTCTCCGCATCCATCGCCGCCACGATCTCCGCCTCCCCTACCGTCGCCGGCATCATTATAACATTCAAGATCCTCCGTACATTAGTATTCAACTGCCTCCCTTTCACGGACCCCGTCTGATCCTCGCGTATGACCTGCGGCACACAGTCCTCTATCCTCATGGCCAAAGTCTTTGCCAGAAACTTTGCATCTACATTTAGGAGTGAGATCGGCCTATATGACTGGACAAAAATTTTAAGGTCTCTCTGTCTGGGACCTGAAACAGTGACCATGGATCTGTTGCTCAAATTAAATCGTACCTTAACAAGAATTGGGAGGGTATATATTGGGTGGATTGAGTGTTGGATGAGTTTTGGGAAGGAGAGAGGATCGAATGTTCATGGAAACTATAATTGTCTGATCTGAATTTCTATCCTGTACTGACAGTGATGATTTTGTAAACTCCTTTTACAGGATCTCAGAAGGTGAGAATTTACAGACAGAAATCTCAAAGCAAACTTCAACATCCGACAGCATCACTCAATTCATCGGGACTTGAACATCATCATAATTAAATCTAGAAGGAGAAATGTTTGTCTGTTCTGTCTGCTTCAGAATGCTTTAAACCTCCGTGTGACTGGAAAAGCACCGAGACACACACACCCGAGTGAGAGTGTTCCAGAGCACTGACTGTGGAAAGAGCTTTAACCAGTGACACAGCCTGAAAAACATTGCACCGTTCACAGTGGGAGAGACCGTACACGTGTTCTCTGTGTGGACGAGGCCTCAACTGGGCAGTGAACCAGGAGAGACACAAGGACACCCGCACCATGGAGAAACCGTGGAAATGTGGGGACTGTGAGAAGAGATTCAGAGCCCCATCACAACTGGAAGCTCATCGACGCATTCACACTAAGGAGAGGCCATTCACCTGCTCTCAGTGTGAGAAGGGATTCACTCGGTTATCCAGCCTGCGGACACACCAGCGAGTTCACACTGGGGAGAGGCTGTTCACCTGCTCTCAGTGTGGGAAGCGATTCACTCGGTCATCCCACCTGCAAATACACCAGCGAGTTCATACTGGGGAGAGGCCGTTCACCTGCTCCCAGTGTGGGAAGCGATTCACGCGGTTGTGTAACCTGCAGGGACACAAGCGCGTGCACACAGGGGTGAGGCCCTTCACCTGCTCTGTGTGTGGGACAGGATTCGCTCGGTTGTGCAACCTGCAGACACACCAGCGAGTCCACACCGGGGAGAGGCCATTCACCTGCTCCCAGTGTGGAAAGGGATTCAGTGAGTTATCCAACCTGCGGGTACACCAGCGAGTCCACACCGGGGAGAGGCCCTTCACCTGCTCGGACTGTGGGAAGAGATTCTCTAATTCAACCAACCTGGTGACACACCAGCGAGTTCACACCAAGGAGAGACCATTCACCTGCTCAGTGTGTGGGAAGAAATTCAGCGATTCATCCACCCGGCTGACACACCAGCGCACTCACAGTAAGGAGAAGCCGTTCACCTGCTCAGAGTGTGGGAAGGGATTTACTCGGTCAACCTACCTGCTCAAACACCAGCAGGTTCACATCGGGAAGAGGCGGTGATACAATCTCTTATTTTATCTTCACATAAGAGTCACAGGTCCAGTTACTTTGAGGTGTCTAAAAATACAACTTTATTTGCTAATCATTCACCTTGATTCTCTTCAATAAAAAAACTAAATCAAAACTTAGATCCAATAATACATCAAAACATAATAACGGAGTTAAACAAAAACATAAGAAAATATTATAAAATCCATAGGTGGTTCGGAATTTCTTCAAGCACAAGTTCAGAACAAAGCTTTAATTATGAAGCCTTATTCTTAAAGAAATCCTGATCAATGGTCTAATCCCTCATTTACTCTCATTGGTTTCTAATTCTCAGCTGAAGCTTCCTGATTTATTCAAATAACTGTCTGTCACTTCGAAAATAATTTGTTATCCAAGCATTGGTCATTACTTAAGATTTACTAATGTCCATCAAATTAATTAAATGTCTACGTGCCCCTGTCACGTGTACCAATCACGTGTACCAATCCGACAACGATAAGGTGCTTGCATTAACCTTGCTGTTACTCAGGCTCAATATACATTTTCATGACAGAATGTATTTAGGAACAATGGTTTATTACTTACAAGGGGCTTTGATGCAACTTTTCATGAAACATTATTAGATTCCAGCTTAGCAGTCTTATTTATTATCTGAAATAATGACTATCTTTCCACAGTAGCCTTGTGGACATTCCATCGGGCAGCACGGTAGCATTGTGGTTAGCACAATTGCTTCACAACTCCAGGATCCCATGTTCGATTCCGGCTTGGGTCACTGCCTGTGCGGAGTCTGCACATCCTCCCCGTGTGTGCGTGGGTTTCATCCGGGTGCTCCAGTTTCTCCCACAGTCCAAAGATGTGCAGGTTAGGTGGATTGGCCATGATAAATTGCCCTTAGTGTCCAAAATTGCCCTTAGTGTTGGGTTGGGTGGCGTTACTGGGTTATGGGGATAGGGTGGAGGTGTTGACCTTGGGTAGGGTGCTCTTTCCAAGAGCCAGTGCAGACTCGATGGGCCGAATGGCCTCCTTCTGCACTGTAAATTCTATGATGTAAATTCTCTGTCTGTGCACTGAATTAAGAAATGTACTGCATCAATTCTTAAAGGCACCAATAAATCATTAAAGCAATGAATCAATAAATCAGTAAATTTCTGGCCGTTCATCTGCTGTGTGGTTGTGATAGATCTGTACTTTGGTCAATATATCTTATGTGTCGCCGCACGATATATTACTCGACAGAACTAACTTAAAACTGAGCTTCATGCGTGAAGTAAATCCAAGCTTTATTCAGTCAGTATTGCAGATGTCTCTGATCAGGTCAGTTTGTTTGCAAATACAGAGTTTTTAAAAGTTTGTTTTGTCCAAGCAAGTACAGATGACTGAGTTAAATTCAATACAAATTACAGCTCTTGATGTTTTCTTCAAGTTAAAATACACGATACAGAGAAGTTGAAAATAGACAAAATGGCAGCTTTCAGAGCAAAGCGCAGGAAATAGTTAAAGACAGAAAGTAAGATGATTCCGGAATAAGTTGCTCAAAATCGGCACCTATTTTTAAGGTAATTGCTATTGCTACTGTTTTGTCCCCTTTCTGTCTGTGATTGGGTCATAATAATTCTAGTTCATTTTATTCGATAGAAATGGCTGTCCGTCACATTTTTAGTATGGTGTGACTGTAACATCTCGTTCCCACCACACTTTATCAGTTCTCATGACCACTGAACGAGGAACTTTGCCCAGATTCACATACCAACGAATGTGTAACAAATGTGTGTGTCTGGAGTTTTAATCGGATCATTCTCATGCTATTCCACTGTTTTCACTGCCAGTCTGTGTGAACCATTTTGATCCTGAATCACTTTATAAAGCCATTTTGATTTTGAACCATTTCTTCCTTTTAAACTTATTATATATTAAAACTAGATTTCTATCAATGTGGGAAGGGTTTCCCCTGTTATCCACCCTGCGCAGCTACCAGCGAGTTCACAAGTGGTGACAGGGGTTGGGCTCTGCTGTTATTGCTGCTGTTAATCACACCCAGGACTGAACCATGTCCATTCTGACACTTGGTGAAGTGGGAGGGTCAGAGGGTTTCTCTCTGCTGGACTCAGTGAGGGGGCTGAGGAGATTTACGAGAACGGCACCAGGGATGAGGGACTTCAGTTAGTTGGAGAGACCGGAGCAGCTGAAATTGTTCTCTTCAGACCACAGGGTCATTCGGGAAGGGAAGGAGGCCATTCAGCCCATTGATCCCATGCTGGCTCTCTGTGGAGCAAACCGGTCAGTCCCATTTCCCTCAAGTGCCCATCCAAATTTCATTTTGAAATTGTTCAGGGTGTCTGCTTCCACCATCCTCACGGGCAGCGAGTTCCAGGTCACTCCCTGTGTACCTCCCCCCACACCCGCATCTTTCTGTTTTCATTCTTCATGGGATGTGGTGTTTCTGGCCGGGCCCAGCATTTGTTGTCCGTCCCTAATTGCCACTTTAGGTTGTGGGTGAGGCACCTTTTTGAACTGCTGCAGTCTGTGTGGTGTAGGTGACACCCCGGTAACACCCACAGTGCTGTCTGGGAGGGACCCAGAACTGGACTCAATATTCTAGTTGTGGCCTAACCAGCAGAACTTTCCTCCTTTTTGTTCTCAATCCCTCTATTTCTGAAGCCCAAGATCCCATTTGCTCTGAACAGAAATATCAGAATAAAAGCAAATTGTGAATGCTGGAATCTGAAATGAAAGAGAAAATGCTGGAGAAACTCAGCAGGTCTGGCAGCATCTGTCGGGAGAGGACGGCCTCTCCCTGGTGTGAATTTACTGGTGTGCTACAAGGTGGGTGACTGAGTGAATCGCTTCCCACACTCAGGTGGAACGGCCTCTTCCTTCTGTGACCTCCCTGATGAGCTACGAGGTTGGATGACTGCATGAATTCCTTCTGAACCTGTTGGTGTGCCACTAGGTCGGATGACTTGTGTGAATCCCATCCACTACTGAGAGCAGGTGAATGGCCTCTCCCCATTATGAACAATCTTCTGTGACACTAGATTGGATGACTGAGTGAATCCCGTCTCACACTCCGAGAAGGTGAACGGTCTCTCCCTGCTGTGCCCCGAGGTGGGATGGCTGACAGAATCCCTACCCACATTTGAGAGCAGGTGAATGGCTTCTCCCCAGTGTGACTTCGTCGATCAGTTTCCAGTGCAGATTATTTCCAGAAGCCTTTCCCAGTCCTCACATTTGCAGTTTCTCCATGGTGTGACGATCAGTTGAAGACTCGCCTACACACACACACACACACACGCGCGCGCGCACACAGCAAATTTATGTTCCCTCCCCGCTGTGAATGATGATTCTTTTTCAGCCAATGTAACTACTTAAAGCTCTTCCCATAGTCAATGCACTGGAACATTCCCACTGAATTGTCCAGTTTGTCTTGATGCTGTTCCTTCACGTTGATGCTTAATATTATTTGAAGCAGACCGAATAGATTAACATTCTGGGTTCAAAGGCCAATGATATGGAGGTTCTCATAATCTGACATTCAATTTTTGATATGACGTTTGGTGTGAGATTTGTCTGTAAATACTCTCCTTCTGATAGCCTATTAAAGGAGTTTACATAACTCATCACTGTCAGTCCATAATAGAAATTCAGAACAGACAATTCTAGTTTCTATGGAATATTCTTCTCTCTCATTCCCCAAGATCTGTAAATCTCCATCCCACACACTCTCTCTCCATTCTCACTCTGCTGTATCTGATATTCACCCTCCCAATTCTCCTGAAGGCTGATTCAGGCTGATTGACAGATCCCTGCTCACTGCTTCCTGTCCTGGACACACGGCCTGACAATCTTCCTGCAGGCTGCCAGACAGATGTACGTCTACAATACTGGACAGAAAATGTGTGTAATATATGGACTGGATTCACTTCCTTTCTGTTCAGTTGCTGCAAGTCACCAATGTCTTCCCAGAATGGGGAAAGGGGGAAACATTGATTTCCTCCCAGATATTGTAGAGCAGGAAGTTTTGGTCCAACTTCCGCATTGTGACGTCACAAGGGGCCCCTGCCAGGATCAGCTAATAGGAATCACTGTGCTCCGAGGTGACGTCTCCGGGTTCCAGTGCGCAGGCCCGGCGCGGACTCGGTTATCCCTCCCCCACCCGATGTCCCCGTCACCCTCATCCAGACAAGGTTTCCAGGCAACCGGCTGACGGCCAGAGCGAGAAGCCGCTCAGCGATCTTCCCCGAGACTGCGCATGTGCGGGTGAGAGCCCGCCCCCTGACCTTCAGGCTGAGGTGTTCACCAATGGGAAGATTGGAGGACCGGAAGGACTATCTTCGTTCAGCTCATCAGAGCGCGGACTTCCGGCGACTCAAAATGGCGATTCACACAGACTGAAATCCCCTCCTGTCTCCAGCACCTGTGAGTAAAACACTTTCTTTTCTCCCCCTTTACATTTCTTTTCTCATTCTCACCTTCAATTGGTCACTTGCAGCAACTGTACGGTAGCATTGTGGATAGCACAATTGCTTCACAGCTCCAGGGTCCCAGGTTCGATTCCGGCTTGGGTCACTGTCTGTGCGGAGTCTGCACGTTCTCCCCGTGTGTGCGTGGGTTTCCTCCGGGTGCTCCGGTTTCCTCCCACAGTCCAAAGATGTGCAGGTTAGGTGGATTGGCCATGATAAATTGCCATAGTGTCCAAAATTGCCCTGAGTGTAGGGTGGGGTTACTGGGTTATGGGGATAGCGTGGAGGTGTTGACCTTGGGTAGGGTGCTCTTTCCAAGAGCCGGTGCAGACTCGATGGGCCGAATGGCCTCCTTCTGCACTGTAAATTCTATGAAACTGAAGGGATAGGAAGTGAATCCAGGGAGGGTGCAGACTCTGGAAAGCTTGGCCCAGGTCTCTCTCTCTCTCTCTTAAAGACATTGACATCCTTTGCTCCCTCAGCTTGACACATTTATTTGTCTGGCTAAAAGGATGGTCTCTTTCCCAATGTTCACAATTAAAGGGCTGCTTTCCCCAGGAGATGGCTGACATTTAAGGGGACCGGAAAATCATTTCAAAAAATTCATTCATGGGGGCAGCACGGTGGTGCAGTGGTTAGCACTGCTGCCTCACGGCGCCGAGGTCCCAGGTTCGATCCCGGCTATGGGTCACTGACTGTGTGGAGTTTGCACATTCTCCCCGTGTCTGCGTGGGTTTCACCCCCACAACCCAAAGATGTGCAGGGGAGGTGGATTGGCCACTCTAAATTGCCCCTTTATTGGAAAGAATGAATTGGGTACTCTAAATTTATCAAAAAAAGGGGGAAAAATTCATTCATGGGATGCAGTTGTCGCTCGTTTGGTCAGTATTTATTGCCTATTCCTCCAATTCAGAGGGCATTTAAGAGTCAACCACTGTATGGGTTGAGTTAAGAAACACCAAGGGGCGAAATACATTCGTAGGGGTGGTACACAGACCCTCAAACGGCATTGGTAATGTTGGGAATAGCATTAGACAGGAATTCAGAGATATAGAACATATAGAACAATACAGCGCAGTACAGGCCCTTCGGCCCACGATGTTGCACCAAAACAAAAGCCATCTAACCTACACTATACCATTATCATCCATATGTTTATCCAATAAACTTTTAAATGCCCTCAATGTTGGCGAGTTCACTACTGTAGCAGGTAGGGCATTCCACGGCCTCACTATATGCGATAAAGGAACATCTGAGATTATGGGTGACTTTAATCTGCATATAGATTGGGTGAGTCAAATTAGTCACTACAACAGAGAAAGAATTTCTGGAATGTACATGGGATGGTTTTCTGGACCAATATGTTGAGGAAGCAACAAGAAAATAGCCCATCTTGGACTGGGTGTTGTGCAATGAAAAAGGATTTGTTGGCATTCTAGTTATGAGAGAACCTTTGGGGATGCGTGCCCATAATATGATAGAATTCTTTATCAAGGAGAATAGTGAGGTCGCTGATTCTGAGACTGGGGTCCTGGATCTCAATAAAGGTAACTATGAGGCATGGGTTGACTATGATGGACTGGGAAACATTACTGAAAGGAAAGACTGTGGACAGGCAATGGCAGCCATTCAAGGAATGAATAGGTAAACTCCAAAAGTGGTTTATTCTTATTTGACGCGAGAGTAGAAAGGGAGTTGTGGCCAAACCATAGCTTGCAAGGGAAATTCAAGATAGTATTAGATTCAAAGAAGAGGCATACAAATTAGCAAGGGATTGATTAAGAAGGGGAAAATACAATATGAAAGTAAAATAGCAGGAAACAATAAAAGCTTACTATAACAATGTCTATAGGTATGTAAAGAGAAAAAGTCTGATAAAGGCCCCTTGCAGTCAGAAACGGGGGATTAACATCCCAGGTCCAAAACACTCATTCCAGGTTAAGCAGTGTTTCACTTGCACCTCTTTCAATTTGGTCTATTTCATTTGCTGCTCCCAATGTGATCGTCTCTATATCGGAGCGATCAAACGTAGACTGGATAATCACTTTGCTGAGCACCTTCGGTCTGTGCGCATTCGGGAACCGGACCTTCCCGTTTCTGGCCAGTTTAACAGAAGACCCTGCTCCCATGCCCACATGTCTGTCCTTGGCCTGCTGCAATGTTCCAGTGAAGCTCAACACAATCTGGAGGAACAGCACCCCATCTTCCAGTTAGGCACACTACAGCCTTCCAGTCTCAACATCGAATTCAACAACTTCAGATGATTAGCCCTACCCCACCTTGACCACTTTTTCATTCCATTTTATTTTAACTGTCTTTTACCATTCATTTCTTTCTTGTCTTTCCTTATATATATTTTCCCCCCACTCTTTCCACCTATGAAATGCTCCCTTTACTTACCTTTTCTCACCTTTGCTTCCCTTCCCCCCCTTTTCTCATTTTACCTCTCTCCCACCCATGTCCCCCCACAGCTCCATCTGTCACAGATTTTAATTTCTCTGCTGTTGCCTTTCACATCTTTTATTCTCTCTGGAGGCTGCCATTCGCACTCTTTAGCCGTGGGTTCTGTGGCTGTGACTCTTCTTTCATTCCCTCACCGCTCAGTGCCATGTGGTTTTTCTTTCCACTCGGGGTTTGATTCGGAATCGAGGGGAGTGGCGATTTTAATGAACAGCCGGTGGTGTTGGTAAACGTGGATGCCCCAAATTGGGATGATGTGGGTTTTATGAGGGGGTTGCTGGCAGCGATCCCGGATTTGGCCACGCAGCAGTTGATCACTGGAGGAGATTTTAACTGTGTCCCAGAGTCAAGGGTGGATAGGTCGAGCTCCAGGTCGATGGGTAGGGTACGAATGGAAGGGAGCTGGGGGGTTTATGAAGAGGATGGGTATGGTGGATCCATGGTGCTTTCAGAACCCAGAGGCAAGGGAATATTCCTTTTCACACGTCTATAAGGTGTATTCAAGGATTGATTACTTTGTAGTGAGTCGGGTGATTTTGGTTGGGGTGGAGGGGGCAGAATATGTGGGAATAGTTATCTCGGACCATGTGCCCACTGGCTGGAGATTTTGGTTCGATTGGGTCAAGAGCAGAGACCGGGGTGGAGGTCTGATTCGGGGCTGTTGGCGGATGGAGGTTTATGTGAAAAGGTGCAGGCAGCGAGTAAGGCGGATGTGGAGTTGAATCAGAAAGTGAAGGTGTCGGCAACCATTTTCTGGGAAGTACTGAAGGTAGTGGTCTGGGGGGAAATTATTTTGTTTAAGGCTCGTGCGGATAGGGAAAGGAGGGAGGAACATGACCGTCTAGTGAGCGAGATAGTGGAGGTGGATAGGGAGTATTCGAGGGTGCCCACTGCGGAGGGATTGGCGAGG
Source organism: Scyliorhinus torazame (assembly GCF_047496885.1). Lineage (NCBI taxonomy): Eukaryota > Metazoa > Chordata > Chondrichthyes > Carcharhiniformes > Scyliorhinidae > Scyliorhinus > Scyliorhinus torazame. Next base: position 139,279,504 of record NC_092711.1, on the reverse strand, counting down.
AGGAAAAGGTTGCAGAGGCAGTTTGACAGGCTGACAACGGGGAGGGCAGTAGCACAATTACGTAAGGCAAGAGGGGTGCAATATGAGTATGGGGAGAAGGCGAGCCGCATGCTGGCGCACCAGCTGCAGAGGCAGGCCGCGTCCAGGGAAATATTGAAGACATGGACTGCGGCTGGGCATGTGGTGATGGAGCCTGGGAAGATAAAGTGTTTCGGGAGTACTACCTGGGACTTTTGGAGGGGGATATGGGGCGATTTCTGGACGAGTTGGAGTTTCCCCAAGTGAATGAAGCAAAGCCAGGTGTTGGAGGAGCCCCTGGGGCTGAGAGAGGTGCTGTATATTATCAGGGGTATGAAGTCAGGGAAGGCCCCAGGGCCGCCTGGGTACCCGGCGTAATTTCATAAGGAATTTGCGATGGACCTGGCACCTCACCTGTTGGGGGCATTTAATGAAGCGCTGGTGAAGGGGGAGTTAACGGAGACGATGACACAGGCAGTAATTAGACTAATCCCGGAAAAAGGGAAGGACCCGGTGGACTGTGGGTCATATAGGCCCATATCACTATTGAACACAGATGTGAAAGTATTGGCTAAGTTGTTGGCGGGGAAGATGGAGGAGTGTGTCCCGTGGGTGGTTGTTGAGGAACAAACGGGTGTAGTGAAGGGCAGGCAGCTCGCAAGTAATACCGGAGGTGGTGGTATCCATGGACACATAGAAGGCATTTGATCGGGTGCAGTGGTGGTACTTGTTCAAGGTTTCTGCAAGGTTTAGATTTGGGCCGTGATTTGTGGCATGATGTGCAGTTGCTGGATGTGGCGCCAAGGGCGAGTGTGAGGACGTATAATATGAGTTTGCGAAGTTTGGCTTAGGCTGGGGTGCCAGCTGTCGCCGTTGCTGTTTGCCCTGGCCATAGAGCCATTGGCGATGGCTCTTAGCGGGTCGGTGGTGTGGTGGAGGATTAATAGGGGGCCCGGTGTTCAGTCCACGGTGAAGATATGGGATCAGTTAAGGAGACACTTTAGGCTGGAAGGGATGGCGGTGTTAATGCCGCTTTGCGAGAATTGTGGGTTTGAGCCACGAGTGGTGGATAGTGTACACAGGAAAAGGGTCTGGTAAAGGTGAGGGATCTGTATTTGGAGGAAGGGTTCGCCTATCTAGAGGTGCTGAGGGCAAGCGTAGAGCTGCCAAGGGTGAGTGAGTTTTGGTATCTGCAGGTTAGGGGACTTTGCACAAAAGGACTGGAGGGGGTTCCCCAGGTTGCTTGGATACCACCAGCTGGAGCGACTGCTGTTTCCGGATGTGGAAGGGGAGGGAAGAATCGGGGATCTGTGGCTGGGGGAGCAGTGAGGCGAGTGGGTGTTGAAATTCAAGGAGAAATGGGAAGCGGAGTTGGGAGGGGAGATCAATTGGGTAGTATGGAGTGAGTCACTGCAAAGGGCAAACGGGACCTCCTCTTGTGCAAGGATGAGCCTGATACAGTTTAAGGTGATGGGTGCAAATAACTCGGATGAGAATGGGTGGGTTCTTTCAGGGGGCAGCAGATGAGTGTGAGAGGTGTGGGCGGGGGCCAGCGAATCACCTCCACATGTTTTGGGGTTGTGTAAAATTGGGAAGATTCTGGGCGGGAGTGTTCGCGGTCTTAGCCAGGATAGTGGAGGAGGAAGTGGACCCGGACCCTTTGGTGGCGATATTTGGGGTTTCAGAGAAGCCGGGGCTCATGGAGAGGAGGAAAGACGATGTTGTGGCCTTCGCCTCTCTGATTGCACGGCGGCGAATTTTACTGGAGTGGCGGTCGGCATCGCCACCGGGGGTAGTGGCTTGGTTGGGTGACCTGTACGACTTCCTGTGGTTGGAGAAGATAAAGTATGAGTTCAGGGGCTCTGCAGAGGGGTTTGAGAAGAGTGAGGCGAGGTATGGGAAAACGTTGTACAAACTGTATAGTTGATTGCTGGGAAGTATGTTTCCCGGGCTGTTTATTTGCTGTAACCTGTTTTAATACATGTTTGTAATAAAATACATTAAAAAAACATTTCTGTGTATTGCTGTGGACCTGGGGTCACATGTAGGCCGGACCAGGTAAGGACGGCAGATTTCCTTCCCTGAATGACATGAGCGAACCAGTTGGGTTTTTACGACAATCGGCAATGGTTCCATGGTCATCATCAGACTGTTAATTCCAGACTTTTACTGAATTCAAATTGCACCATCTGCTGTGGTGGGATTCGAACCCTGGTCCCCAGAGCATTTACAAAGCATCTGCTGTGACAAAGAGTCATCCAGACTCGAAACGTTAGCTCCCTTCTCTCCCCACAGATGCTGTCAGACCTGCTGCGATTGGCCAGTATTTTCTGTTTTTGTTTCAGATTCCAGCATCTGCAGTAATTTGCTTTTATCCCCAGAACATTATCCTGGATCTCTGGATTACTGAGCCAGTGATAATACCACTGCACCATGCGCAGTGGCTAGCACTGTGCCGAAGATTCGGGTTCGATACCTGCCCCGGGCCACTGTCCTTGTGGAGTTTGCACATTCTCCCCGTATCTGTGTGGGTCCCATCCACCGCCCCCCCACCCCCACCCCCGCCTTTTGAAATTCTTTGCCTCCCCTTCCATCATTTAGATTGTCTGTCTGTTCCAGATTTCTCACATCCTCCTCTCACATAGGGTTCAGTATATTGCTCATTATCAGTTCAGTTATATACACTGGGCCCGGTTTAGCTCAGATGGCTGGACAGTTGGTTCGAGATGCAGAGCGACGCCAACAGCGTGGGTTCAATTCCCGTACTGGCTGAGGTTATTGATGAAGGCCCACTTTCTCAACCTTACCCACGCCTGAGGTGTGGTGATGGTCAGATTAAATCACCACCAGGCAGCTCTCCCCCGCAAAGGGGAAAGCAGCCGATGGTCATCCGGGACTATGGCGACTTTGCTATAGATACAAATGGAGAATACAAGCAGCCTGGACAAAGATTTTAAGGTCTTTCTGTCTCGGACATGAAACAGTGACCATGGATCTGTTGCTCAAATTAAATTGTACCTTGACAAGAATTGGGAGGGTATATATTGGGTGGATTGAGTGTTGGATGAGTTTTGGGAAGGAGAGAGGATCGAATGTTCACAGAAACTAGAATTGTCTGTTCTGAATGTCTATCCTGTACTGACAGTGATGATTTTGTAAACTCCTTTTACAGGATCTCAGAAGGTGAGAATTTACAGACAGAAATCTCAAAGCAAACTTCACGTCAACATCCGACAGCGTCGCTCAATTCATCGGGACTGGAATATCATCGGCCTTTAAATCTAGAAGGAGAAATATTTGTCTGTTCTGTCTGCTTCAGAATGCTTTAAACATCAGTGTGACTGGAAAAGCACCGAGACACACACACCCGAGTGAGAGTGTTCCAGAGCACTGACTGTGGAAAGAGCTTCAACCAGGAACACAGCCTGAAAAAACATTGCACCGTTCACACTGGGAGAGATCGTACACGTGTTCTGTGTGAGGACGAGGCCTCAATTGGGCGGTGAACCTGGAGAGACACGAGGACACCCGCACCATGGAGAAACCGTGGAAATGTGGGGACTGTGAGAAGAGATTCAGATCCCCATCACAACTGGAAGCTCATCGACGCAGTCACACTGGGGAGAGGCCGTTCACCTGCTCTCGGTGTGGGAAGGGATTCACTCGGTTATCCAGCCTGCAGAGACACCAGCGAGTTCACACTGGGGAGAGGCCGTTCACCTGCTCTCAGTGTGGGAAGGGATTCACTCAGTCATTTCACCTGCAAATACACCAGCGAGTTCACACCGGGGTGAGGCCCTTCACCTGCTCTGTGTGTGGGACAGGATTTGCTCGCTTGTGCAACCTGCAGACACACCAGCGATTCCACACTGGGGAGAGGCCATTCACCTGCTCCCAGTGTGGGAAGGGATTCAGTGAGTTATCCAACATGCGGGTACACGAGCGAGTCCACACCGGGGAGAGGCCTTTCACCTGCTCGGACTGTGGGAAGAAATTCTCTAAGTCATCCAACCTGGTGTCACACCAGCGAGTTCACACTGGGGAGAGACCATTCACCTGCTCTGTGTGTGGCAAGAGATTCAGTGATTCATCCTCCCGACTGACACACCAGCGAATTCACAGTAGGGAGAAGCCATTCACCTGCTCCGAGTGTGGAAAGGGATTCACTCGGTCAACCTACCTGCTCAAACACCAGCAGGTTCACATCGGGAAGAGGCTGTGATACGATCTCTTATTCTATCTTCAAATAAGAGTCACAGGCCTGGTTGATTGGAGGAGTTCAAAAATACAACTTTATTTGCGAATCATTCACCTTGATTCTCTTAAATAAAAAAGCTAAATCAAAACTTTAGGTAAAATAATACATCAAAACATATAAAGTGACTTAGAAAATCAATACATGGTTCAGAATTTCTTCAAGCGTTAAGTTCAGAATAAAGCTTTAATCATGAAGCCTTATTCTTCAAGAAATCCTGATCAATGGTCTAATCCCTCATTTACTCTCATTGGTTTCTAATTCTCAGCTGAAGCTTCCTGATTTATTCAAATAACTGTTTATCACTTCGAAAATGATTTATTATCCAAGCATTGGTCATTACTTAAGATTTACGAATCTCCGTCAAATTAGTTAAATGCCTACGTGCCCCCACCATGTGTACCAATCCTACAAATCATAGAATTTACAGTGCAGGAGGCCATTCGGCCCAATTTTGGACACCAAGGGCAATTTATCATGGCCAATCCATCTAACCTGCACATCTTTGGACTGTGGGAGGAAACCCACGCACACACTGGGAGGATGTGCAGACTCCGCACAGACAGTGATCCAAGCCGGAATCGAACCTGGGACCCTGGCGCTGTGAAGCAATTGTGCTATCCACAATGCTACCGTGCTGCCTGATTATAAGGTGCTTGCATTAACCTTGGTGTTGCTAAGGCTTTGATTCATTTTCATTCCAGAATGTGTTGGGGAACAATGGTTTATTCATTACAAGGGGCTTTTCTGCAACTTTTCATGAAACAATGTTAGATTCCAGCTGAGCAGTTCTTATTTATTATCTGAAACAATGACTATCTTTCCACATTAGCCTTGTCGATATTCCATTCTCTGTCTGTGCGCTGATTTCAGAAATGTACTGCATCAATTCTTAAAGGCACCAATAAATCATTAAAACAATAAATCAGTGAATCAATAAATCCGTGAATCAATAAATCAGTAAATATCAGGCCGTTCATCTGCTGTGTGTGTGGGAAGGGTTTTCCCTGTTATCCACCCTGTGCAGCTACCAGCGAGTTCACAAGTGGTGACAGGGGTTGGACTCTGCTGTTATTGCTGCTGTTAATCACACCCAGGACTGAACCATGTCCATTCTGACACTTGGTGAAGTGGGAGGGTCAGAGGGTTTCTCTCTGCTGGACTCAGTGAGGGGCTGAGGAGATTTACAAGAACGGCACCAGGGATGAGGGACTTCAGTTAGTTGGAGATACCGGAGCAGCTGAAATTGTTCTCCTCGGACCATAGAGTCATTCGGGAAGGGAAGGAGGCCATTCAGCCCATTGATCCCATGCTGGCTCTCTGTGGAGCAAACCGGTCAGTCCCATTTCCCTCAAGTGCCCATCCAAATTTCAATCTGAAATTGTTCAGGGTGTCTGCTTCACGGGCAGCGAGTTCCAGGTCATTACCACTCACTGTGTACCTCCCCCCAGCATTTGTTGTCCATCCCTAATTGCCGCTTTAGGTTGTGGGTGAGGCACCTTCTTGAACTGCTGCAGTCTGTGTGGTGTCGGTGACACCCCAGTAACACCCACAGTGCTGTCTGGGAGGGAGGTCCAGGATTGGGACCCAGCCACAGTGAAGAACAGTGATATATATATATATCGTGCTAAAGCTTAAATGTGTGTCCCCCTCGTCTGTGTCCCATCAGCTAATGGGAGCAGCTTTTCTTTGTCTTGTCCACCTATATCCAATCTCCCCTCAACCTCCTTTGCTCCAAAGTGAACAAGCCCGGCTTCTCCGTCTGAGCCTTGTGGTTAAAATCCCTCCTCCAGAGAACCACTGAACCATCGAAAAGTTACAGCCCAGAAAGAGGCCATTCGGCCCATCTTGTCCATACCAGCCCGAGAAACCCAGGTGCCCTTTCTAATCCCAGCTTCCTGCATCCGGCCCGTAGCCCTGTAGCTTATACCCCTGGATCTCAAACAACAATGGGTCAGAGTACAGGGGGGAGATGGAGAACTTAGTAGCATGGTGTAACATCAACAATCTCTTCCTCAATGTCAGCAAAACGAAGGAGCTGGTCCTCGACTTCAGGAAGCGAAGTATCGTCCACACCCCTGTGCATCAATGGTGACGAGGTGGAGATGTTTGACAGCTTCAAATTCCTAGGTGTGCAAATCATCAACAATCTGTCCTGGTCCATGCACGTCGACGTTACAACCAAGAAAGCACAACAGCGCGTACACTTCCTCAGAAAAGTAAGGAAACTCGGCCTGTTCACATTGACTCTTACCAATATTTACAGATGCACCTCTGGCTGCATCACAGCCTGGCATTCCAACTGCTCGGCCCAAGACCATAAGAAACAAAGTAAATCGTGTAATAAGCTGTGCACAAGGGACACGTTTAAAATTATCAAGCATATCATGTTGTGTAAGCACAGTTGCATTTCGACATAGGACAGTTTAAAATTATGATGCAGATCATGTATTGTAAGACACCGTTACATTTGTATGTAAATGTATAACAGTTCCAGAGTAAGGGGAATGTGTTGATGTGCCTGTGCACAGTTCTGGACATAGTTATATATGCGACCTCCAACCAGCTGGTGGCGATAGACATCCATCATGTGACTCGAGACGTGGTATTCAGACGTACAAGAGATAGTTGCACGTAGCTGCAGGAGAATTCACTGAATTCATTTATTAGTCATTGTCTTAATTGTAGTTTGTTAGTTTTCTTTCTGCATGTTTGTCAATAAATCAACTTTCCAGTGAAAGAACTAGATGTTCTGTGTACATCATTACCACGGCCATAACACAGAACACAACAACTTTTAGTTTGAAATTTGGTTTTCTTTTAAGTGTAAGATAAATGTAAATTCTGGATCTGATAAAAATACCCTCAGGGAATTCGCAATCACAAGGTGTGGCCCATGATGACTGAAGAAGTCAAAGCTGGAAGGGTAAGATCTGTAAAAGGGCAGCTGGGCTCCTTTAGCTGGAGACCCGGAGACATCGGGTCTGACAATTACTGTCCTGTCTTTGTTACAGAGGTGAATTCTTCATGCAGACCTCAGGGTCGAAAGGTTTGGCTTTGAAGCTAAAAGTCGATTAATTTAAACATCTGCTGGACATCCCAACGAGTCTGTGTTACCGTGGGGATAAGTGATTCAGGGTGGAGCCTTGTTTGGAATTCTGGGTGTTTCTTATAGAAAGCAGGCAGTCTGCAGTTAGCTTGGAAGCAGCCAGCTGTGGGAGCAGGAGCTGTGAACCGGCTGTGGGAGCAGGAGCTGTGAACCAGCTGTGGGAGCAGGAGCTGTGAACCAGCTGTGGGAGCAGGAGCTGTGAACCAGCTGTGGGAGCAGGAGCAGTGAACCGGCTGTGGGAGCAGGAGCAGTGAACCGGCTGTGGGAGCAGGAGCTGCGAACCGGCTGTGGGAGCAGGAGCTGTGAACCAGCTGTGGGACCCAGGAGCTGTGAACCGGCTGTGAACCAGCTGTGGGACCCAGGAGCTGTGAATCGGCTGTGGGAGCAGGAGCTGTGAACCAGCTGTGGGACCCAGGAGCTGTGAACCAGCTGTGGGACCCAGGAGCTGTGAACCAGCTGTGGGAGCAGGAGCTGTGAACCGGCTGTGGGAGCAGGAGCTGTGAACCGGCTGTGGGAGCAGGAGCTGTGAACCGGCTGTGGGAGCAGGAGCTGTGAACCGACTGTGGGAGCAGCAGCTGTGAACCGGCTGTGGGACCCAGGAGCTGTGAACCGGCTGTGGGACCCAGGAGCTGCGAACCAGCTGTGGGAGCAGAAGCTGCGAACCGGCTGTGGGAGCAGGAGCTGTGAACCAGCTGTGGGAGCAGGAGCTGTGTACCAGCTGTGGGAGCAGGAGCTGTGAACCAGCTGTGGGAGCAGGAGCTGTAAACCGGCTGTGGGAGCAGGAGCTGTGAACCGGCTGTGGGAGCAGGAGCTGTGAACCGGCTGTGGGACCCAGGAGCTGCGAACCAGCTGTGGGAGCAGGAGCTGTGAACCAGCTGTGGGACCAGGAGCTGTGAACCAGCTGTGGGAGCAGGAGCTGTGAACCAGCTGTGGGAGCAGGAGCTGTGAAACGGCTGTGGGACCCAGGAGCTGCGAACCAGCTGTGGGAGCAGAAGCTGCGAGCCGGCTGTGGGACCAGGAGCTGTGAACCGGCTGTGGGAACAGGAGCTGTGAACCGGCTGTGGGAGCAGGAGCTGTGAACCGGCTGTGGGACCAGGAGCTGTGAACCGGCTGTGGGAACAGGAGCTGTGAACCGGCTGTGGGAGCAGGAGCTGTGAACCGGCTGTGGGAGCAGGAGCTGTGAACCGGCTGTGGGAGCAGGAGCTGTGAACCAGCTGTGGGAGCAGGAGCTGTGAACCAGCTGTGGGAGCAGGAGCTGTGAACCAGCTGTGGGAGCAGGAGCTGTGAACCAGCTGTGGGAGCAGGAGCTGCGAACCGGCTGTGGGAGCAGAAGCTGCGAACCGGCTGTGGGAGCAGGAGCTGTGAACCGGCTGTGGGAGCAGGAGCTGTGAACCGGCTGTGGGACCCAGGAGCTGTGAACCGGCTGTGGGACCCAGGAGCTGTGAACCGGCTGTGGGAGCAGGAGCTGTGAACCGGCTGTGGGAGCAGGAGCTGTGAACCAGCTGTGAACCGGCTGTGGGAGCAGGAGCTGTGAACCGGCTGTGGGAGCAGAAGCTGTGAACCGGCTGTGGGAGCAGGAGCTGTGAACCGGCTGTGGGAGCAGAAGCTGCGAACCGGCTGTGGGAGCAGGAGCTGCGAACCGGCTGTGGGAGCAGGAGCTGCGAACCGGCTGTGGGAGCAGGAGCTGCGAACCGGCTGTGGGAGCAGGAGCTGCGAACCGGCTGTGGGAGCAGAAGCTGCGAACCGGCTGTGGGAGCAGGAGCTGCGAACCGGCTGTGGGAACAGGAGCTGTGAACCGGCTGTGGGAGCAGGAGCTGTGAACCGGCTGTGGGAGCAGGAGCTGTGAACCGGCTGTGGGAGCAGGAGCTGTGAACCGGCTGTGGGAGCAGGAGCTGTGAACCGGCTGTGGGAGCAGGAGCTGTGAACCGGCGGTGGGAGCAGGAGCTGCGAACCTGCTGTGGGAGCAGGGGCTGCGAACCAGCTGTGGGAGCAGGAGCTGCGAACCGGCTGTGGGAGCAGGAGCTGCGAACCGGCTGTGGGATCAGGAGCTGTGAACCGGCTGTGGGAGCAGGAGCTGTGAACCGGCGGTGGGAGCAGGAGCTGCGAACCTGCTGTGGGAGCAGGGGCTGCGAACCAGCTGTGGGAGCAGGAGCTGCGAACCAGCTGTGGGAGCAGGAGCTGCGAACCAGCTGTGGGATCAGGAGCTGCGAACCAGCTGTGGGAGCAGAAGCTGCGAACCGGCTGTGGGAGCAGGCGCTGCGAACCGGCTGTGGGAGCAGGAGCTGTGAACCGGCTGTGGGAGCAGGAGCTGTGAACCAGCTGTGGGAGCAGGAGCTGTGAACCGGCGGTGGGAGCAGGAGCTGCGAACCTGCTGTGGGAGCAGGGGCTGCGAACCAGCTGTGGGAGCAGGAGCTGCGAACCAGCTGTGGGAGCAGGAGCTGTGAACCAGCTGTGGGATCAGGAGCTGCGAACCGGCTGTGGGAGCAGAAGCTGCGAACCGGCTGTGGGAGCAGGAGCTGTGAACCGGCTGTGGGAACAGGAGCTGTGAACCAGCTGTGGGAGCAGGAGCTGTGAACCAGCTGTGGGAGCAGGAGCTGTGAACCGGCTGTGGGAGCAGGAGCTGTGAACCGGCTGTGGGAGCAGGAGCTGCGAACCGGCTGTGGGAGCAGGAGCTGCGAACCGGCTGTGGGAGCAGGAGCTGTGAACCGGCTGTGGAACCAGGAACCTAGAAGGCCAAGAGGAACCAGGGGTGTTCCTAATGTTTAAATCTCTCAGGAGGAAGGGAGTGAAGCTCACGCTTGGACTGAGGAGTCAACAATTTTGACGTCTTAAAGGAAAGTTGGAGGGTTGTTCAGTCGAAAGCTGATGGAAGGATCCCCATAAAATCTTGGAGCTCAGGGAATAGCTGGGATACTGAGGATAATTCAAGTGAATTCTGGAGAGTTTTCACATACCTTCGGGATGGTCCTGGGAACAGAAATGAATGAGGTTTAAATATATTTTTACGTATGAAGGGGTTAAGTAAAAAAGTCGACCTGAGGTTACAGCACAAGTATTTCTAAACTATTGTGTTAATTTTTAGTGCCGGATTTCCAATTTCCTTTTGTTTTAAATAAACAGTTGTCATGTGAGAAAATGGGTGTTTTTTATAGAATAACTGTAGTGGGTGTACCTTTAAGAAATGGGTGTTTATTACTGCAGTGATGTCAGAGAGTGGGTGAAGCTGGGCTGTCTGTCTGCTTTACATTCGTTTTTGAACAGGCTGCTATAGCGTGAGGATTTAGTTTTGTTTTCCGAGAGAAGCGCTGCAGTGAATGCTCGCAGATGTTCATGGATCTCTCTACAAACTAAAGTGTGTCATTTGGGTGATTTCAAAGGGATAACTGCTCTCAATAATGAATTTAAACCTGATCTCAGTGTTAAAAGGATCTTTTGTCTTCCGGATGTTGTTTGGGAATTTATTAAGGATTACATGGTGTTGTATTCTTTGGGGGTTGTTTTTGAATTAATGGTTGCTGAGATGTTCAGAACTGTACTTATTTCTTCTCTCATTAGCGGAACGAGCCCACCGCCTTTTCCTTCCTAAAAGTATGTTTTAAAAAGGTTAACTTGAGTTCATAGAATAAACATTGTTTTGCTTTAAAAATGCTTTTCTATTTCTGCTGTACCACACCTGTACACTGGGCCGTGTGCTCCCCATACCACAATCCATTAAAAGTTGTGGGTCAGGTGAACTCCATGATACACTGTGGGGTTCTCTGGCCCATAACACAGAAAAGTTTGTTTTGGGTTAAAAACATGGAATCTTGTGACATTCTTAGAGTTAATTGGGTGTTCAAATTTCTCTTTAAACATTAATGGTCCAGAAATAAATCAGAGAAGATAAAAATATGATTTTCCTTGTTTTGCACAAATCATTACATTATAAGACTTCCCTCTTCTCGGATCCCCAATCCTTTTTTAGTTCAAGCATCTCAATTTGATAATTGATGACGAAAAATGGAACAAATTGTTGTCCCTTCTAAAGCAGGAGGGCTGTCGCCCGGCACACAGGGTCATTTGGGATTTTTCCCAGAGACCAATGATTGGGACGATAACCCCCACCCACCTGAAGTGAACTGTGTACATGAATCGTCCCGGCCAGTGCAGTTGTCAACTTGCAGTTTGACTGATCAGCTAAGGTTTCCTGCAGCATTTCATCAATGACCGTGTGATTCCTTTCACAGAGTCCGTAGCTGAAAGGACTTAATGTGCCCCGAGGTGGGATGGATGACTGCATCCTTCCCTTCCCACACTGAGATCAGATGAATGGCTTCTCCCCAGTGTGACATCGTCAATGAGTTTCCAGGCAGATTGGTTCCGGAATACTTTCCCACAGTTCCCCACATTTGCACGGTTTCTCCATTGTGTGGGGATCCATAATTCTCCCCACGATCGACGATGTTGAAGCCTCGTCCACACACAGACACACACACACAGCAAATTTATCTGAATGGTATCATTTTTTTCAGCCAGGATAACTACTTAAAGCTCTTTCCTCAGTCAGTACACTGGAACACTCCCACTCGATTGTCTGTTTGTCTTGATGCTGTTCCTTCACATTGATGCTTATTATCATTTGAAGCAGACAGAATAGCCTAACATTTATCCTTCTAGATTCAAAGGCCAATGATATGTAGGTTCTCATAATCTGACATTCAATTTTTGATATGACGTTTGGGGTAAGATTTTTGTCTGTACTCTCCTTTTGATAGCCTATGAAAGGAGTTTACATAAATCATCAGTCAGTACATAATAGAAATTCAGAACAGACAATTCTAGTTTCTATGGAATATTCTTTCCTCTCATTCCCCTAGATCTGTAAATCTCCATCCCACACACTCCCTCCATTCTCACCTTCCTGGATCTAATATTCATCCTCCCAATTCTCCTGAAGGTGCTGATTCAGGCCGATTGACAGATCCCTGCTCACTTCTTCCAGTCTTGGACACAGAGACAGAGACCTGCAAATCTTCCTGCAGGTTGCCAGACAGATGTATGCCTACAATACTGAACAGCAAATGTGTGTAATATACAGACTAGATTCACTTCCTTTCCGTTCAGTTGCTACAAGTCATCAATGTCTCCCCAGAACGAGGAAAGAAATGGAAAGGGGGAAACATTGATTTCCTCCCAGATGTTGCAGAGGAGGAAGTTTTGGTCCAACTTCCGCATTGTGACGTCACAAGGAACCCTGCCAGGGTCAGCCAACAGGAATCACTGTGCTCCGAGGTGACGTCTCCAGGGTCCAGTGCGCAGGCCCGGCGCGGACACGGGAGCCTCTTCCCCCATCCATTGTTCCCCGTCAACCTTCTCCAGACAAGGTTTCCAGGCAACCGGCTGACGGTCCGGCCACAACGAGAAGCCGCTCAGTGAACTCCCCCTTCCCCGGGACTGCGCATGTGCGGGTGAGCGCCCGTCCCCTGACCTTCAGGCTGAGGTGTTGACCAATGGGAAGATCGGAGGACCGGAAGCTCATCAGAGCCCGGACTTCCGGTGATGCAAAATGGCGAAAATGACGGAAACCCCCTCCTGTCTCCAGCACCTGTGAGTAAAACACTTTCTTTCCTCCCCCTTTCCATTTCTTTTCTCATTCTCACCTTCAATTGGTCACTTGCAGCAACTGAAGGGAAAGGAAGTGAATCCAGGGAGGATGCAGACTCTGCAAAGCTTGGCCCAGGTCTCTCTCTCTCAAAGACATTGACATCCTTTGCTCCCTCAGCTTGACACATTTATTTGTCTGGCTAAAAGGATGGTCTCTTTCCCAATGTTCACAATTAAAGGGCTGGTTTCCCCAGGAGATGGCTGACATTTAAGGGGACTGGAAAATAATTTTTAAAAATTCATTCATGGTGTTGCAGCGGTTAGCACTGCGGCCTCACGGCGCCGAGGTCCCAGGTTCGATCCCGGCTCTAGGTCACTGTCCGTGTGGAGTTTGCACATTCTCCCCGTGTCTGCGTGGGTTTCACCCCCACAACCCAAAGATGAGCAGGGTAGGTGGATTGGCCCAAGCTAAATTGCCCCTTAATTGGAAAAAATGAATTGATTACTCTAAATTTATAAAATAAAAGGGGGAAAAAATTCATTCATAGGATGCAGTTGTCGCTCGTTTGGTCAGCATTTATTGCCGATTCCTCCAATCCAGAGGGCATTTAAGAGTCAACCACTGTATGGGTTGAGTTAAGAAACACAAGGAACGAAATACATTCGTTGGGGTGGTACACACACCCTCAAACGGCATTGGTAATGTTGGGAATAGCATTAGACAGGAAATCAGAGATGTAAGGAACGAGCTTGGGGGCGCTGGTGACGGCGCCGTTGTTGCTCTCGCCATCAAAGTACACCACGAGCCTGGTGGTGGCGGCAACGTTAAAGATCTGGGGCCGTTGGGACGGCATAGGGGTGCAGTGGGAGCCTCGGTGTGGTCCCCGATCAGGGGCAACCACCGGTTTGTCCTGGGGAAGATGGACGGGGGGTTCCAGGGCTGGCACTTGGCGGGGATTAGAAGAATGGGGGACCTGTTCATCGACGGGACATTTGCGAGCCTAGGGGCACTGGAGGAGAAGTTTGAGCTACCCCCGGGAAATGCATTCAGATATATGCAGGTTAGGGCTTCTGTGAGGCGCCAGGTCAGGGAATTCCCGCTGCTCCCGACACAGGAAATTCAAGACAGGGTGATCTCGGGTGTATGGGTCGGGGAGGGCAAGGTTTCGGCAATACACCAAGAGATGAAAGAAGAGGGGGAAGCGCTAGCAGAAGAGTTGAAGGGTAAATGGGAGGAGGAGTTGGGGAGGAGATTGAGGAAGGTTTGTGGTCTGATGCCCTGGGTAGGGTCAATTCCTCCTCCTCATGTGCCAGGCTCAGCCTGATACAATTTAAGGTGGTGCACAGAGCGCACTTGACGGGGGCGAGGTTGAGTAGGTTCTTTGGGGTAGTGGACAGATGTGGAAGGTGTTCAGGGAGTCCGGCGAACCATGTCCATATGTTTTGGTCATGCCCGACACTGGAAGGGTTCTGGAGAGGAGTGGCGGGAGCAATATCTCAGGTGGTGAAAGTCTGGGTCAAGCCAAGCCGGGGGCTAGCAATATTTGGAGTAGTGGACGAACCGGGAGTGCAAGAGGCCTTTGCGTCCCTAGTAGCCCGGCGAAGGATCTTGCTAATGTGGAAGGAGGCGAAGCCCCCTAGCGTGGAGGCCTGGACAAACGACATGGCTGGGTTCATAAAGTTGGAAAGGATTAAGTTTGCCTTAAGGGGGTCTGCGCAGGGGTTCTACAGGCGGTGGCAACCGTTCTTAGACTACCTCGCGGAGCGTTAGAGGAAGGTCGGTCAGCAGCAGCAGCAACCCTTGGGGGGGGGGGGGAACGAGAGATTGCTTGAGGGGACGGACGAGCGGGAGATAACATGGAGGGTGGGGGAAACTGGGACGAACGGGCGAGAGCCAGTGTATAAAGCTCTGTAAATATATCATCTTACCATGTATATATCTTGCTCAGGGCGTTTTTGCGTTATTTTGTTACGGGGTGGTTGGGGGGGGGGGCGTTTATTGTTTGTAAGGGGAAAAAACTGTTTTGTTTTGTTAAAAAACTTTAATATTTTTTTTAAAAAAGGAAATCAGAGATGTATGCGATAAAGGAACATCTGTGATTATGGGTGACTTTAATCTGCATATAGATTGGGTGAGTTAAATGAGTCACAGTACAATACAGGAAGAATTTCTGGAATGTACACGGGCTGGTTTTCTGGACCAATATGTTGAGGAACGAACAAGGAAACAGCCCATCTTGGACTGGGTGTTGGTCAATGAGAAAGGATTAGTTGGCATTCTAGTTATGAGAGAACCTTTGGGGATGTGTGACCATAATATGATAGAATTCTTTATCAAGGAGAATAGTGAGGTAGCTGATTCTGAGACTGGAGTCCTGGATCTCAATAAAGGTAACTATGAGGCATGGGTTGACTATGATGGACTGGGAAACATTACTGAAAGGAAAGACTGTGGACAGGCAATGGCAGCCATTCAAAGAATGAATAGGTGAACTCCAAAAGTTGTTTATTCTTATTTGACACGAGAGGAGAAAGAGAGCTGTGGCCAAAGCAAGGAAAAGCAACAGAGCTGAGGATTGGGAACAGATTAAAATTCAGCAAAGTCAGATCAAGGGATTGATTAAGAAGGGGAAAATACAATCTGAAAGTAAGATAGCGGGAGGGAAACAATAAAAGCTAACTGTAAAAGTGTCTTTCGGTATGTAAAGAGAAAAAGTCTGATAAAACTAATGTAGGCCTCTTGCAGTCAGAAACGGGGGATTAGGACTTCCGGGTGCGGCGATGACCAGCTAAGTCGCACGTTTCGGCAGCTCCCGGTGGAAAGGACTTTTGGGCTCTTAATAGGAGCCCCAACGGCAATTTTAACGGCTAAAAACACTGTGCGGTAAACCAGAAGGGAATCCCCCCTGGACACGGATGGAAAAAGGAGATGAAAGTGGCCGGATTGCGGTGGATCCTCTAGAGCAGCGGCAAGGAAGGCAAGCACAAAGCAAGATGGCGTCGGAAGGAGGCAGTTTAATATGGGCCCCTGACCAACAAGAGTTCCTGCGCCGTTGCGTGGAAGAACTTAAAAAGGAGATGAAGAAGGAGCTGTTGGCCCCAATATTACAGGTGATTGAAGGGCTAAAGGAGGAGCAAAAGACCCAGGAGTAGGAGCTTCGGGTCGTGAAGGCAAAGGCTGCTGAGAATGAGGACGACATACAGGGCCTGGTGGTGAAGACAGAGATGCACGAGGCACAACACAAAAGGTGTGCGGAAAGGCTGGAGGTGCTGGAGAATAATGCGAGGAGGAAGAATTTAAGGATTCTTGGTCTTCCCGAAGATGCAGAAGTGGCGGACGTCGGGGCATATGTGAGCACGATGCTGCACTCGTAAATGGGATCGGAGGCCCCGACGGGCCCTTTGGAGGTGGAGGGAGCCGATCGAGTTATGGCGCGAAGACCGAGGGCTGGAGAAATTCCTCGAGCCATAGTGGTGCGGTTTCTCCGATATAAGGACAGGGAGATGGTCCTCAGATGGGCAAAGAAAACTCGGAGCAGTAGGTGGGAGAACGCGGTGATCCGCGTATATCAAGATTGGAGTGCGGAGGTGGCGAGAAGGAGGGCAAGCTTTAATCGGGCCAAGGCGATGCTGCACAAAAGGAAGGTTAAATTTGGAATGCTGTAGCTGGCAAGACTGTGGGTCACACATCAAGGGAAACACCACTACTTTGAAACGGCAGAAGAGGCGTGGACATTTATTGTCGAGGAGAAACTGGAATAAGCGGGCTAGGGGAACGTTTGGAACAAAGTGGTGGGGCGAATATGTGGGGTGAAGAGGGGGGGGGAAAAGGGGGAAGAGATGATTTCCCAAGTTGTTAATCCTGCGACCCTGTAACTTTTCTCTCTTCCCCATGTCGTGGGGGAGGGGGGGAGGGAGGGAGGATGAGGAGCTGGGGGCGGGGCCAAATGGGAAGCGCGGGCTTTGTTCCCGCGCTATGGTAATCATGGCGGTAACAGGGAAGCAGGAAGGAGGGGGCCTCGCACAGTAGGAGCCGAGGTCACGGGGGGAAGCCGAGGTCGGCCAGAGTTTGCTGACTTCTGGGAGCAACATGGGGGGATGCAATTGCGCTAGTGAGGGATCTAGTGGGGGGGGGGGGTGTTAACTGGGTTGCTGCTGCTGGGGCGAAGGGGGAGCTGGTATGGGGTGGTCGGGGCGGGAGGGCGCCGTTGGGGGGAGATAAGGCTACGTGGGAACCGGGTGAGGAGCTGGATTGAAAAAGGAGATGGCTAGTCGACAAGGGGGGGAATAAAGAGCCCCCCAACCCGGCTGATCACGTGGAATGTGAGAGGGCTGAACGGGCCGATAAAGAGGGCACGGGTACTCGCACACCTAAAGAAACTTAAGGCAGGTGTGGTTATGCTGCAGGAGACGCATCTGAAACTGATAGACCAGGTCAGACTACACAAAGGATGGGTGGGGCAGGTGTTTCATTCGGGGGTAGACGCAAAAAACCAGGTGGTGGCTATACTAGTGGGGAAGCGGTTAATGTTTGAGGCAAAGACCATAGTGGCGGATAGTGGGGGCAGATACGTGATGGTGAGTGGTAAATTGCAAGGGGAGGCGGTGGTCTTAGTGAACGTATATGCCCCAAACTGGGATGATGCCAACTTTATGAGGCGTATGTTAGGACGTATCCCGGACCTAGAGGTGGGGAAGTTGGTAATGGGTGGAGATTTTAATACAGTGCTGGACCCAGGGCTGGACAGATCGAGGTCCAGGACCGGAAGGAGGCCGGCTGCAGCTAGGGTGCTTAAGGATTTTATGGTGCAGATGGGAGGAGTAGACCCCTGGAGATTTAGTAGACCTAGGAGTAAGGAGTTTTCGTTTTTCTCCTATGTCCACAAAGTTTATTCACGGATAGACTTTTTTGTTTTGGGAAGGGCACTGATCCCGAAGGTGACGGGGACTGAGTACACGGCTATAGCTATTTCGGATCACGCTCCACATTGGGTGGACCTGGAGATAGGGGAGGAAAAAGAACAGGGTCCACCCTGGAGAATGGACATGGGATTATTGGCAGATGAGGGAGTGTGTTTAAGGGTGAGGGGGTGTGTTGAAAGATACTTGGAACTCAATGATAATGGGGAGGTTTAGGTGGGAGTGGTCTGGGAGGCGCTGAAGGCAGTGGTTAGAGGGAAGCTGATATCTATTAGGGCACATAAAGGAAAGCAGGAGGGTAGGCAAAGGGAGCGGTTGTTGAAAGAACCTCTGAGGGTGGACAGACAATATGCGGAGGCACCGGAGGAGGGATTGTACAGGGAAAGGCAAAGGTTACATGTAGAATTTGACTTGTTGACTACGGGTAATGCAGAGGCACAATGGAGGAAGGCACAGGGTGTACAGTACGAATATGGGGAGAAGGCGAGTAGGTTGCTGGCCCACCAACTGAGGAAAAGGGGAACAGCGAGGGAGATACGGGGGGTGAGAGATGAGGAGGGAGAGATGGAGCGGGGAGCGGAGAGAGTGAATGGAGTGTTCAAGGCATTTTATGAAAGATTACATGAATCTCAGCCCCGGATGGGAAGGAGAGAATGATGTGCTTTCTGGATCAGCTGGAATTCCCTAAGGTGGAGGAGCAGGAGAGGGCGGGACTGGCAGCACAGATTGAGACGGAGGAAGCATGCAGGCGGGGAAGGCCCCGGGACCAGACGGATTCTCAGTTGAATTCTATAGGAAATATATGGACTTGCTGGCCCCGCTACTGATGAGAACCTTTAATGAGGCAAGGGAAAGGGGGCAGCTGCCCCCGACTATGTCAGAGGCAACGATATCGCTCCTCCTAAAGAAGGAAAAAGACCCGCTGCTATGCTGGTCCTATAGGCCTATTTTCCTCCTGAATGTGGACGCTAAGATTCTGGCCAAGGTAATGGTAACGAGGATAGAGGATTGTGTCCCGGGGGTGGTTCATGAGGACCAAACTGGGTTTGTGAAGGGGAGACAGCTGAATACAAATATACGGAGGCTGCTAGGGGTAATGATGATGCCCCCACCAGAGGGGGAAGCGGAGATAGTGGTGGCAATGGATGCCGAGAAAGCATTTGATAGAGTGGAGTGGGATTATTTGTGGGAGGTGCTGAGGAGATTTGGCTTTGGAGATGGGTATATCAGATGGGTACAGTTGCTGTATAGGGCCCCGATGGCGAGCGTGGCCACGAATGGATGGGGTCTGATTATTTTCGGCTCCATAGAGGGACGAGGCAGGGATGTCCTCTGTCCCCGTTATTGTTTGCACTGGCGATTGAGCCCCTGGCCATAGCATTGAGGGGTTCCAGGAAGTGGAGGGGAGTACTCAGGGGAGGAGAAGAACACCGGGTATCTCTGTATGCGGATGATTTGTTGCGATATGTGGCGGACCCGGCGGAGGGGATGCCAGCGATAATGCGGATACTTGGGGAGTTTGGGGCTTTTTCAGGGTATAAATTGAACATGGGGAAAAGTGAGTTGTTTGTGGTGCATCCAGGGGAGCAGAGAAATAGAGGACTTACCGTTGAGGAAGGTAACAAGGGACTTTCGGTACTTGGGGGTCCAGATAGCCAAGAATTGGGGTACATTACATAGGCTTAATTTAACGCGGTTGGTGGAACAGATGGAGGAGGACTTTAAGAGATGGGACATGGTGTCCCTGTCACTGGCAGGTAGGGTGCAGGCGGTTAAAATGGTGGTCCTCCCGAGATTCCTTTTTGTGTTCCAGTGCCTCCCGGTGGTGATCACGAAGGCTTTTTTCAAAAGAATCGAGAAGAGTATTATGAGTTTTGTGTGGGCCGGGAAGACCCCGAGAGTGAGGAGGGGATTTTTGCAGCGCAGTAGGGACAGAGGGGGGGGGCTGGCACTACCGAGCCTAAGTGAGTACTACTGGGCCGCCAATATTTCAATGGTGTGTAAGTGGATAGGAGAAGAGGAGGGAGCGGCGTGGAAGAGATTGGAGAGGACGTCCTGCAGGGGGACTAGCCTACAAGCTATGGTGACGGCACCGTTGCCGTTCCCACCGAAGAAATACACCACACGCCCGGTGGTGGTGGCTACATTGAAAATTTGGGGGCAGTGGAGACGGCATAGGGGAAAGACGGGAGCCTCGGTGTGTTCCCCGATAAAAAATAACCATAGGTTTGTTCCGGGGAGAATGGATGGGGGATTTGGAGCATGGCAAAGAACAGGGATAGCACAATTGAGAAGTCTGTTGGTAGATGGGATGTTTGCGAGTCTGGGAGCGCTGAAGGAAAAATATGGGTTGCCCCAAGGGAATGTATTTCGGTATTTGCAACTGAGGACTTTTGCGAGGCAACAGGTGAGGGAATTCCCGCAGCTCCCGACGCAGGAGGTGCAGGATAGAGTGATCTCAGAGACATGGGTGGGAGATGGTAAGGTGTCGGACATGTATAGGGAAATGAGGGACGAGGGGGAGATCATGGTAGATGAGCTGAAAGGGAAATGGGAAGAGCTGGGGGAGGAGATTGAGGAGGGGCTGTGGGCTGATGCCCTACGTAGGGTAAACTCATCGTCCTCGTGTGCCAGGCTAAGCCTGATACAATTTGAGGTGTTACACAGGGCGCATATGACTGGAGCACGGCTCAGTAAATTTTTTGGGATAGAGGATAGGTGTGCGAGATGCTCGAGAAGCCCAGTGAATCGCACCCACATGTTCTGGTCATGCCCGGCACTACAGGGGTTTTGGGTGGGGGTGGCAAAGGTGCTTTCGAAGGTGGTGGGGGTCCACGTCGAACCAAGTTGGGGGTTGGCTATATTTGGGGTTGCAGAAGGGCCGGGAGTGCAGGAGGCGAGAGAGGCTGATGTTTTGGCCTTTGCGTCCCTAGTAGCCCGGCGCAGGATATTGTTAATGTGGAAGGAAGCCAAACCCCCGGGTGTGGAGACCTGGATAAACGACATGGCAGGGTTTATAAAGTTAGAACGGATTAAGTTCGTATTAAGGGGTTCGGCTCAAGGGTTCACCAGGCGGTGGCAACCGTTCGTCGAATACCTCGCAGAAAGATAGATGGAATGGAAAAAAGAAGGCAGCAGCAGCAACCCAGGGGGAGGGGGGGGGGAGGGGGAGGAGGAATCGGACGGACTCTCAGGGATGTTCTTGTATATGTATAGGCACTTGTTTTAGGTAATGGATATTGGACTGTTGGATTGTATCTTTGGAGAGTATTTATTTTTGACAAGGCAGTTGCCATTTAGTTTGGTTTTTGTTTCTGTTCATATATTATTTATTTATTTGTTTAAAACTGGCCACTGTTATTTATATTGCTTTATTGTTGTTTAAAAGAAACACTACGTATTGTTATGTTTGGCCAAAAAATCTTGAATAAAATATATTTTTAAAAAAAGAAATGGAGGATTAACATCCCAGGCCCAAAACACTCATTCCAGGTTAAGCAGCGTTCCTCTTTCAATTTGGCCTATTGCATTTGCTGCTCCCAATGTGGTCTCCTCTAGAGTGGAGAGACCGAACGTAGACTGGAAAATCGCTTTGCTGAGCACTTTCGGTCTGTGTGCTTTCAGGACCTTGACCTTCTCGTTACTTGCCATTTTAACACAAGACCCTGCTCCCATGCCCGCATGTCTGTCCTTGGCCTGCGGCAGTGTTCCAATGAAGCTCAAACGCAATCTGGAGGAACAGCATTTTATCTTCCAGTTAGGCACACTACAGCCTTCCAGTCTCAACATCATAAGACCAGAAGACACAGGAGCAGAATTAGGCCACTTGGCCCATCGAGTCTGCTCCACCATTCAATCATGGCTGATATTTTCTCATCCCCATTCTCCTGCCTTCTCCCCATAACCCCTGATCTCCTGATTGATCAAGAACCGATCTATCTCTGTCTTAAAGACACTTGGTGAATTGGCCTCCACAGCCTTCTGCAGCAAATACTTCCACAGATTCACCGCCCTCTGGCTGAAACAATTCCTCCTCATCTCTGTTTTAAAGGATCGTCCCTTTAATCTGAGATGGTGTCGAATTCAACAACTTCAGATGATTAGCTCTAACCGACCTTAACCACTTATTTCATTCCATTTCATTTTAACTGTTATGGGCCAGGGTTTAGAGAACCCCAAAGTGTAGCATGGAGTTCACCTGACCCACAACCATTTTTTTTTTAGAAATATTTTTATTCACATTTTTACATATTTTCAACAAACCCCCCTCCCCTACAGAAAAGAGAAAAACAAAGAACTCATAAATAAACATCTTACAGCTACATCACAAATTCCCCCAATATACAAACCCCCCATTAAGCAATGATAAACACAGTAGAAAACACAAAGTACCCCCCCCCCCCTTCCTCTGGGTTGCTGCTGACCACCTCCTAACGCTCCGCTAGAAAGTCTAGGAACGGTTGCCACCTCCTGAAGAACCCTTGCACAGACCCTCTCAAGGCAAATTTTACCCTCTCCAATTTAATGAACCCTGCCATGTCGCTGATCCAGGCTTCCACGCTCGGGGGCCTCGCATTCATCCACTCTAGCAGAATCCTCCACCGGGCTACCAAGGCGCAAAGGCCAGAATACCGGCCTCTTTGGCCTCCTGCACTCCCGGCTCGTCCGATACCCCAAATAGTGCTAACCCCCAGCTCGGCTTAGCCTGGGTGTTTACCACCTGAAACATCGTCCTCGCAATACCCCTTCAGAACCTATGCAGCGCCGGGCACGCCCAGAACATATGGGATTGATTTGCTGGGCTCCCCGAGCACCTCCCACACCTGTCTTCCACCCCAAAGAACCTGCTCAGCCTCGCCCCTGTCATATGCGCTCTGTGAAGAACCTTAAATTGTATCAGGCTAAGGCTGGCGCAAGAGGAGGAAGAATTAACCCTACCCAGGGCGTCCGTCCACGTACCCTCGTCTATCTCCTCCCCAAGCTCCTCCTCCCATTTACCCTTTAGCTCCTCCACCGAGGTCTCCTCCTCCTCCTGCATCTCCTGGTAGATCGCCGAGACCCTGCCCTCTCCAACCCACACCCCCGAGAGCACCCTATCCTGGATCCTGAGTGCTGGAAGCAGCGGGAACTCCCTCATCTGCCGTCTTACAAATGCCCTTACCTGCATGTACCTGAAGGCATTTCCGGGAGGAAGCCCAAATTTTTCCTCCAGCGCCCCAAGGCTCGCAAACGTCCCATCTATAAACGGGTCCCCCATCCTTCTAATACCTGCCCTCTGCCAGCTCAGGAACCCCCCATCCATTCTCCCTGGGACAAACCGATGGTTCTCCCGGATCGGGGACCAAACCAAAGCCTCAACCTCACCCCTGTGGCGTCTCCACTGCCCCCAAATTTTCAAAGTTGCCGCCACCACCGGACCCGTGGTGTGCCTAGTCGGCGGGAACGGCAGCGGTGCTGTCACCAGCGTTCCCAGACTCGTGCCCACACAGGACGCCATCTCCAGCCTCTTCCACGCCGCCCCCTCCCCATCCATTACCCACTTGCGTATCATCGCCACATTGGCAGCCCAGTAATACCCACACAGGTTAGGTAACGCTAACCCTCCTCTGTCCCTACTCCGCTCCAGAAACACCCTTCTCACCCTCGGGGTCTTTTTCGTCCATACAAACCCCATGATGCTCCTACTGACCCGCTTAAAAAAGGCCTTAGGGATCAGGATGGGGAGGCACTGGAATATAAAAAGGAACCTCGGGAGCACCGTCATCTTCACCGACTGTACCCTACCCACCAGGGAGAGTGGCAGCACATCCCACCTTTTAAACTCCTCCTCCATCTGCTCCACCAGCCTCGTCAAGTTGAGCTTGTGTAAGGCCCCCCAGCTCCTGGCCACCTGGATCCCCAGATACCGAAAACTCAGTTTCAGTGGAAGCTCGTCTATCCCCCTTCCCTGGTCCCCTGGGTGTACCATGAAGAGCTCACTCTTCCCCACGTTGAGCTTAGACCTGGAAAAGTCCCCAAACTCCCTGAGGATCCGCATCACCTCTGGCAACCCCCCCACTGGGTCCGCCACATACAGTAACAGGTCATCGACATACAGCGAAACCTGGTGTTCCTCCCCCCTCCGGACCAGCCCCCTCCAGTTCCTGGACTCCCTCAGAGCCATAGCCAAATGCTCAATTGCCAATGCAAATAGCAAGGGGGATAGGGGGCACCCCTGCCTCGTCCCCGGTACAGCCGATCGTATTGCGACCTACTCCAATTCGTGGCCACACTCGCCACCGGGGCTTCGTAAAGTAGCGTAACCCAACTAATGAACCCCTCCTCGAACCCAAACCTCCTCAACAGTTCCCAGAGGTACCCCCACTCCACCCTATCGAAGGCCTTCTCCGCGTCCATCGCCGCCACTATCTCCGCCACCCCCTCCACTGTAGGCATCATGACTACGTTAAGGAGCCTCCGCACATTGGTATTCAGCTGCCTTCCCTTAACAAAATCCGTCTGGTCCTCGTGAATCACCCCCGGGACACAGTCCTCAATTCTGGTAGCCAACACCTTCGCTAACAGCTTTGCGTCCACGTCGAGGAGCGAGATTGGCCTATCCGACCCACACTGTAATGGGTCCTTGTCCCGCTTCAAGATCAGCGAGATCATCTTACTGGACGTTGTCAGGGGTAGCCCCCCCCCCCCCCCCATTGAAAGGCCTCACTAATATAGGGCCCAGCAGGTCCATGTACTTCCGGTAAAATTCCACCCACCGGGAACCCATCTGGCCCCGGTGCCTTCCCCGCCTGCATACTCCCCAGCCCCTTAGTCAGCTCCTCCAGCCCTACCGGTGCCCCTAGCCCAGCCACCTGCCCCTCCACTACACTCGGGAACCTCAGTCTATCCAATAATCGATGCATCCCCCCCTTCTCTGTCGGGGGCTCAGACCTATACAGCCCCTCATAAAAGTCTCTCAATATCCCATTTATTCCCACCACACTCCGCACCGTGTTCCCACCTTTATCCCTAACTCTACCAATCTCCCTCGCTGCCTCCCGCTTCAAGCTGGTGTGCCAACATCCGGCTAGCCTTCTCCCCGTACTCATACACAGCCCCTTGCGCTTTCCTCCACTACACCTCTGCCTTCTTGGTGGTCAACAGGTCGAATTCGGCCTGGAGGCGTCATCGCTCCTTGAGTAGTCCCTCCTCGGGGACCTCTGCACACCTCCTATCCACCCTTAAAATCTCCCCCACCAATCTCTCCCTCTCTCTCCTCTCCTTCTCCTTGTGGGCCCTAGTGGAGATTAGCTCTCCCCTAATCACCGCCTTCAGCGCCTCCCAGACCACCCCCACCTCCCCATTATCGTTAGCCTCTAGATAGCTTTCATTGCACCCCCGGATCCGCCCGCTCACCTCCTCATCCGCCAGCAAACCCACCTCCAGGCACCACAGCGGGCGCTGGTCCCTCTCCTCCCCTAGCTCGAGCTCCATTCAGTGCGGGGCATGGTCTGAGATAGCTATGGCCGAATACTCCGTGTCTTCCACTCTCGGGATCAGCGCCCTGCTCATAACGAAGAAGTCAATACGGGAGTAGGCTTCATGGATGTGGGAAAAAAAAGAAAATTTCCTTGGCCCCGGCCTGACAAACCTCCATGGGTCCACTCCTCCCATCTGGTCCATAAACCCCCTCAGCACCTTGGCCACCGCCGGCCTCTTACCCGTCCTGGACCTGGAGCGGTCCAATGCTGGATCCAGTACCCTGTTGAAGTTTCCCACCCCCCCATTATCAAGCTCCCGGCCTCCAGGTCCGGAATCCGGCCCAACATGAGCCGCATAAATCCGGCATCGTCCCAATTCGGGGCATATACATTCACTAATACCACCCGCACCCCCTGCAGCTTACCGCTCACCATCACATACCTACCTCCATTGTCTGCCACGATGTTCAGCGCCTCAAACGACACCCGCTTTCCCACCAAAATCGCCAACCCTCGATTCTTTGCGTCCAACCCCGAGTGGAAAACCTGCCCATACCCACCCCTTTCTCAGCCTGACCTGATCTGCCACCCTCAAATGCGTCTCCTGGAGCATGACCACATCTGCCTTCAGTCCCTTCAGGTGCGTGAACACACGGGCCCTCCAGACCGGCCCGTTCAGGCCTCTCACATTCCAAGTTATCAGCCGGATCAGGGGGCTTCCCGCCACACCCCCCCCTGCCGATTAGCCGTCCCCTTTTCTAGGCCAGCCACGTGCCCGCGCCTCCCCCACTCTCCGTTCCCCCTCAGCGGCAGACCCCCGCCCCGGCTCTCTCTCCTAGCTCATGCTCACCTTTGGCCAATGCAGCAGCAACCCAGCCCCCCCCTCCCCCCCCCCCAAAGCTAGGTCTCCCCCCATTGCACTCCCGTAAGTCAGCTGACTGCTGCTGACCCCGGCCACTCCCGCCACTCCATCGACCCCCCAGTGTGGTAGTCTTCCCCCCCCCCCCTCTCCTGTCCATCAGCGGGCGCTCCTCTCCAACACCGCCCTTCCCCCCAGCCCTGCCCCCTTCCTTCCCTAGCGCGGGAAAAAGTCCGCGCTTTCCATCAGATCGGCCCCACCCTCTCTGGCGCAGCTCCCTTTTGCGGCCTAATCCCAGCTGCCCCACATCGGGCCTGCCCACACTCTCACAAAACCCCCACTTCGAACCAATTCACCCAGCCCCCAAGGAAACAATACAGAACAGAATAGAGCATCCCCCAAAGCACAGTAACCACAGTAGCCCCCCCGCGACCTCCCCTCACAACCGACCCTCAGTCCGTGTCCAACTTTTCGGCCTGAATAGAGGTCCACGCCTCCTCCAGCGTCTCAAAGTAATAGTGCCGGTCCTTAAACGTGACCCACAGTCGCGCCGGCTGCAGCATCCCGAATCTCACCCCCTTCCGATGCAGAACCGCCTTAGCCCGATTGTACCCGGCCCTCTTCTTGGCCACCTCCGCGCTCCAGTCCTGGTATATCCGGACCTCTGCATTCTCCCAACTGCTGCTCCGCTCCTTTTGTGCCCATCTTAGGACACTCTCCCTGTCCACCAAGCGGTGGAACCGCACCAATACCGCCCGCGGCGGCTCGTTAGACTTGGGCCTCCTCGCCAGGACTCGGTGGGCCCCATCCAGCTCCAGGGGCCTCGGGAAGGCACCCGCGCCCAACAACGTGTTCAGCATCGTGACCACATATGCTCCAACTCCGACCCCTCCACTCCCTCCGGGAGACCCAGAATCCGCAGATTCTTCCTCCTCGATCGATTCTCCACGTCCTCGAACTTCTCCTGCCATTTTTTATGCAGCGCCTCATGTGCCTCCACCTTCACCGCCAGGCCCAATATCTCGTCCTCATTCTACGAGGCTTTCTGCTGCACCCCCCGGATCGCCGCCCCTTGGGCCTTCTGGGTCTCGACCAGCTTGTCGATCGAAGCCTTCATCGGCTCCAGCAGCTCTGCTTTCAGTTCCGTGAAGCAGCTGAAGGATTTCTACTATTCGGTTACCAGCAGCACTTTGCGATAACTGGAACTCAATAGAAATTTAAGTTAAAACTTCTCGGGTGCCAATAAGAATTGTTTTATTTATCTTCTATTGATTACAATTTGATAGTCATTTAAAAGGCAATTCGTAGACAATTTGAAGCTTTCAGAGAATCACAAACATTATCTTCTTGCTTTGGCACACAGCTCAACAATAACTTTTAAAAGTCAAAGTCTGAAAATGAAATATGAAAACGAGAGAGAGAGAGCTAATCTTCAGCTTCAAACCAACAAAACAAAAACTAACAAACTACTCACAAAAACTTCCCCTACCAATCTACCTAAACCTAATCTACAATAAAAACTTCAAACTAAAACACTCCGACTCAAAACTTTGAAAACACTCAAAATGGCGGGCTGAAACTTCTTCAGTTATACCCTTTCATGTCTGTCTGAAGTCATCTAATTACACCCCAATACAATCCTAATTGGTTTGGGTTAGACTCAAACACATTTGAATTGACGGTAAGCCGTCCATCTTCAATATGTAACATTACTTCTAATTGTTACGTATCTGCATTCTTGTGTATGTTAAGGAATGCGATATTCTGCTTTATCTTTACCAGCAAAAAACTGGTTTTATGCTGGCTTGGTTATTGTAACAATGGGGACTTCATGTAATCTTTCCATGCAATGCTGGACAATGATTTGCAAAATGTCGAGAAAGTTGGAATCAAATATATATTTGATTCAATGTTTTATAAACTGTCCATTAAAATGTTTCAGCCTTATAAGTTATGGAATGTGGTTCACACTGTAATCACTAATGGCCTGAAAAGAGAACAATAGAGCTTTTAAGTTACTGGACTCTAGTCACCTCATTGCCATGGAATTCAGCCCTTGTCCTTGAGTTAAAAGTGTTTGTTTTATCAGACTTCGGTGTTACTTTAAAACTATGTAAAATGAATTTGCAGAATATGTGTCTCTTCAATCACACCCAGACGACACAAAGGTTGGTGGAATTGCGGATAGCGATGAGGACTGTCAGAGGATACAGCAGGATTCAGATTGTTTGGAGACTTGGGCGGAGAGATGGCAGATGGAGTTTAATCCAGAAAAATGTGAGGTAATGCATTTTGGAAGGTCTAATGCAGGTAGGGAATATACAGTGAATGGTAGAACCCTCAAGAGCATTGAAAGTCAGAGAGATCTAGGTGTACAGGTCCACAGGTCACTGAAAGGGGCAACACAGGTGGAGAAGGTAGTCAAGAAGGCAGATGGCATGCTTGCCTTCATTGGCCGGGGCATTGAGTATAAGAATTGGCAAGTCGTGTTGCAGCTGTATAGAACCTTAGGCCACACTTGGAGTATAGTGTTCAATTCTGGTCGCCACACTACCAGAAGGATGTGGAGGCTTTAGAGAGGGTGCAGAAGAGATTTACCAGAATGTTGCCTGGTATGGAGGGCATTAGCTATGAGGAGCGGTTGAATAAACTCGGTTTGTTCTCACTGGAACGACGGAGGTTGAGGGGCGACCTGATAGAGGTCTACAAAACTATGAAGGGCATAGACAGAGTGGATAGTCAGAGGCTTTGCCCCAGGGTAGAGGGGTCAATTACTAGGGGGCGTAGGTTTAAGGTGCGAGGGGCAAGGTTTAGAGTAGATGTACAAGGCAAGTTTTTTTTACACAGAGGGTAGTGGGTGCCTGGAACTCGCTACCGGAGGAGGTGGTGGAAGCAGGGACGATAGTGACATTTAAGGGGCATCTTGACAAATACATGAATAGGATGGGAATAGAGGGATACGCACCCAGCAAGTGTAGAAAATTGTAGTTTAGTCGGGCAGCATGGTTGGCGCAGGCTTGGAGGGCCGAAGGGCCTGTTCCTGTGCTGTACCTTTCTTTGTTCTTTGTTCAATCTTTAATTTAAAACTGGGGCTTAATATTTATGCTTAAACAGCTATCTTTTACCTATATTAGTTGTATTAGAAATATCTGGCTTATACAGCATTGATTGAGAAACTCCTTCTGCTCTTGTGCCCACAGCGCCCACGCTGCCTGGCTTTCCTCCCTCGCACTCTTCGCTGCACCAGAATTACTTTTTTCACCTCTCCACTCCTGGTCCAATCCATACAGTGGCGGGGAAATCGTACTGTCACTTTCCCACACTGGGAACCGTTGAACAAATGCCGCTGGGGCCCCTCAAAAGAGCCCAAAAGTCCGTTTCTGGCGGGAGCTGCCGAACGTGCGACTTAGCTCAGCATAGCCGCAACCGGTAGTGGACCCACAACTTTTACTCGATTGTGGTATGGGGAGCACACGGCCCACTCTACAGGAGTGGCACAGCAGAAATGGAAAAGTATTTTTTAAAGCAAAACAATGTTTTTTCTATGAACTCAAGTTAACCTTTTTAAAACATACAGTGAACATCTTAGCAACCATCAATTCAAATACAACCCCCAAAGAATACAACACTAAGTAATCCTTTAAGCTTTCCTTTTAACATCCATAAGACTTAAAACACCTTTTACCAGAAGCACATCAGGTTAAAGTCACTAATGTTATTAGTTTTAAATCACCAGGATCGATTCAGTCTTTAGATTACAGAGAGAGACTCTAATACACCTTCTGGCTGTGACTGCAGCTATCCAGCTCTGAAAAGGATACTAAAACACACCCTGCAGCAAACAGCTGAAAACGAAAGTAAAAAGCTCACAGACAGCCCAGCTCCACCCACTCTCTGACATCATTGCAATAATAAACACCCATTTCTTAAAGGTACTCTCACTACAGATATTTATATACACACCCATTTATAAACACCCATTTCTTAAAGGCACTCTCACATGACATTGTCTTTTACCCTTTATTTCTTTCTTGTCTTTCCTTATATATATTCCACCCCCCACTCTTTCCACCTATCTTATGCTCCCTTTACTTACCTTTTCTCCCCTTTGCTTCCCTTCCCTCCCCTTTTCTCATTTTACCTCTC
Source organism: Scyliorhinus torazame (assembly GCF_047496885.1). Classification (NCBI taxonomy): domain Eukaryota; kingdom Metazoa; phylum Chordata; class Chondrichthyes; order Carcharhiniformes; family Scyliorhinidae; genus Scyliorhinus; species Scyliorhinus torazame. Next base: position 139,249,154 of record NC_092711.1, on the reverse strand, counting down.
TCCCACCCATGTCCCCCCACAGCTCCATCTGTCACAGATTTTAATTTCTCTGCTGTTTGGCCTTCCACACCTTTTATTCTCTCTGGGGGCTGCCATGAGCACTCTTTAGCTGTGGTTTCTGTGGCTGTGACTCTTTCATTCCCTCACCGCTCAGGGCCATGTGGTTTTTCTTTCCACTCGGGGTTTGATTCGGAATCGAGGGGAGTGGCGATTTTAATGAACAGCCGGTGGTGTTGGTAAACGTGGATGCCCCAAATTGGGATGATGTGGGTACGCGGCGTAATTTCATAAGGAATTTGCGACGGAGCTGGCACCTCATCTGTTGGGGGCGTTTATTGAAGCGCTGGCGAAGGGGCAGTCACCGGAGACGATGACACCGGCAATAATTAGACTAATCCCGGAAAAAGGGAAGGACCCGGTGGACTGTGGGTCGTGTAGGCCCATATCACTATTGAACACGGCTGTGAAAGTATTGGCTAAGTTGTTGGCGGGGAGGATGGAGGAGTGTGTCCCGTGGGTGGTTGCAGAGGAACAAACGGGCATCGTGAAGGGCAGGCAGCTCGCGAGTAATATAAGACGGCTGTTGAATGTAGTGATGAATCTGTCGGGGGCTCTGGTACCGGAGGTGGTGGTATCCATGGACGCGGAGAAGGCATTTTGGGAAATGGGAAACGGTTGTACAAACTGTACAGTTGATTGCTGGGAAGTATGTTTCCCGGGCTGTTTATTTGCTGTAACCTGTTTTAATACATGTTTGTAATAAAATACATTAAAAAAAACATTTCTGTGTATTGCTGTGGACCTGGGGTCACATGCAGGCCGGACCAGGTAAGGACGGCAGATTTCCTTCCCTGAATGACATGAGCGAACCAGTTGGGTTTTTATGACAATCGGCAATGGTTCCATGGTCATCATCAGACTGTTAATTCCAGACTTTTACTGAATTCAAATTGCACCATCTGCTGTGGTGGGATTCGAACCCTGGTCCCCAGAGCATTGACAAAGCATCTGCTGTGACAAAGAGTCATCCAGACTCGAAACGTTAGCTCCCTTCTCTCCCCACAGATGCTGTCAGACCTGCTGCGATTGGCCAGTATTTTCTGTTTTTGTTTCAGATTCCAGCATCTGCAGTAATTTGCTTTTATCCCCAGAACATTATCCTGGATCTCTGGATTACTGAGCCAGTGATAATACCACTGCACCATGCGCAGTGGTTAGCACGGGCCCTCCATCCCTGGCAACACAAAAAAGTGCAGGGTAGGTGGATTGTCCCTGTTCCCCTGAACGTTTATTTCCCTCAAGTGATGATCCAATTTCATTTTGAAATACTTTGCCTCCCCTTTCATCATTTAGATTGTCTGTCAGTTCCAGATTTCTCACGTCCTCCTCCCACATAGGGTTCAGTATATTGCTCATTATCAGTTCAGTTATATACACTGGGCCCGGTTTAGCTCAGATGGCTGGACAGTAGGTTTGTGATACAAAGCGACGCCAACAGCGTGGGTTCAATTCCCGTACTGGCTGAGGTTATTGATGAAGGCCCACTTTCTCAACCTCGCCTGAGGTATGGTGATGGTCAGATTAAATCACCACCAGGCAGCTCTCCCCCGCAAAGGGGAAAGCAGCCTATGGTCATCTGGGACGATGGCGACTTTGCTATAGATACAAATCGAGAATACAAGCAGCCTGGACAAAGATTTTAAGGTCTCTCTGTCTGGGACATGAACCAGTGACCATGGATCTGTTGCTGAAATTGAATCGTACCTTAACAAGAATTGGGAGGGTATATATTTGGTGGATTGAGTGTTGGATGACTTTTGGGAAGGAGAGAGGATCTAATGTTCATAGAAACTAGAATTGTCTGTTCTGAATTTCTATCCTGTACTGACAGTGATGATTTTGTAAACTCCTTTTACAGGATCTCAGAAGGTGAGAATTTACAGACAGAAATCTCAAAGCAAACTTCATGTCAACATCCGACAGCGTCACTCAATTCATCGGGACTGGAATATCATCGGCCTTTAAATCTAGAAGGAGAAATGTTTGTCTGTTCTGTCTGCTTCAGAATGTTTTAAACATCAGTGTGACTGGAAAAGCACCGAGACACACACACCCGAGTGAGAGTGTTCCAGAGCACTGACTGTGGAAAGAGCTTTAACCAGTTGCACAGCCTGAAAAAACATCCGCCATTCACAGCGGGAAAGACTTTACACGTGTTCTGTGTGTGGACGAGGCCTCAACTGGGCAGTGAACCTGGAGAGACACAAGGACACCCGCACCATGGAGAAATTGTGGAAATGTGGGGACTGTGGGAAGGGATTCAGAGCCCCATCAGAACTGGAAGCTCATCGACGCAGTCACACTAAGGAGAGGCCATTCACCTGCTCTCGGTGTGGGAAGGGATTCACTCGGTTATCCAGCCTGCGGACACACCAGCGAGTTCACACTGGGGAGAGGCCATTCACCTGCTCTCAGTGTGGGAAGGGATTCACTCGGTCATCCCACCTGCAAATACACCAGCGAGTTCACACTGGGGAGAGGCCGTTCACCTGCTCCCAGTGTGGGAAGCGATTCACTCGGTTGTGTAACCTGCAGAGACACAAGCTTGTGCACACTGGGGTGAGGCCCTTCACCTGCTCTGTGTGTGGTACAGGATTCGCTCGGTTGTGCAACCTGCAGACACACCAGCGATTCCACACTGGGGAGAGGCCATTCACCTGCTCCCAGTGTGGGAAGGGATTCAGTGAGTTATCCAACATGCGTGTACACCAGCGAGTCCACACCGGGGAGAGGCCCTTCACCTGCTCGGACTGTGGGAAGAAATTCTCTAAGTCTTCCAACCTGGTGACACACCAGCGAGTTCACACCAAGGAGAGACCATTCACCTGCTCAGTGTGTGGGAAGGGATTCAGCGATTCATCCACCCGGCTGACACACCAACGCACTCACAGTAAGGAGAAGCCGTTCACCTGCTTCGAGTGTGGAAAGGGATTCACTCGGTCAACCTACCTGCTCAAACACCAGCAGGTTCACATCAGGAAGAGGCTGTGATACGATCTCTTATTTTATCTTCAAATTAGAAGATAAATTTGATTGGAGGAGTCCAAAAATACAACTTTATTTGCGAATCATTCACCTTTATTCTCTTAAATAAAAAAGCTAAATCAAAACTTTAGGTAAAATAATACATCAAAACATATAAAGTGACTTAGAAAATCAATACATGGTTCAGAATTTCTTCAAGCGTTAAGTTCAGAATAAAGCTTTAATCATGAAGCCTTATTCTTCAAGAAATCCTGATCAATGGTCTAATCCCTCACTTACTCTCATTGGTTTCTAATTCTCAGCTGAAGCTTCCTGATTTATTCAAATAATTGTCCATCACTTAGAAAATGATGTGTTATCCAAGCATTGGTCATTAGTTAAGATTTACTAATCTCCATCAAATTCATTAAATGTCTACGTGCCCCCGTCACGTGTACCAATCCTACAAATTGATTGGTAGGATATTAGTTGCTTGCATTAACCTTGCTGTTGCTAAGGCTTTGATACATTTTTATTACTAAATGTTGCTGTTGCTCAGGCTGTGATACATTTTCATTATAGAATGTATTAAGGAACAATGGTTTATTAATTACAAGGGGCTTTGATGCAATTTTTCATGAAACAATGTTAGATTCCAGCTGAGCAGTTCTTATTTATTCTCTGAAACAATGACTATCTTTCCACATTAGCCTTGTGGATATTCCATTCTCTGTCTGTGCACTGAATTAAGAAATATACTGCATCAATTCTTAAAGGCACCAATAAATCAGTGAATCAATAAATCAGTGAATCAATAAATCAGTGAATCAATAAATCAGTAAATATCTGGCTGTTCATCTGCTGTGTGTGTGGGAAGGGTTTTCCCTGTTATCCACCCTGTGCAGCTACCAGCGAGTTCACAAGTGGTGACAGGGGTTGGACTCTGCTGTTATTGCTGCTGTTAATCACACCCAGGACTGAACCATGTCCATTCTGACACTTGGTGAAGTGGGAGGGTCAGAGGGTTTCTCTCTGCTGGACTCAGTGAGGGGCTGAGGAGATTTACGAGAACGGCACCAGGGATGAGGGACTTCAGTTAGTTGGAGAGACCGGAGCAGCTGAAATTGTTCTCATCAGACCACATGGTCATTCGGGAAGGGAAGGAGGCCATTCAGCCCATTGATCCCATGCTGGCTCTCTGTGGAGCAAACCGGTCAGTCCCATCCTCACGGGCAGCGTGTTCCAGGTCACTCACTGTGTACCTCCCCACACCCCCGCATCTTTCTAATTTCATTCTTCATGGGATGTGGTGTTTCTGGCCGGGCCCAGCATTTGTTGTCCGTCCCTAATTGCTGCTTTAGAAGGTTGTGGGTGAGGCACCTTCTTGAACTGCTGCAGTCTGTGTGGTGTCGGTGACACCCCGGTAACACCCACAGTGCTGTCTGGGAGGGAGGTCCAGGATTGGGACCCAGCCACAGTGAAGAACAATGAAATATATATATCGTGCTAAAGCTTAAATGTGTGTCCTCCTCGTCCGTGTCCCATCAGCTAATGGGAGCAGCTCTTCTTTGTCTTGTCCACCTACATCCAATCTCCCCTCAACCTCCTTTGCTACAAAGTGAACAAGCCCGGCTTCTCCGTCTGAGCCTTGTGGTTAAAATCCCTCCTCCAGAGAACCACTGAACCATCGAAAAGTTACAGCCCAGAAAGAGGCCATTCGGCCCATCTTGTCCATACCAGCCCGAGAAACCCAGGTGCCCTTTCTAATCCCAGCTTCCTGCATCCGGCCCGTAGCCCTGTCGCTTATACCCCTGGATCTCAAACAACAATGGGTCAGCGTACAGGAGGGAGATAGAGAATCTGGTGAACTGGTGCAACATCAACAATCTCTCCCTCAATGTCAGCAAAACGAAGGAGCTGATCATCGACTTCAGGAAGCGAAGTATCGTCCACACCCCTGTCTGCATCAATGGTGACGAGGTGGAGATGTTTGGCAGCTTCAAATTCCGAGGTGTGCAAATCATCAACAATCTGTCCTGGTCCATGCACGTCGACGTTACAACCAAGAAAGCACAACAGCGCGTACACTTCCTCAGAAAAGTAAGGAAACTCGGCCTGTCCACATTGACTCTTCCCAATTTTTAACAGATGCACCTCTGGCTGCATCACAGCCTGGCATTCCAACTGCTCGGCCCAAGACCATAAGAAACAAAGTAAATCGTGTAATAAGCTGTGCACAAGGGACACGTTTAAAATTATCAAGCATATCATGTGTAAGCACAGTTGCATTTCGATATATGACAGTTTAAAATTATGATGCAGATCATGTATTGTAAGACACCGTTACATTTGTATGTAAATGTATAATAGTTCCAGAGTAAGGGGGATGTGTTGATGTGCCTGTGCACAGTTCTGGACATAGTTAGATATGCGACCTCCAACCAGCTGGTGGCGATAGACATCCATCATGTGACTCAAGACACCCGCCACTTGGTATTAAGACGTCCAAGAGATAGTCGCACGTAGCTGCAGGAGAATTCACTGAATTCATTTATTAGTCATTGTCTTAATTGTAGTTTGTTAGTTTTCTTTCCAGGTGTTTGTCAATAAATCAACCTTTCCAGTGAAAGAACTAGATGTTCTGTGTACATCATTACCACGGCCATAACACAGAACACAACAACTTTTAGTTTGAATTTGGTTTTCTTTTAAATGTAAGATAAATGGAACTTCTGGATTTGATAAAAACACCCTCCGGGAATTCGCAATCACAAGGTGTGGCCCATGTTGACTGAAGAAGTCAAAGCTGGAAGGGTAAGTTCTGTAAAAGGGCAGCTGGGCTCCTTTAGCTGGAGACCCGGAGACATCGGGTCTGACAATTACTGTCCTGTCTTTGTTACAGAGGTGAATTCTTCATGCAGACCTCAGGGTCGAAAGGTTTGGTTTTGAAGCGAAAAGTCGATTAATTTGAACATCTGTTGGACATCCCAACGAGTCTGTGTTACCGTGGGGATAAGTGATTCAGGATGGAGCCTTGTTTGGAATTCTGGGTGTTTCTCACAGATAGCAGGCAGTCTGCAGTTAGCTATTAAGCAGCCAGCTGTGGGAGCAGGAGCTGTGAACCAGCTGTGGGAGCAGGAGCTGTGAACCGGCTGTGGGAGCAGGAGCTGTGAACCGGCTGTGGGAGCAGGAGCTGTGAACCGGCTGTGGGAGCAGGAGCTGTGAACCGGCTGTGGGAGTAGGAGCTGTGAACCGGCTGTGGGAGCAGGAGCTGTGAACCGGCTGTGGGAGCAGGAGCTGTGAACCGGCTGTGGGAGCAGGAGCTGTGAACCAGCTGTGAGAGCAGGAGCTGTGAACCAGCTGTGGGAGCAGGAGCTGCGAACCGGCTGTGGGAGCAGGAGCTGTGAACCAGCTGTGGGAGCAGGAGCTGCGAACCGGCTGTGGGACCAGGAGCTGTGAACCAGCTGTGAGAGCAGGAGCTGTGAACCGGCTGTGGGAGCAGGAGCTGCGAACCAGCTGTGGGATCAGGAGCTGCGAACCGGCTGTGGGAGCAGGAGCTGTGAACCAGCTGTGGGAGCAGGAGCTGTGAACCAGCTGTGGGAGCAGGAGCTGTGAACCGGCTGTGGGAGCAGGAGCTGTGAACCGGCTGTGGGAGCAGGAGCTGCGAACCAGCTGTGGGAGCAGGAGCTGTGAACCAGCTGTGGGACCCAGGAGCTGTGAATCGGCTGTGGGAGCAGGAGCTGTGAATCGGCTGTGGGAGCAGGAGCTGTGAACCGGCTGTGGGAGCAGGAGCTGTGAACCGGCTGTGGGAGCAGGAGCTGTGAACCGGCTGTGGGAGCAGGAGCTGTGAACCATCTGTGGGAGCAGGAGCTGTGAACCGGCTGTGGGAGCAGGAGCTGTGAACCAGCTGTGGGAGCAGGGGCTGTGAACCAGCTGTGGGAGCAGGAGCTATGAACCAGCTGTGGGACCAGGAGCTGTGAACCAGCTGTGGGACCAGGAGCTGTGAACCAGCTGTGGGAGCAGGAGCTGGGAACCAGCTGTGGGACCCAGGAGCTGTGAACCAGCTGTGGGAGCAGGAGCTGGGAACCAGCTGTGGGAGCAGGAGCTGTGAACCTGCTGTAGGACCCAGGAGCTGTGAACCACCTGTGGGAGCAGGAGCTGTGAACCAGCTGTGGGAGCAGGAGCTGTGAACCAGCTGTGGGAGCAGACGCTGTGAACCAGATGTGGGACCAGGGGTGTTCCTAATGTTTAAATCTCTCAGGAGGAAGGGAGTGAAGCTCACACTTGGACTGAGGAGTCAACAATTTTGACGTCTTAAAGGAAAGTTGGAGGGTTGTTCAGTCGAAAGCTGATGGAAGGATCCCCATAAAATCTTGGAGCTCAGGGAACAGCTGGGATACTGAGGAGAATTGAAGTGAATTCTGGAGAGTTTTCACATACCTTCGGGATGGTCCTGGGAACAGAAATGAATGAGGTTTAAATATATTGTTACGTATAATGGGGAAAAATTTCATTCATAGGATGCAGTTGTCGCTCGTTTGGTCAGAATTTATTGCCTATTCCTCTAATTCAGAGGGCATTTAAGAGTCAACCACTGTATGGGTTGAGTTAAGAAACACCAAGGGGCGAAATACATTTGTAGGGGTGGTACACAGACCCTCAAATGGCATTGGTAACGTTGGGAATAGCATTAGACAGGAAATCATGCGATAAAGGAACATCTGTGATTATGGGTGACTTTAATCTGCATATAGATTGGGTGAGTTAAATTAGTCACAGTACAATACAGGAAGAATTTCTGGAATGTACACAATTATTTTCTGGACCAATATGTTGAGGAACGAACAAGGAAACAGCCCATCTTGGACTGGGTGTTGATCAATGAGAAAGGATTTCCTGGCATTCTAGTTAAGAGAGAACCTTTGGGGATGTGTGACCATAATATGATAGAATTCTTTATCAAGGAGAATAGTGAGGTAGCTGATTCTGAGACTGGGGTCCTGGATCTCAATAAAGGTAACTATGAGGCATGGGTTGACTATGATGGACTGGGAAACATTACTGAAAGGAAGGACTCTGGACAGGCAATGGCAGCCATTCAAAGAATGAATAGGTGAACTCCAAAAGTGGTTTATTCTTATTTGACACGAGAGTAGAAAGGGAGCTGTGGCCAAAGCAAGGAAAAGCAACAGACCTGAGGATTGGGAACAGGTTAAAATTCAGCAAAGTCAGATCAAGGGATTGATTAAGAAGGGGAAAATACAATATTAAAGTAAGATAGCGGGAGGGAAACAATAAAAGCTAACTGTAAAAGTGTCTCTAGGTATGTAAAGAGAAAAAGTCTGATAAAACTAATGTAAGTCCCTTGCAGTCAGAAACGGGGGATTAACATCCCAGGCCCAAAACACTCATTCCAGGTTAAGCAGCGTTCCACTTGCACCTCTTTCAATTTGGTCTATTGCATTTGCTGCTCCCAATGTGGTCTCCTCTAGAGTGGAGAGACCAAATGTAGACTGGAAAATCGCTTTGCTGAGCACTTTCGGTCTGTGCACTTTCAGGACCCTGACCTTCTCGTTGCTTGCCATTTTAACACAAGACCCTGCTCCCATGCCCGCATGTCTGTCCTTGGCCTGAGGCAATGTTCCAATGAAGCTCAAACGCAATCTGGAGGAACAGCATTTTATCTTCCAGTTAGGCACACTACAGCCTTCCAGTCTCAACATCATAAGACCAGAAGACACAGGAGCAGAATTAGGCCACTTGGCCCATCGAGTCTGCTCCACCATTCAATCATGGCTGATAGTTTCTCATCCCCATTCTCCTGCCTTCTCCCCATAACCCCTGATCTCCTTATTGATCAAGAACCGATCTATCTCTGTCTTAAAGACACTTGGTGAATTGGCCTCCACAGCCTTCTGCGGCAAAGAGTTCCACAGATTCACCATCCTCTGGCTGAAACAATTCCTCCTCATCTCTCTTTTAAAAGATCGTCCCTTTAATCTGAGATGGTGTCGAATTCAACAACTTCAGATGATTAGCTCTAACCTACCTTGACCACTTATTTCATTCCATTTCATTTTAACTGTTATGGGCCAGGGTTTAGAGAACCCCAAAGTGTAGCGTGGAGTTCGCCTGACCCACAACTTTTATTTTTAGAAATATTTTTATTCACATTTTTACATATTTTCAACAAACCCCCCTCCCCTACAGAAAAGAGAAAAACAAAGAACTCATAAATAAACATCTTACAACTACATCACAAATTCCCCCAATATACAAACCCCCCATTAAGCAATAATAAACACAGTAGAAAACACAAAGTTTTCCTCTGGGTTGCTGCTGACCACCTCCTAACGCTCCGCTAGAAAGTCTAGGAACGGTTGCCATCTCCTGAAGAACCCTTGCACAGACCCTCTCAAGGCAAATTTTACCCTCTCCAATTTAATGAACCCTGCCATGTCGCTGATTCAGGCTTCCACGCTCGGGGGCCTCGCATCCATCCACTCTAGCAGAATCCTCCACCGGGCTACCAAGGCGCAAAGGCCAGAATACCGGCCTCTTTCGCCTCCTGCACTCCCGGCTCGTCCAATACCCCAAATAGTGCTAACCCCCAGCTCGGCTTAACCTGGGTGTTCACCACTTGAGACATCGTCCTCGCAATACCCCTCCAGAACCCATGCAGCGCCAGGCACGCCCACAACATATGGGTATGATTTGCTGGGATCCCCGAGCACCTCCCACACCTGTCTTCCACCCCAAAGAACCTGCTCAGCCTCGCCCCTGTCATATGCGCTCTGTGAAGAACCTTAAATTGTATCAGGCTAAGCCTGGCGCAAGAGGAGGAAGAATTTACCCTACCCAGGGCGTCCACCCACGCACCCTCGTCTATCTCCTCCCCAAGCTCCTCCTCCCATTTACCCTTTAGCTCCTCCACCGAGGTCTCCGTCTCCTCCTCCTCCTGCATCTCCTGTTAGATCGCCAAGCCCCTTCCCTCTCCAACCCACACCCCCGAGAGCACCCTATCCTGGATCCTGAGTGCTGGAAGCAGCGGGAACCCCCTCACCTGCCGTCTTACAAACACCCTTACCTGCATGTACCTGAAGGCATTTCCGGGAGGAAGCCCGAATTTTTCCTCCAGCGCACCAAGGCTCGCAAACGTCCCTTCTAAAAACATGTCCCCCATCCTTCTAATTCCTGCCCTGTGCCAGCTCAGGAACCCTCCATTCATTCTCCCGGATCGGGGACCAAACCGAAGCCTCAACCTCACCCCTGTGGCGTCGCCACTGCCCCCAAATTTTCAAAGTTACCGCCACCACCGGACCCGAGGTGTGCCTAGTCGGCGGGAGCGGCAGCGGTGCTGTCACCAGCGTTCCCAGACATGTGCCCACACAGGACGCCATCTCCAGCCTCTTCCACGCCGCCCCCTCCCCATCAATTACCCACTTGCGTATCATCGCCACATTGGCAGCCCAGTAATACCCACACAGATTAGGTAACACTAACCCTCCTCTGTCCCTACTCCGCTCCAGAAACACCCTTCTCACCCTCGGGGTCTTTTTCGCCCACACGAATCCCATGATGCTCCTACTGACCCGCTTAAAAAAGGCCTTAGGGATCAGGATGGGGAGGCACTGGAATATAAAAAGGAACCTCGGGAGCAACATCATCTTCACCGACCGTACCCTACCCGCCAGGGAGAGTGGCAGCACATCCCACCTTTTAAACTCCTCCTCCATCTGCTCCACCAGCCTCGTCAAGTTGAGCTTGTGTAGGGCCCCCCAGCTCCTGGCCACCTGGATCCCCAGGTACCGAAAACTCCCTTCTGCCCTCTTCAGTGGAAGCTCGTCTATCCCCCTTCCCTGGTCCCCTGGGTGTACCATGAAGAGCTCACTCTTCCCCACATTGAGCTTCGACCTGGAAAAGTCCCCAAACTCACTGAGGATCCGCATCACCTCCGGCATCGCCCCCACTGTACATCGCCACATACAGTAACAGGTCATCGGCATACAGCGAAACCTGGTGTTCCTCCCCCCTCCGGACCAGCCCCCTCCAGTTCCTGGACTCCCTCAGAGCCATAGCCAAATGCTCAATTGCCAATGCAAATAGCAAGGGGGATAGGGGGCACCCCTGCCTCGTCCCCCGGTACAGCCGAAAGTATTGCGACCAACTCCAATTTGTGGCCACACTCGCCACCGGGGCTTCGTAAAGTAGCCTAACCCAACTAATGAACCCCTCCTCGAACCCAAACCTCCTCAACAGTTCCCAGAGGTACCCCCACTCCACCCTATCGAAGGCCTTCTCCGCGTCCATCGCCGCCACTATCTCCGCCACCCCCTCCACTGTAGGCATCATGATTATGTTAAGGAGCCTGCGCACATTGGTATTCAGCTGCCTTCCCTTAACAAAACCCGTCTGGTCCTCGTGAATCACCCCCGGGACACAGTCCTCAATTCTGGTAGTCAACACCTTCGCTAACAGCTTTGCGTCCCCGTCGAGGAGCGAGATTGGCCTATCCGACCCACACTAATGGGTCCTTGTCCCGCTTCAAGATCAGCGAGATCATCGCCCTGGACATTGTCGGGGGTAGGGCGCCCCCCCCCCCCCCCCCCCCCCTTCCCTCGCCTCATTGAAAGTCCTCAGGAATAGGGCCCAGCAGGTCCATGTACTTCCGGTAATATTCCACCGGGAACCCATCTGGCCCCGGTGCCTTCCCCGCCTGCATACTCCCCAGCCCCTTAGTCAGCTCCTCCAGCCCTGCCGGTGCCCCAAGCCCAACCACCTGCTCCTCCTCCACCCTCGGGAACCTCAGTCTATCCAAAAATCGACACATCCCCCCCCTTCTCTGTCGGGGGCTCAGACCTATACAGCCACTCATAAAAGTCTCTAAATACCCCATTTATTCCCACCACACTCTGCACCGTGTTCCCACCTTTATCCCTAACTCCCCCAATCTCACTCGCTGCCTCACGTTTCCGAAGCTGGTGTGCCAACATCTGGATAGCCTGCTCCCCGTACTCATACACCGCCCCTTGCGCCTTCCTCCGCTACACCTCCGCCTTCTTGGTGGTCAACAGGTCAAATTCAGCCTGGAGGCTTCGTCGCTCCTTGAGTAGTCCCTCCTCGGGGACCTCTGCATACCTCCTATCCACCCTTCAAATCTCCCCCACCAACCTCTCCCTCTCTCTCCTCTCCTTCTCTGCTGTTTGGCCTTTCATACCTTTTATTCTCTCTGGGGGCTGCCGTTCGCACTCTTTAGCCGTGGTTTCTGTGGCTGTGACTCTTTCATTCCCTCACCGCTCAGTGCCATGTGGTTTTTCTTTCCACTTGGGGTTTGATTCGGAATCGAGGGGAGTGGCGATTTTAATGAACAGCCGGTGGTGTTGGTAAACGTGGATGCCCCAAATTGGGATGATGTGGGTTTTATGAGGGGGTTGCTGGCAGCGATCCCGGATTTGGCCACGCAGCAGTTGATCACTGGAGGCGATTATAACTGTGTCCCAGAGTCGAGGGTGGATAGGTCGAGCCACAGGTCGATGCGTAGGGTGTGAATGGAAGGGAGCTGGGGGGGTTTATGGAGAGGATGGGTATGGTGGATCCATGGTGCTTTCAGAACCCAGGGGGAAGGGAGTATTCCTTCTTTTCACACGACTATAAGGTGTATCCAAGGATTGATTACTTTGTAGTGAGTCGGGAGATTTTGGTTGGGGTGGAGGGGGCAGGGTATGCGGGGATAGTTATCTCGGACCATGTCTCCAGCCCACTGGCTGGAGATTTTGGTTCGATCGGGTCAAGAGCAGAGACAGGGGTGGAGGTCTGATTCGGGGCTGTTGGCGGATGGAGGTTTTGTGATAAGGTGCAGGCAGCGAGTAAGGCGGATGTGGAGTTGAATCAGAAAGTGGGGGTGTCGGCAGCCATTTTCTGGGAAGTACTGAAGGTAGTGGTCTGGGGGGAAATTATTTTGTTTAAGGCTCGTGCGGATAGGGAAAGGAGGGAGGAACATGACCGTCTAGTGAGCGAGATAGTGGAGGTGGATAGGGAGTATTCGAGGGTGCCCACTGCGGAGGGATTGGCGAGGAGGAAAGGGTTGCAGAGGCAGTTTGACAGGTTGACAACGGGGAGGGCAGTAGGGCAATTACGTAAGGCAAGGGGGGTGAAATATGAGTATGGGGAGAAGGCGAGCCGCATGCTGGCGCACCAGCTGCAGAGGCAGGCCGCGTCCAGGGAAATATTGAAGACATGGACTGCGGCTGGGGATGTGGTGTCAGAGCCTGGGAAGATAAACGAGGTGCTCAGGGAGTACTACCTGTGACTTTAGGAGGGGGATATGGGGCGATTTCTGGACGAGCTGGAGTTTCCCCAGGTGAAGGAAGCAAAGAGCAGGCGTTGGAGGAGCCGCTGGGGCTGAGGGAGGTGCTGTGTATTATCAGGGGTATGAAGTCAGGGAAGGCCCCAGGGCCGCCTGGGTACCCGGCGTAATTTCATAAGGAATTTGCGACGGACCTGGCACCTTATCTGTTGGGGGCATTTATTGAAGCGCTGGCAAAGGGGGAGTCACCGGAGACGATGACACCGGCAGTAATTAGACTAATCCCGGAAAAAGGGAAGGACCCGGTGGACTGTGGGTCGTGTAGGTCCATATCACTATTGAACACGGTGTGAAAGCATTGGCTAAGTTGTTGGCGGGGAGGATGGAGGAGTGTGTCCCGTGGGTGGTTGCAGAGGAACAAACAGGCATCGTGAAGGGCAGGCAGCTCGCGAGTAATATAAGACGGCTGTTGAATGTAGTGATGAATCTGTCGGGGGCTCTGGTACCGGAGGTGGTGGTATCCATGGACGCGGAGACGGCATTTGAGAAATGGGAAACGGTTGGACAATCTGTCTCGTTGATTGCTGGGAAGTATGTTTCCCGGGCTGTCTATTTGCTGTAACCTGTTTTAATACATGTTTGTAATAAAATACATTTAAAAATAACATTTCTGTGTATTGCTGTGGACCTGGAGTCACATGTAGGCCGGACCAGGTAAGGACGGCAGATTTCCTTCCCTGAATGACATGAGCGAACCAGTTGGGTTTTTATGACAATCAGCAATGGTTCCATGGTCATCATCAGACTGTTAATTCCAGACTTTTACTGAATTCAAATTGCACCATCTGCTGTGGTGGGATTCGAACCCTGGTCCCCAGAGCATTGACAAAGCATCTGCTGTGACAAAGAGTCACCCAGACTCGAAACGTTAGCTCCCTTCTCTCCCCACAGATGCTGTCAGACCTGCTGCGATTGGCCAGTATTTTCTATTTTTGTTTCAGATTCCAGCATCTGCAGTAATTTGCTTTTATCCCCAGAACATTATCCTGGATCTCTGGATTACTGAGCCAGTGATAATACCACTGCACCATGCGCAGTGGTTAGCACGGGCCCTCCACCCTTGGCAACACAAAAATGTGCAGGGTAGGTGGATTGTCCCTGTTCCCCTGAACGTTTATTTCCCTCAAGTGCCGATCCAATTTCCTTTTGAAATACTTTGCCTCCCCTTCCATCATTTAGATTGTCTGTCAGTTCCAGATTTCTCACATCCTCCTCCCACATAGGGTTCAGTATATTGCTCATTATCAGTTCAGTTATATACATTGGGCCCGGTTTAGCTCAGATGGCTGGACATTTGGTTCGAGATGCAGAGTGACGCCAACAGCATGGGTTCAATTCCCGTACTGGCTGAGGTTATTGATGAAGGCCCACTTTCTCAACCTTACCCTCGCCTGAGGTATGGTGATGGTCAGATTAAATCACCACCAGGCAGCTCTCCCCCGCAAAGGGGAAAGCAGCCTATGGTCATCTGGGACTATGGCGACTTTGCTATAGATACAAATGGAGAATACAAGCAGCCTGGACAAAGATTTTAAGGTCTCTCTGTCCCGGACCTGAAGCAGTGACCATGGATCTCTTGCTCAAATTGAATCGTACCTTAACAAGAATTGGGAAGGTATATATTGCGTGGATTGAGTGTTGGATGACTTTTGGGAAGGAGAGAGGATCGAATGTTCATAGAAACTAGAATTGTCTGTTCTGAATTTCTATCCTGTACTGACAGTGATGATTTTGTAAACTCCTTTTACAGGATCTCAGAAGGTGAGAATTTAGACAGAAATATCAACGCAAACTTCACGTCAACATCCAACAGCGTCGCTCCATTCATCGGGACTTGAACATCATCGGCCTTTAAATCTAGAAGGAGAAATGTTTGTCTGTTCTGTCTGCTTCAGAATGTTTTAAACATCAGTGTGACTGGAAAAGCCCCGAGACACACGCACCCGAGTGAGAGTGTTCCAGAGCACTGCCTGTGGAAAGAGCTTTAACCAGTTACACAGCCTGAAAAAATATTGCACCTTCCACAGCGGGGAGAGACCGTACACGTGTTCTGTGTGTGGACGAGGCTTCAACTGAGTGCTGAAGCTAGAGAGACACAAGGACAGCCACACCATGAAGAAACCGTGGAAATGTGGGGACTGTGGGAAGGGATTCAGATCCCCATCAGAACTGGAAGCTCAGCGACGCAGTCATACTGGGGAGAGGCCGTACACCTGCTCTCAGTGTGAGAAGCGATTCACTCGGTTATCCAACCTGCCGGAACACGAACGA
Organism: Scyliorhinus torazame; assembly: GCF_047496885.1. Taxonomy (NCBI): domain Eukaryota; kingdom Metazoa; phylum Chordata; class Chondrichthyes; order Carcharhiniformes; family Scyliorhinidae; genus Scyliorhinus; species Scyliorhinus torazame. The sequence continues at coordinate 139,233,493 of NC_092711.1, read as the reverse complement.
GTTCACACTGGGGAGAGGCCGTTCACCTGCTCTCGGTGTGGGAAGAGATTCACTCAGTTATCCAGCCTGCAGATACACCAGCGAGTTCAAACTGGGGAGAGGCCGTTCACCTGCTCTCAATGTGGAAAGGGTTTCACTCAGTTATCCAGCCTGCAGACACACCAGCGAGTTCACACTGGGGAGAGGCTGTTCACCTGCTCCGAGTGTGGGAAGGGATTCACTCGGTCAACCTACCTGCTCAAACACCAGCAGGTTCACATCGGGAAGAGGCTGTGTTACGATCTCTGATTTTATCTTCAAATAAGATTCACAGGTTCAGTTGATTGCAGGTGTCTAAAAATACAACTTTATTTGCTAACCATTCACCTTGATTCTCTTAAATAAAAAAACTAAATCAAAACTTAGATCCAATAATACATCAAAACATAATCAAGAGAGTTAAACGAAAACATAAGAAAATATTATAAAATCAATAGATGGTTCAGAATTTCTTCAAGCACAAGTTCAGAATAACGCTTTAATCATGAAGCCTTATTCTGAATGAAATTCTGATCAATGGTCTAATCCCTCATTAAGAAACAAAACCAATTTAGAGTACCCAATTCATTTTTTCCAATTAAGGGGCAATTTAGCGTGTTCAATCCACCTACCCTGCACATCTTTGGGTTGTGGGGGCGGAACCCACGCAAACACTGGGAGAATGTGCAAACTCCACACGGACAGTGACCCAGAGCCGGGATCGAACCTGATACCTCGGCGCCGTGAGACTGCAGTTCTACCACAGCGCCACCGTGCTGCCCCATAATCCCTCATTTACTCTCGTTGGTTTCTAATTCTCAGCTCAAGTTTCCTGATTTATTCAAATAACTGTCTTTCACTTAGAAAATGATTTGTTATCCAAGCATTGGTCATTACTTAAGATTTACTAATCTCCATCAAATTAATTAAATGTCTACGTGCCCCCGTCACGTGTACCAATCCTACAAATAATAGGTGCTTACATTAACCTTGCTGTTGCTAAGGCTTTGATACATTTTTATTACTAAATGTTGCTGTTGCTATGGCTTTGATACATTTTTATTACTAAATGTTGCTGTTGCTCAGGCTGTGATACATTTTCATGACAGATTGTGTTAAGGAACAATGGTTTATTAATTACAAGGGGCTTTGCAACTTTTCATGAAACAATGTTAGATTCCAGCTTAGCAGTCTTATTTATTATCTGAAACAATGACTATCTTTCCACATTAGCCTTGTGGATATTCCATTCACTGTCTATGCGCTGAATTAAGAAATGTACTGCATCAATTCTTAAAGGCACCAATAAATCATTAAAACAATAAATCAGTGAATCAATAAATCAGTAAATATCTGGCTGTTCATCTGCTGTGTGTGTGGGAAGGGTTTTCCCTGTTATCCACCCTGCGCAGCTACCAGCGAGTTCACAAGTGGTGACAGGGGTTGGACTCTGTTGTTATTGCTGCTGTTAATCACACCCAGGACTGAACCATGTCCATTCTGACACTTGGTGAAGTGGGAGGGTCAGAGGGTTTCTCTCTGCTGGACTCAGTGAGGGGCTGAGGAGATTTACGAGAACGGCACCAGGGATGAGGGACTTCAGTTAGTTGGAGAGACCGGAGCAGCCGAAATTGTTCTCTTCAGACCACAGGGTCATTCGGGAAGGGAAGGAGGCCATTCAGCCCATTGATCCCATGCTGGCTCTCTGTGGAGCAAACCGGTCAGTCCCATTTCCCTCAAGTGCCCATCCAAATTTCATTTTGAAATTGTTCAGGGTGTCTGCTTCCACCATCCTCACGGGCAGCGAGTTCCAGGTCACTCCCTGTGTACCTCCCCCCACCCCCGCATCTTTCTGTTTTCATTCTTCATGGGATGTGGTGTTTCTGGCCGGGCCCAGCATTTGTTGTCCGTCCCTAATTGCCGCTTTGGAAGGTGGTGGGTGAGGCGCCTTTTTGAACTGCTGCAGTCTGTGTGGTGTCGGTGACACCCCGGTAACACCCACAGTGCTGTCTGGGAGGGATCCAGAACTGGACTCAATATTCTAGTTGTGACCTAACCAGAGCTTTAGAAAGGTTCAGCAGAACCTTCCTGCTTTTGTTCTCAATCCCTTGATTTCTGAAGCCCAAGATCCCATTTGCTCCAAACAGGAATATCAGAATTGTTTTTTCTTGAACATTAACAAACATTTGAGTGACATTCTTAAAATGGCTGAAGATGAGTTTGACCATTGACGTAAAAAGAAGCCATTTTGAACTTACATGGGCTGGATTCTCCCATCCTGCGGCTATGTCCACAGGATCTGTCTGGTCCTACGACCAGAAAGTCGGTGCCCCCCCCTCACCGATCCTCTGCCCGGTGGGGGGGCTTTCAGCCGTGCAGCGTAAAGCCCGTGGCTTTACCTATGGATACGGCCGGAGAATGGCCATGCAACATGGTGCCGGCCACGCGCGGACCCGGCCTGCCTCGGGATGGGGCCTTGGGTGACGTCCAGAGGCCGTCCATATGGTGTGTGGAGTACTCCCCGAGTACGGCGTTTTTGAGGGAGTGAGCATCACAAAAACAGTGCCGCCCCCGATTCCGGCACAAACGGGGATTCTCCGGCCCATCGCCGAACACGATTTCAGCGCCGGCGATCGGAGACCCCAGCCCACTGGCTCCAAAAGACAATCCAAAATGTTGGAGTCTGGGAAATGAACTGGAAAATGAGGCTCCGCCTACAACTGAGCCAGAAGAAGAGAGTTTAAATGTGGGATTGACCGGGACATTCCCTTTGGATCGAAACAATGGGGAAACTACACACCTGGAAGAAAATAAAGTTCAAAAGGTGAACTCTGAACAGACTGTTTTCAAAACAGAACTTGAAACCTCCCATCTAGCAGCAACCAGGACTCTCCTCTCGCAGAAGGAACTTTGGACGATAATTATTGGAAGAAGATAATTTTCAGAACACACAGCAGCAGCAATGTTTCCATCTTCAGTGGACGGTGATTCCTGGACATGGAATTCAGCAGCGTGCTGTCAGCAAGATAGACTGGTGAATGTGAAGGGGACAATGGAGGGATTATTATGGATTTTCCAGGTTATCCGATATTTAAACACTGGGAAACATCGGAGTAGGAGTCGGCCATTCGGCCCTTCGAGCCTGCTCCACCACTCAATAAGATCACGGCTGTTGTTAAGATGTACAGCACGTTGTAACTGGTAATATTCCGAATGGGAGGGTGATACATTTTAATTTCTTCCTGGGGAATATGTTGAGAATATCTAGTTTCTGAATTCATGTTTTAGAAATATAACATAGTTTGGGAATTGGATTTATTTAATGTAAGATTAATGGAAACCCTGGGTTCTGGTTCAGATAAAAACACCCTCCGGGAATTTGCAATCACAAGGTGTGGCCCATGTTGACTGAAGAAGTCAAAGCTGGAAGGGTAAGTTCTGTAAAAGGGCAGCTGGGCTCCTTTAGCTGGAGACCCGGAGACATCGGGTCTGACAATTACTGTCCTGTCTTTGTGCAGACCTCAGGGCCGGAAAGTTTGGTTTTGAAGCGGAAAGTCGATTAATTTGAACATCTGTTGGACATCCCAACGAGTCTGTGTTACCGTGGGGATAAGTGATTCAGGGTGGAGCCTTGGTTGGAATTCTGGGTGTTTCTCACAGAAAGCAGGCAGTCTGCAGTTAGCTTGGAAGCAGTCAGCTGTGGGAGCAGGAGCTGCGAACCAGCTGTGGGAGCAGGAGCTGCGAACCAGCTGTGGGAGCAGGAGCTGTGAACCGGCTGTGGGAGCAGGAGCTGTGAACCGGCTGTGGGAGCAGGAGCTGTGAACCGGCTGTGGGAGCAGGAGCTGTGAACCGGCTGTGGGAGCAGGAGCTGTGAACCGGCTGTGGGAGCAGGAGCTGTGAACCGGCTGTGGGAGCAGGAGCTGTGAACCGGCTGTGGGAGCAGGAGCTGCGAACCGGCTGTGGGAGCAGGAGCTGCGAACCGGCTGTGGGAGCAGGAGCTGCGAACCGGCTGTGGGAGCAGGAGCTGCGAACCGGCTGTGGGAGCAGGAGCTGCGAACCGGCTGTGGGAGCAGGAGCTGCGAACCGGCTGTGGGAGCAGGAGCTGCGAACCGGCTGTGGGAGCAGGAGCTGCGAACCGGCTGTGGGAGCAGGAGCTGCGAACCGGCTGTGGGAGCAGGAGCTGCGAACCGGCTGTGGGAGCAGGAGCTGCGAACCGGCTGTGGGAGCAGGAGCTGCGAACCGGCTGTGGGAGCAGGAGCTGCGAACCGGCTGTGGGAGCAGGAGCTGCGAACCGGCTGTGGGAGCAGGAGCTGCGAACCGGCTGTGGGAGCAGGAGCTGCGAACCGGCTGTGGGAGCAGGAGCTGCGAACCGGCTGTGGGAGCAGGAGCTGCGAACCGGCTGTGGGAGCAGGAGCTGCGAACCGGCTGTGGGAGCAGGAGCTGCGAACCGGCTGTGGGAGCAGGAGCTGCGAACCGGCTGTGGGAGCAGGAGCTGCGAACCGGCTGTGGGAGCAGGAGCTGCGAACCGGCTGTGGGAGCAGGAGCTGCGAACCGGCTGTGGGAGCAGGAGCTGCGAACCGGCTGTGGGAGCAGGAGCTGCGAACCGGCTGTGGGAGCAGGAGCTGCGAACCGGCTGTGGGAGCAGGAGCTGCGAACCGGCTGTGGGAGCAGGAGCTGCGAACCGGCTGTGGGAGCAGGAGCTGCGAACCGGCTGTGGGAGCAGGAGCTGCGAACCGGCTGTGGGAGCAGGAGCTGCGAACCGGCTGTGGGAGCAGGAGCTGCGAACCGGCTGTGGGAGCAGGAGCTGCGAACCGGCTGTGGGAGCAGGAGCTGCGAACCGGCTGTGGGAGCAGGAGCTGCGAACCGGCTGTGGGAGCAGGAGCTGCGAACCGGCTGTGGGAGCAGGAGCTGCGAACCGGCTGTGGGAGCAGGAGCTGCGAACCGGCTGTGGGAGCAGGAGCTGCGAACCGGCTGTGGGAGCAGGAGCTGGGAACCGGCTGTGGGAGCAGGAGCTGGGAACCGGCTGTGGGAGCAGGAGCTGTGAACCGGCTGTGGGAGCAGGAACCTAGAGGGCAAAGAGGAACCAGGGGTGTTTCTAATGTTTAAATCCCTCAGGAGGAAGGGAGTGAAGCTCCGCTTGGACTGAGGAGTCAACAATTTTGAGGTCTCAAAGGAAAGTTGGAGGGTTGTTCAGTCGAAAGCTGATGGAAGGACCCCAGATATTCTTGGAGCTTGGGGAATAGCTGGGATACTGACGAGAATTACAGTGAATTCTGGAGAGTTTTCACATACCTTCGGGGTGGTCCTGGGAACAGAAATGAATGAAGTTAAGATATTGTTATGTATAAGGAACTGAGTTTACAGCACAAGTATTTCTATCCCATTGCATCAAGTTTCTAGATTTTAATTTTCTTTTGTTTTAAAGAAACAGTAAAGTTTGATTTTGGTTAAAAACATGGAATCTTGTGATGGAATTCTTCCAGTTAATTACTGGGTGTTCACATTTCTCTTTAAACATCAATGGTCCCAAACGGTATCGTTACGATTCACACAAACAATATTTCAAAACTATTCGAAAAAGAAAAAATCATGATTTTCCTTTTGTAATCTAATAATAATCGCTTATTGTCACAAGTAGGCTTAAGTAAAGTGACTGTGAAACGCTCCCTAGTCGCCACATTCCGGCGCCTGTTCAGGGAGGGAAGTACGGGTTTTGCACAAGTCATTCCATTAACTTACAATGTAAGTTATTGCAACTCCTAAGCTGAACAAAAGAACAGACCAAAACTGGACGAGAATTGCAAAGGATATATTCCATTTTAAAAGGACAAATGCTGTCCAGAAACCATCTCTGCAGACAGACAGCAGAATTTACATCCCCTAGACTCATCTCGGATAGGAACAAAGCAGGGCCATGGGTCATGACAAGGCCAACGGAAAGATTATGCGGGAGGGTCTGCACGGCTCAAATTCACTCCCAGAGAAACAATGGGATGGAAATGAGTTTTGCCCTGGCCAGATAAAATCGCACTATACTAATGGGAAAATGATTTAAATTGTCCCCAACGTCCACTTGAGCCATTTGCAAGAGATCCGCGGTCTGCAGAGACATTATGGAACTTTTGTGGAGAAACTGATCCCATCAGTCAGCAAATTGTCTGTGTAGCTTTCAAACTATTTTCTTGATTTCTCTCTGATTCCCATCACCCAACGCCATTAATCCTTGTCAAACACTGATCAGAAACATCAGAGATTGTTGAGGGGTTACGGTAATGTCCTGATTGAGTAAACTGCACATCCACTGACTTTCCAAAAACAATGACTTTACCCTGCTCCATGTCCAGCTGTATTTGTGCCTTTTTATGGAAGGTTTGCTCAGCAGTGAGGATATCTCACTGGAGACTACACCGGTCCCCATCAATTGGCTGCCTCCACTCTTTCTGAGTGACTTCAATGTGTTGACATCACTAAAGCGAAACAAGGAGAGCTTTAATACTTCTTAACCCAGTATCGATCTTCACTACAAGGAGAATCTGCGTAGCATTTTCACCAATCTGATCCCCGTCCTGGTGAGATGCAGCCACTGTCTAACACAGCACAGTTGAATGAGTCAGTGACTGGTGAGGTGCAGCCACTGTCTAACACAGCACAGTTGAATGAGTCAGTGACTGGTGAGATGCAGCCACTGTCCAACACAGCACAGTTGAATGAGTCAGCGACTGGTGAGATGCAGCCACTGTCTAACACAGCACAGTTGAATGAGTCAGTGACTGGTGAGCTGCAGCCACTGTCTAACACAGCACAGTTGAATGAGTCAGTGACTGGTGAGCTGCAGCCACTGTCTAACACAGCACAGTTGAATGAGTCAGTGACTGGTGAGGTGCAGCCACTGTCTAACACAGCACAGTTGAATGAGTCAGTGACTGGTGAGGTGCAGCCAATGTCTAACACAGCACAGTTGAATGAGTGAGGGACTGGTGAGGTGCAGCCACTGTCTAACACGGCACAGTTGAATGAGTCAGTGACTGGTGAGGTGCAGCCACTGTCTAACACAGCACAGTTGAATGAGTGAGGGACTGGTGAGGTGCAGCCACTGTCTAACACGGCACAGTTGAATGAGTCAGTGACTGGTGAGGTGCAGCCACTGTCTAACACAGCACAGTTGAATGAGTCAGTGACTGGTGAGGTGCAGCCACTGTCTAACACAGCACAGTTGAATGAGTCAGCGACTGGTGAGATGCAGCCACTGTCTAACACAGCACAGTTGAATGAGTCAGTGACTGGTGAGCTGCAGCCACTGTCTAACACAGCACAGTTGAATGAGTCAGCGACTGGTGAGGTGCAGCCACTGTCTAACACAGCACAGTTGAATGAGTCAGCGACTGGTGAGGTGCAGCCACTGTCTAACACGGCACAGTTGAATGAGTCAGTGACTGGTGAGCTGCAGCCACTGTCTAACACAGCACAGTTGAATGAGTCAGTGACAGGTGAGATGCAGCCACTGTCTAACACAGCACAGTTGAATGAGTCAGCGACTGGTGAGATGCAGCCACTGTCTAACACAGCACAGTTGAATGAGTCAGTGACTGGTGAGGTGCAGCCACTGTCTAACACAGCACAGTTGAATGAGTCAGCGACTGGTGAGGTGCAGCCACTGTCTAACACAGCACAGTTGAATGAGTCAGCGACTGGTGAGGTGCAGCCACTGTCTAACACAGCACAGTTGAATGAGTGAGGGACTGGTGAGGTGCAGCCACTGTCTAACACGGCACAGTTGAATGAGTCAGTGACTGGTGAGATGCAGCCACTGTCTAACACAGCACAGTTGAATGAGTCAGTGACTGGTGAGGTGCAGCCACTGTCTAACACAGCACAGTTGAATGAGTCAGTGACTGGTGAGATGCAGCCACTGTCTAACACAGCACAGTTGAATGAGTCAGCGACTGGTGAGGTGCAGCCACTGTCGAACACAGCACAGTTGAATGAGTCAGTGACTGGTGAGGTGCAGCCACTGTCTAACACAGCACAGTTGAATGAGTCAGTGACTGGTGAGGTGCAGCCACTCTCTAACACAGCACAGTTGAATGAGTCAGCGACAGGTGAGGTGCAGCCACTGTCTAACACAGCACAGTTGAATGAGTCAGTGACTGGTGAGGTGCAGCCACTGTCTAACACAGCACAGTTGAATGAGTCGGTGACTGGTGAGGTGCAGCCACTGTCTAACACAGCACAGTTGAATGAGTCAGTGACTGGTGAGGTGCAGCCACTGTCTAACACAGCACAGTTGAATGAGTCAGTGACTGGTGAGGTGCAGCCACTGTCTAACACAGCACAGTTGAATGAGTCAGTGACTGGTGAGGTGCAGCCACTGTCTAACACAGCACAGTTGAATGAGTCAGTGACTGGTGAGGTGCAGCCACTGTCTAACACAGCACAGTTGAATGAGTCAGTGACTGGTGAGATGCAGCCACTGTCTAACTCAGCACAGTTGAATGAGTCAGTGACTGGTGAGGTGCAGCCACTGTCTAACACAGCACAGTTGAATGAGTCAGTGACTGGTGAGATGCAGCCACTGTCTAACTCAGCACAGTTGAATGAGTCAGTGACTGGTGAGGTGCAGCCACTGTCTAACACAGCACAGTTGAATGAGTCAGTGACTGGTGAGGTGCAGCCACTGTCTAACACAGCACAGTTGAATGAGTCAGTGACTGGTGAGGTGCAGCCACTGTCTAACACAGCACAGTTGAATGAGTCAGTGACTGGTGAGGTGCAGCCACTGTCTAACACAGCACAGTTGAATGAGTCAGTGACTGATGAGCTGCAGCCACTGTCTAACACAGCACAGTTGAATGAGTCAGCGACTGGTGAGGTGCAGCCACTGTCTAACACAGCACAGTTGAATGAGTCAGTGACTGGTGAGATGCAGCCACTGTCTAACACCGCACAGTTGAATGAGTCAGCGACTGGTGAGGTGCACCCACTGTCTAACACAGCACAGTTGAATGAGTCAGCGACTGGTGAGATGCAGCTACTGTCTAACACAGCACAGTTGAATGAGTCAGTGACTGGTGAGCTGCAGCCACTGTCTAACACAGCACAGTTGAATGAGTCAGTGACTGGTGAGGTGCAGCCACTGTCTAACACAGCACAGTTGAATGAGTGAGGGACTGGTGAGGTGCAGCCACTGTCTAACACGGCACAGTTGAATGAGTCAGTGACTGGTGAGGTGCAGCCACTGTCTAACACAGCACAGTTGAATGAGTCAGTGACTGGTGAGGTGCAGCCACTGTCTAACACAGCACAGTTGAATGAGTCAGTGACTGGTGAGATGCAGCCACTGTCTAACACAGCACAGTTGAATGAGTCAGTGACTGGTGAGGTGCAGCCACTGTCTAACTCAGCACAGTTGAATGAGTCAGTGACTGGTGAGGTGCAGCCACTGTCTAACACAGCACAGTTGAATGAGTCAGTGACTGGTGAGGTGCAGCCACTGTCTAACACAGCACAGTTGAATGAGTCAGTGACTGGTGAGGTGCAGCCACTGTCTAACACAGCACAGTTGAATGAGTCAGTGACTGTGAGGTGCAGCCACTGTCTAACACAGCACAGTTGAATGAGTCAGTGACTGGTGAGGTGCAGCCACTCTCTAACACAGCACAGTTGAATGAGTCAGTGACTGGTGAGGTGCAGCCACTGTCTAACACAGCACAGTTGAATGAGTCAGCGACTGGTGAGGTGCAGCCACTGTCTAACACAGCACAGTTGAATGAGTCAGCGACTGGTGAGATGCAGCCACTGTCTAACACAGCACAGTTGAATGAGTCAGTGACTGGTGAGGTGCAGCCACTGTCTAACACAGCACAGTTGAATGAGTCAGTGACTGGTGAGGTGCAGCCACTGTCTAACACAGCACAGTTGAATGAGTCAGTGACTGGTGAGGTGCAGCCACTGTCTAACACAGCACAGTTGAATGAGTCAGTGACTGGTGAGGTGCAGCCACTGTTTAACACAGCACAGTTGAATGAGTCAGTGACTGGTGAGGTGCAGCCACTGTCTAACACAGCACAGTTGAATGAGTCAGTGACTGGTGAGGTGCAGCCACTGTTTAACACAGCACAGTTGAATGAGTCAGTGACTGGTGAGGTGCAGCCACTGTCTAACACAGCACAGTTGAATGAGTCAGCGACTGGTGAGATGCAGCCACTGTCTAACACAGCACAGTTGAATGAGTCAGTGACTGGTGAGATGCAGCCACTGTCTAACACAGCACAGTTGAATGAGTCAGTGACTGGTGAGGTGCAGCCACTGTTTAACACAGCACAGTTGAATGAGTCAGTGACTGGTGAGATGCAGCCACTGTCTAACACAGCACAGTTGAATGAGTCAGTGACTGGTGAGGTGCAGCCACTGTCTAACTCAGCATAGTTGAATGAGTCAGTGACTGGTGAGGTGCAGCCACTGTCTAACACAGCACAGTTGAATGAGTCAGCGACTGGTGAGGTGCAGCCACTGTTTAACACAGCACAGTTGAATGAGTCAGTGACTGGTGAGGTGCAGCCACTGTCTAACACAGCACAGTTGAATGAGTCAGTGACTGGTGAGGTGCAGCCACTGTCTAACACAGCACAGTTGAATGAGTCAGTGACAAACATACACTGGATCAAAAAGCTCCTTGTAACTGGTCCAATTTCTTCAGTGTGATCACCACCTTCAGCCTCAGAATTCCCTGTGTCACCTTGAAGACCCTGGCTGGAATTTTCCGGTTGTCAGAATTCCCTTTGCCCGCTGCCAGCACACCCCCAGCTGGGCTTTGCGGCATCACGGGTTGGTTTCAATGGGGACATTCGGCCAAAAAGCACGCGGCGGGAGAACGGAGAATCTCGCTCCTGATTTTCTGCGCAAAACCAGCACATGCTCAGAACCCTCTTAGACACCAAGAAAACAATTACAGAGGAGAAAGACATCAATAAACACTCTGTACTCAAAATGCCACTCTGTAATACCCGGTCATTCCTGGGGTTCATTCACTCATTAGCGCTGTTCCAATCCTGTCTTGTTGCGATATCCAGATCTGCTAAAGATGCTTTCACCCAGATTTGAAACCTACAAAAGGTACCAAAATTGGCTTCCAGGGTTCCGTGGCAGGCCAGGCTGATCTGTTCAACTTGAGTTTCATGTAGTTTCCTGTTCGTCCAATCCGTGGTTGGTTTCTCTTCTGATTGGTGGTGCTGGAAACAGCACAAAATTAAAATGTTGAGATCGGGGTTAGTGCGGATAGTGGAGCGATGGTGAGACTGGGGCCTGCAAGAGGGAGCTGGACCTGTGAGAGGAAGTGGTGCCTCAGAGAAGAAACTGGGAGGCCTGGGACTCAGAGAAGGAGCGGTGGGATGTGAGTGGCTGAGACAAGCCTTGGAGAAGGAGCGGGGTGAGGAGCGACTTGGGCCTCGGAAAGAGGTGTACGAGTGAAATACGAGAGCAAGTGAGTATATGTGAGAGATGAGAGTGTATGAATTAAGAGTGTGTGAGAGTGTGTGTGAGAGAGGACTGTGTGACAGAGAAGAGTGCACATGTGGTAGATGAAAGTGTGTGTGTGACAGAAATATGTGTGCGAGAGATGAGAGTGTATGTGAGAGGAGTGTGTGTGAGAGAGGAGTGTGTGTGGGAGAGGACTGTGACAGAGAAGAGTGCACGTGTGGGAGACGAAAGTGTTTGACAGAAAGATGTGTGTGTGCGCGAGAGATGAGAGTCTGTGAGAGAGAAGAGAGTGTATGTGAGAGGAGTGTGTGTGGAGTGAGTGCAAGTGAGAAATTGTACATATTGCGCGAAAACAATTTTTTTGGTGGTTTAACTCTTCAACACAATAAGAATGTTTCTCAGGGGTTTCGTCAGTCCTCTTGGGAGGTCACAAGGGTTTTGTGGGGGGCAGCACGGTGGGCAGTGGGTCGCACTGCTGCCTCACGGCACTGATGTCACTGTCCGTGTGGAGTTTGCACATTCTCCTCGTGTTTGTGTGGGTTTTGCCCCCACAACCCAAAGTTGTGCAGGGTAGGTGGATTGGCCACGCTAAATTGCCCCTTAATTGGAAAAAATTAATTGGGCACGCTAAATTTATACAAAAAAAAAAGGGTTCCGTGGATGGAAGTTTGGGAAGCCCTGCAATAGATCATCTTAATTGTCAATCTCTTCAATGAACCCTAATAGAAGATTCAAAACTTAATCAGGGCCCCACTGACGGGCACCCAGCTCCCAAAATACTTTCCTTCTGATTTTCCTTTTGTTAGGAAGTGAGAACGCCGAGGCCAGACCTTGTTTCCTCCTTGGCGGAGACGTAACCCGTGTCCACATCTCCACTTCATTCTTCCACTGGTTGTGTGGCTCAGACTCCGAGAACAGCAGCGGGTAATCAGACCCTGACAATTTCCACTTGCTTCAGTTATTTCTCACAAAAACTACTGGGATTTTGAGATTCTGTCTGAAATGTTATTTTCCAACCTTCACCATTTAGACAAGCATTCTCGGTTTCCATGTTATAATCCTGACAGCCTCATGGTGAAGGAAGAAACTGCAGCCGATCTGTACTTGGTATAGATTTATTCACGGGTGAAACATTACAGGTATATACCTCCTGACCCCCTCCGGTCTTTATCAATAAGTGACTCTTGATACTCATTTTGATTAAAACAAACAATTTAGGAGGGGTGACAGCCCCTGGTGGGCTCTGTAACTAAAAAAATATGAAAGGAGATTAAACAAACTAAACTAAATTGTCATTCCTGGGGGTGATGATGCACCCCAGCCCCTGCGGTGCCTATCGGGCACTGAAGGAGTCTCTCTTTACATGGGCTCAGTGTTGGGGCCACAGCTGTTCTCTTTATATATTAACGATCTAGATGACGGGACTGGGGGCATTCTGGCTAAGTTTGTCGATGATACAAAGATAGGTGGAGGGGCAGGTAGTATGGAGGAGGTGGGGAGGCTGCAGAAAGATTTAGACAGTTTAGGAGAGTGGTCCAAGAAATGGCTGATGAAATTCAACGTGGGCAAGTGTGAGGTCTTGCACTTTGGAAAATAGAATAGAGGCATGGACTATTTTCTAAACGGTGACAAAATTCAGAATGCTGAAGTGCAAAGGGACTTGGGAGTCCTAGTCCAGGATTTTCTAAAGGTAAACTTGCAGGTTGAGTCCGTAATTAAGAAAGCAAATGCAATGTTGTCATTCATCTCAAGAGGCTTGGAATATAAAAGCAGGGATGTACTTCTGAAGCTTTATAAAGCATTAGTTAGGCCCCATTTAGAATACTGTGAGCAATTTTGGGCCCCACACCTCAGGAAGGACATACTGGCACTGCAGCGGGTCCAGCGGAGATTCACACGGATGATCCCAGGAATGGTAGGCCTAACATACGATGAACGTCTGAGGATCCTGGGATTATATTCATTGGAGTTTAGGAAGTTGAGGGGAGATCTAATAGAAACTTACAAGATGATGAATGGCTTAGATAGGGTGGATGTAGGGAAGTTGTTTCCATTAGCAGGGGAGACTAGGATCCGGGGGCACAGCCTTAGAATAAAAGGGAGTCACTTTAGAACAGAGATGAGGAGAAATTTCTTCAGCCAGAGAGTGGTGGGTCTGTGGAATTCATTGCTACAGAGGGCGGTGGAGGTCGGGACGTTGAGTGTCTTTAAGACAGAAGTTGATCAATTCTTGATTTCTCGAGGAATTAAGGGCTATGGAGAGAGAGCGGGTAAATGGAGTTGAAATCAGCCATGATTGAATGGTGGAGTGGACTCGATGGGCCGAATGGCCTTACTTCCGCTCCTATGTCTTATGGTCTTATGGCTCAAGGGACTATCCAAGAAGTTCCCCCCATCTGTATATACTAAACTACGATTGAGAGAGTTAACACTCAGTCGGAGCATCTAAGGTCTCTAATCGGTGTGAAGCTGCTGGTGTGTCAATAGGATGAATATTGATGATACCTTTCCTGCACTCAGATCAGGTGAATGGACTCTCCTTGGTGTCAACACGGTGTGGCCACAGATTGCATGACTGAGCAATTCTGACATTCAATTTCTGGTGTGAGATTTCTGTCTGTAAATACTCTCCTTCTGCTATCACTGTCAGTCCACAATAGACATTCAGAACAGACAATTCTAGTTCCTATGGAATACTATTTCCTCTCATTCCCCAAAAGCTGTAAGTCTCCATCCCGCACTCTCCCTCCATTCTCACTCTGCTGTATCTAATATTCACCCTCCCAATTCTCCTGAAGGTGCTGATTCAGGCTGATTGACAGCCTGTCAATCACCCTGCTCCCTGTCCTGGACACACAGACCTGAAAATTTTCTTGCAGGCTACCAGACAGATGTGTGTCTACATCACTGGGCTGGATTCACTTCATTTCCCTTCAGTTGCTGCAAGTCACCAATGTCTCCCCAGAATGGGAAAAGAAATGGAAACGGGGAAACATTGATTTCTTCCCAGATGTTGCACAAGAAGTTTTGGTCCAACTTCCGCATTGTGACGTCACAAGGGACCCCTGCCTGCATCAGTCAATAGGAATCACCTTACCTCGTGGTGACGTTTCCGGGTTCCAGTGCGCGGGCCCGGCGCGGACCCCGCCCCCACCCATTGTTCCCCGTTCACCTCATCGAGACGTTTCCAGGCAACCGGCTGACGGCTCCTGCCAGAGCGAGAAGGCGCTCAGTGATCGCCCCACTTGCCCGGTCCGCGCATGTGCGGTATGGAGCCCGCCCCCTGACCTTCCGGCTACGCTATTGACCAATGGGAAAATCGGAGGACCGGAAGGACGCTGTTCCATCAGGTCATCAGAGCGGGGACTTCCTGTGTCTGAAAATGGCGATTTTGACTGACTGAAACCTCCTCCTGTCTCCAACATCTGTGAGTAAAACACTTTCTTTTCTCCCCCTTTCCATTTCTTTTCTCATTCTCACCTTCAATTGGTCACTTGCAGCAACTGAAGGGAAAGGAAGTGAATCCAGGGAGGGTGCAGACTCTGCAAAGCTTGGCCCAGGTCTCTCTCTCTCAAAGACATTGACATCCTTTGTTCCCTCAGCTTGACACATTTATTTGTCTGGCTAAAAGGATGGTTTCTTTCCTAATGTTCACAATTAAAGGGCTGGTTTCCCCAGGAGGTGGCTGACATTTAAGGGGACCGGAAAATAATCTTTAAAAATTCATTCAGGGGACAGCACGGTGGCGCAGTGGGTTAGCACTGCTGCCTCACGGCGCCGAGGTCCCAGGTTCGATCCCGGCTCTGGGTCACTGTCCGTGTGGAGTTTGCACATTCTCCCTGTGTCTGCGTGGGTTTCGCCCCCACAACCCAAAGATGTGCAGGGGAGGTGGATTGGTCATGCCAAATTGCCCCTTAATTGGAAAAAATGAATTGCGTACACTAAATTAAAAAACATTTTTTTTTTTTAAATTCAGTCATCGGATTCGGTTGTAGCTCGTTTGGTCAGTATTTATTGCCTATTCCTCCAATTCAGAGGGCATTTAAGAGTCAACCACAGTATTGGTCGAGTTAAGAAACACCAAGGGGCAAAATCGATTCGGACGGATGGTGCACAGATCACCAAACTGCATTGGTAACGTTGGGAATAGCATTAGACAGGAAATCTGAGATGTCTGCGATAATGGAACATCTGTGATTATGGGTGACTTTAATCTGCATACAGATTGGGTGAGTCAAATTAGTCATGTGCAATAGAGGAGGAGTTTCTGGAGTAGATATGGGATGGTTTTCTGGACCACAGTGTTGAGGAACCAACAAGGGAACAGGCCATCATAGACTGGATGTTGTTCAATGTGAAAGGATTAGTTGGCAATCTAGTTGTGAAAGAACCCTTGGGAATGAGTGACCATAATATGCTGGAATTCATTATCAAGCTAAATAGTGAGGTAGCTGATTCTGAGAGCAGGGTCCTGAATCTCAATAAAGGTAACTGAGGGTATGAGGGATGAGTTGACTATGATGGATTGGGAAACATTACCGAAAGAAAGGACTGTGGACAGGCAATGGCAGGCATTCAAGGAATGAAGAGATAAAGTCCAAAAGTTGTTTATCCCTATTTGACGCAAGAGTACAAAGGGAGCTGTGGCCAAACCATGGCTTGAAATGGAAATTAGAGATAGTATTAGATTCAAAGAAGAGGCATACAAATTAGCAAGAAAAGGCAATAGCCATGAGGATTGGGAACAGTTTAAAATTCAGCAAAGTCAGGCCCAGGGATTGGTTGAGAAGGGGAAAATACAATATGAAAGTAAGCTAGCGGCGAACATAAAAACTGACTGTAAAAGTTCTATAGGTATGTAAATCAAAAAGTTTGATAAAAACTAATGTAGGCCCTTGCAGTCAGAAACGGTGGATTCACAATGGGGAACGAAGAAATAGCCGAGGAACTAAATTCGTACTTTGCTTCTGCCTGCGTAAAGGAATAATGTATCGGACGTTTTGAGTAACACAAGATTTTGTGAGGAGCTGACGGAAATTGGTATTAGTAGAGAGATGGTTTTGGGGAAATTAATGGGATTAACGGCAGATAAATCTCCTGGGCCTGATAATCTTCATCCCAGAGTACTTAAGGAAGTGGGCCTGAGAAAAGTAGATCCATTGGTGGTCATTTTCCAAAATTCTTTGGAGAGACTGGTTAGGTTGGGGTTGTTTTGTCTGGAGCAGAGAAGGCTGAGAGGGGACCTGATTGAGGTGTATAACATTATGAGGGACGTAGATAGGGTGGATAGGAAGGTACTTTTCCCCTTTGTGGAGGGTCAATAACCAGGGAACCAGGGGCATAGATTTAATGGAATGGGCAGGAGGTTTAGAGGAGATGTGAGGAAAAGCTTTTTCACCCAGAGGTTGGTGGGAATCGGGAACTCGCTGCCTGAAAGGGCGGTAGAGGCGGGAATCCTCACAACCTTTGAGAAGTATTTAGATAAGACTTGAAATGCCATTGCAGACAAGGCTATGGACCAAGTGCTGGAAAATGGGGTTAGAATATTGAGGTATTTGATGGTCGATGTGGACGCAATGGGCCAAAGGGTCTCTTTCTGTGCTGTTTATTGGAAGGTCACCTGGGACTATGGCAACTTTGCTAGAGATACAAATGGAGAATACAAGCAGCCTGGACAAAGATTTTAAGGTCTCTCTGTCTAGGACCTGAAACAGTGACCATGGATCTGTTGCTCAAATTAAATCGTACCTTAACTAGAATTGGGAGGGTGTATATTGGGTGGATTGAGTGTTGGATGACTTTTGGGAAGGAGAGATGATCGAATGTTCACAGAAACTAGAATTGTCTGTTCTGAATTTCTATCCTGTACTGACAGTGATGATTTTGTAAACTCCTTTTACAGGATCTCAGAAGGTGAGAATTGACAGACAGAAATCTCAAAGCAAACTTCACGTCAACATCCGACTGCGTCGCTCAATTCATCGGGACTGGAATATCATCGGTCTTTAAATCCAGAAGGATAAATGTTTGTCTGTTCTGTCTGCTTCAGAATGCTTTAAACATTAGTGTGACTGGAGAAGCACCGAGACACACACACCCGAGTGAGAGTGTTCCAGAGCACTGCCTGTGGAAAGAGCTTTAACCAGTTACACAGCCTGAAAACACATCACACCATTCACAGTGGGAGAGACCGTACACGTGTTCTGTGTGTGGACGAGGCCTCAACTGGGCGGTGAACCTGGAGAGACACAAGGACACCCGCACCATGAAGAAACCGTGGAAATGTGGGGACTGTGGGAAGGGATTCAGATCCCCAGCACAACTGGAAGCTCATCGTCGCATTCACACTGAGGAGAGGCCGTTCACCTGCTCTCGGTGTGGGATGGGATTCACTCGGTTCTGTAACCTGCGAAGACACAAGCAGGTCCACACTGGGGAGAGACCATTCACCTGCACTGTGTGTGGGTCAGGATTCGCTCGGTTGTCCAACCTGCAGACACACCAGCGAGTCCACACCGGGGAGAGGCCATTCACCTGCTCTGTGTGTGGGACAGCATTCGCTCGGTTGTACAACCTGCAGACACACCAACGAGTCCACACTGGGGAGAGGCCATTCACCTGCTCCCAGTGTGGGAAGGGATTCAGTGAGTTATCCAACCTGCGGGTACACCAGCGAGTCCACACCCGAGAGAGACCGTTCACCTGCTCGGACTGTGGGGAGAGATTCTCCAAGTCATCCAAGCTGGTGACACACCAGCGAGTTCACACCAAGGAGAGGCCATTCACCTGCTCTGTGTGTGGGAAGAGATTCAGCGATTCATCCACCCGGCTGACACACCAACGAATTCACAGTAAGGAGAAGCCGTTCGCCTGCTCCGAGTGTGGGAAGGGATTCACTCGGTCAACCTACCTGCTCAAACACCAGCAGGTTCACATCGGGAAGAGGCTGTGATACGATCTCTGATTTTATCTTCAAATAAGAGTCACAGGCTTGGTTGATTGGAGGAGTCCAAAAATACAACTTTATTTGCTAATCATTCATCTTGATTCCCTTCAATAAAAAAACTAAATCAAAACTTAGATCCAATAATACATCAAAACATATTAAAGGAGTTAAACAAAAACATAAGAAAATATTATAAAATCCATAGGTGGTTCAGAATTTCTTCAAGCACAAGTTCAGAACAAAGCTTCAATCATGAAGCCTTATTCTTAACAAAATCCTGATCAATGGTCTAATCCCTCATTTACTCTCATTGGTTTCTAATTCTCAGCTGAAGCTTCCTGATTTATTCAAATAACTGTCTATCACTTAGAAAATGATTCATTATCCAAGCATTGGTCATTACTTAAGACTTATCAAGGTCCATAAAATTAATTAAATTTCAACATGCCCCCGCCACGTGTACCACACCGACAACAATAAGGTGCTTGCATTAACCTTGCTGTTGCTCAGGCTGTGATACATTTTCATTCCAGAATGTATTGAGGAACAATGGTTTATTACTTACAAGGGGTTTTTATGCTAGTTTCCATGAAACAATGTTAGATTCCAGCTTAGCAGTTCTTATTTATTATCTGAAACAATGACTATCTTTCCACATTAGCCTTGTGGATATTCCATTCACTGTCTGTGCACTGAATTAAGAAATGTACTGCATCAATTCTTAAAGGCACCAATAAATCATTAAAGCAATAAATCAGTGAATCAATAAATCAGTGAATCAATAAATCAGTAAATATCTGGCCGTTCATCTGCTGTGTGTGTGGGAAGGTTTTTCCCTGTTATCCACCCTGCGCAGCTACCAGCGAGTTCACAAGTGGTGACAGGGGTTGGGCTCTGCTGTTATTGCTGCTGTTAATCACACCCAGGACTGAACCATGTCCATTCTGACACTTGGTGAAGTGGGAGGGTCAGAGGGTTTCTCTATGCTGGACTCAGTGAGGGGGCTGAGGAGATTTACGAGAACGGCACCAAGGATGAGGGACTTCAGTTAGTTGGAGAGACCGGAGCAGCTGAAATTGTTCTCTTCAGACCACAGGGCCATTCGGGAAGGGAAGGAGGCCATTCAGCCCATTGATCCCATGCTGGCTCTCTGTGGAGCAAACCGGTCAGTCCCATTTCCCTCAAGTGCCCATCCAAATTTCATTCTGAAATTGTTCAGGGTGTCTGCTTCCACCATCCTCACGGGCAGCGAGTTCCAGGTCATTACCACTCACTGTGTACCTCCCCCCAGCATTTGTTGTCCGTCCCTAATTGCCACTTTAGGTTGTGGGTGAGGCACCTTTTTGAACTGCTGCAGTCTGTGTGGTGTCGGTGACACCCCGGTAACACCCACAGTGCTGTCTGGGAGGGATCCAGAACTGGACTCAATATTCTAGTTGTGACCTAACCAGAGCTTTAGAAAGGTTCGGCAGAACCTTCCTGCTTTTGTTCTCAATCCCTCGATTTCTGAAGCCCAAGATCCCATTTGCTCCAAACAGGAATATCAGAATTGTTTTTTCCTGAACATTATCAAACATTTGAATGACATTCTTAAAATTGGCTGAAGATGAGTTTGACCATTGACGTAAAAAGAAGCCATTTTGAACTTGCTGGCTCCAAAAGAGAATCCAAAATGTTGGAGTCTGGGAAATGAACTGGAAAATGAGGCTCCGCCTACAACTGAGCCAGAAGAAGAGAGTTTAAATGTGGGATTGACCGGGACATTCCCTTTGGATCGAAACAATGGGGAAACTACACACATGGAAGAAAATAAAGTTCAAAAGGTGAACTCTGAACAGACTGTTTTCAAAACCAAACTTGAAACCTCCCATCTGAGCAGCAACGAGGACTCTCCTCTCGCAGAAGGAACTTTGGACGATAATTATTGGAAGATGAAAACTTTCAGAAAACACAGCAGCAGCAATGTTTCCATCTTCAGTGGACGGTGATTCCTGGACATGGAATTCAGCAGCGTGCTGTCAGCAAGATAGACTTGTGAATGTGAAGGGGACAATGGAGGGATTATTATGGATTTTCCAGGTTATCAGATATTTAAACACTGGGAAACATCGGAGTAGGAGTCGGCCATTCGGCCCTTCGAGCCTGCTCCACCACTCAACAAGATCACGGCTGTGGTTAAGATGCACGTTGTAACTGGTAATATTCCGAATGGGTTATTACGAGGGTGATAAATTTTCATTTCTTCCTGGGGAAAATGTTGATAATATCTACTTTCGGAATTCATGTTTTAGAAATTTAACATAGTTTGGGAATTGGATTTTTTAAAATGTGAGATTAATGGAAACCCTGGGTTCTGGATCAGATAAAAACACCCTCCGGGAATTTGCAATCACAAGGTGTGGTCCATGTTGACTGAAGAAGTCAAAGCTGGAAGGGTAAGTTCTGTAAAAGGGCAGCTGGGCTCCTTTAGCTGGAGACCCGGAGACATCGGGTCTGACAATTACTGTCCTGTCTTTGTGCAGACCTCAGGGTCGAATGGTTTGGTTTTGAAGCAGAAAGTCGATTAATTTGAACATCTGTTGGCCAACCCAACAAATCTGTGTTACCGTGGGGAAAAGTGATTCAGGGTGGGGCCTTGGTCAGAATTCTGGGTGTTTCTCATAGAAAGCAGGCAGTCTGCAGTTAGCTTGGAAGCAGTCAGCTGTGGGAGCAGGAGCTGTGAACCAGCTGTGGGAGCAGGAGCTGTGAACCAGCTGTGGGAACAGGAGCTGTGAACCAGCAGTGGGAGCAGGAGCTGTTAACCAGCTGTGGGACCCAGGAGCTGTGAACCTGCTGTGGGACCCAGGAGCTGTGAACCAGCTGTGGGACCCAGGAGCTGTGAACCAGCTGTGGGACCCAGGAGCTGTGAACCAGCTGTGGGACCCAGGAGCTGTGAACCAGCTGTGGGACCCAGGAGCTGTGAACCAGCTGTGGGACCCAGGAGCTGTGAACCAGCTGTGGGACCCAGGAGCTGTGAACCAGCTGTGGGACCCAGGAGCTGTGAACCAGCTGTGGGACCCAGGAGCTGGGAACCAGTTGTGGGAGCAGGAACCTAGAGGTACATGAGGAACCAGGGGTGTTCCTAATGTTTAAATCCCTCAGGAGGAAGGGAGTGAAGCTCACACTTCGACTGAGGAGTCAACAATTTTGAGGTCTCAAAGGAAAGTTGGAGGGTTGTTCAGTCGAAAGCTAATGGAAGGATCCCCATAAAATCTTGGAGCTTGGGGAATAGCTGGGATACTGAGGAGAATTAAAGTGAATTCTGGAGAGTTTTCACATACTTTCAGGATGGTCCGGGGAACAGGAAAGAATGCAGTTTAAAGATATTGTTACATATAAGGGGGTGAAGTTAAAAAGTTGAACTGAGGTTACAGCACAAGTAGTTCTAAATTATTGTGTTAATTTTTAGTGCCGGATTTCCAATTTCCTTTTGTTTTAAATAAACAGTTGTCATGTGAGAAAATGGGTGTTTTTTATAGAATAACTGTAGTGGGTGTACCTTTAAGAAATGGGTGTTTATTACTGCAGTGATGTCAGAGAGTGGGCTGTCTGTCTGCTTTACATTCGTTTTTGAGCAGGCTGCAGTGAGTGAGGATTTAGTTTCGTTTTCAGGGAGAAGAGCTGCAGTGGAAGCTCGCAGATGTCCATGGATCTCTGTACAAGCTAAAGTGTGTCATTTGGGTGATTTCGAAGGGATAACTGCTCTCAATAGTGAATTTAAACCTGATCTCAGTGTTAAAAGGGTCTTTTGTCTTCTGGATGTTGTTTGGGAATTTATTTAGGATTAGTTGGCGTTGTATTCTTTGGGGGTTGTATTTGAATTAATGGTTGCTAAGATGTTCACTATGTTTTAAAAAGGTTAACTTGAGTTCATAGAATAAACTTTGCTTTAAAAAATACTTTTCCATTTCTGCTGTGCCACACCTGTAGAGTGGGCCGTGAGCTCCCCATACCACAATCTAGTAAAACTTGTGAGTAAGTTGAACTCCATGATACACTTTGGGGTTCTCTAAACCCTGGCCCATAACAAATTGGGGGCTCGAGGGGGATAAAAGTCTATCTATTGGATTGGCTTAGTAAACTTAAAGACAGTGAGGGGTGAGCATATTGTGGTTGCTTTTCAGGTGTGGTATTCCAGTTTAAGTGGGGAGTGTGTTGTGGACAATGGCTCTTTCTGAGGCTCTGAAGTTTTTTGGGGTGGAGACGATCACACGCAGTACCTTATGGACAGGGGCTAAAAGCAGACTTAGATTTGGCAAAAAACATTGCAGTTAACATTACCTGACAAAATGCGAAAAGATGAGGTAATTATGGCGGTGGCTAAGCATTTTAAATTGCCTGAGATACAGTTTGACTCATTGGAAATGGCAAAAATTCAGTTACAAATTAAACAAATGGAACATGAGAAAGAATTAAAGCAGCTTGAATACGAAAGAGAGAGAGAGAGGAAAAAGAAAGAGAGAGAGAAAGGAGAAAAGAAAGAATAGCTCGAGCAGAACAAAGTGAAAGGGAGATACAGATCAGGGAAAAAGATAAAGAGAGAGAGTTTGAACTTCAGAAAATGGCCATGAAACATGACAGTCAGTTAAAATTGGCAGACATAAAGGGAAATGTACAGGTGGATGATAGTGATGAGGATAGTGAGAAAGAGCGTCATAGTCAAAGGCTTGGTGGGGATCTATTTAAATATGTCCAAGCATTGCCAAGGTTTGACGAGAAAGAGGTAGAAGCCTTTTTCATTTCATTTGAGAAGTTAGCTAAACAAATGAAATGGCCACAGGACATGTGGGTATTCCTTATTCAAATACAACTGATAGGTAGGGCTAGTGAAGTGTTTGCATCACTACAGGAGGGGGTATCTAGGACGTATGAGGTGAAAAAAATCCATCTTAAGTGCATATGAGCTAGTGCCTGAGGCCTACAGACTAAGGTTTAGAAATCTAAGGAAAGAATTTGGTCAAACATACGTGGAGTTTGAAAGGCTCAAACAGAGTAATTTTGGTAGGTGGACCAGGGCTTTGAAAATAGACCAAACGTATGAAGCTCTCAGAGAAATTATACTTTTGGAGGAGTTTAAAAATTCAATTCCTGATGTAGTGAGAACTCATGTGGAAGAGCAGAGGGTTAAAACTGCGAGATTAGCAGCAGAAATGGCAGATGATTATGAATTAGTTCATAAATCAAAGCTTGGTTTCCGACATAGTTTCAGCCGGTGAGGGATAGAAACTGGGGACATGAGAAATACTCAAGTGGTAAAGCAAAGGTGATCTGATGGGAGATAATAAGGAGAGTGTACCTCAGATTAAAAAAGAAATCCAGGAGGGTGGTAAAGAAATGAAAAGTGTCAAATGTTTTCACTGTAATAAACTAGGCCATGTAAAGTCACAGTGTTGGTGGTTGAAGAAGAGCACTGGGAAGGCTGATGAGGTAAAGCAGGATAAAACAGCGGGGTTTGTTAAAGTAGTAAAGGAAAGCCCAAGTGAAGCGAAGGAGGTACAAAAGATTGTACAGCCTGATCAAGAAGTGATTGAAAAGAAGGTGCCAGATGTCGTTAAAGAATTTACTTGTGTGAGTAAAGTTTACTCGTGTATCAGGAGGAGTAGGTAAATAAGTCACAATTTTAAGAGATAGGGGAGCTAGTGAATCTTTAATGGTAAGAGATGAGGAGTTATGTAGTTTGGGAAGAATATTGCCAGAAAAGGTGGTAATATGTGGAATTCAGGGTGAGAGGAGTAGTGTTCCATTATATAAGGTACGGTTGGAAAGTCCAGTGAAGAGTGGTGAAGTGGTAGTAAGAGTAATAGAGAAACTATCTTGTCCAGAAATACGGTTTATCTTGGGTAATGATATAGCTGGATCACAGGAGGGAATGATGCCTACTGTGGTTGATAAGCCAGTGGAAAATTAGACAACTGAAGTGTTGAAGGATGACTAACCTGGGATTTTTCCGGATTGTGTAGTAACAAGGTCGCAAAGTGACAGTTAAGACGAGGAGAAATCAAAGAGTGAAGATGAAGTTGAAGTGCAAATATCAGAAACGATTTTTGATCAGATGGTTGAAAAAGAACAAGAGAACGGAGACTTCTGGTATCGGCCATGACCTGCTAGGTCACACGAACGGCAGCTCCCGCCGGGATCGGTGTTTCAGGCCGCTAAAAGGAGCAGCGGCGGCAGTTAACAGGAGGGACCGGCGTGGGAACAGACGTGGGAGAGCCCCCCCACCCCGCAGGTGGATGGAGAGGACCAGGAGCGGAGCTGGCAGACGCGCGACCCCGGGGAAGAAGGTCGAGAAGGTCCGGGAGGACAAAATGGCAGCCAGAGAGGATCGGGAGGTGTGGGCCCAGTGGGCCAGAGAACAGCAGGACCTCCTGAAAAACTGCTTCATGGAGCTGAAAACGGAGATGCTGGCCTCCATGGAGAGAATTGTGGTGACCCAGAAGGTGCAGGAGGAGATCAAGGAGGTGAAGAGGAAGGTGGCGGAGAACATGGACGAGATCCTGGGCCTGGCAGTGAAAGTGGAGGCGCATGATGCACTCCATAAGAGATGGCAGGAGAGGCTGGATGACCTTGAGTGTAGGTCTCGGAGCCACAATCTGCGGATCCTGGGCCTTCCTGAAGGAGCAGAGGGGGCGGACGCGAGCACGTACGTGGCCACAATACTGGGGACGCTGATGGGCGCGGGGGCCTTCCCGCGGCTCTTGGAGCTGGATGGGGCGCACAGGGTTCTCACCAGAAACCGAGGGTAAACGAGCCACCGACGGCGATGGTGATACGGTTTCAGCGCTTGGCAGACCGGGAGCGAGTCCTGCGGTGGGCGAAGAAAGAGCGGAGCAGTAAGTGGGAGAATGGCGAGATCCGAATTTACCAGGACCTTGGAGCTGAGCTGGCGAGGAGGCGTGCAGGTTTTAACCGGGCGAAGGCGGTCCTCCACGGTAAGGGGGTGAAGTTTGGGCTCCTGCACCCGGTGAGACTGTGGGTAACATACCAGGACAGGCACCACTATTTTGATACCCCAGACGAGGCGTGGTCGTTCATCAGGCAGGAGAAGCTGGACCTGAACTAAGGGACTGTTGTATGGGGGTGAAATGTGCGGGTGGGGAGGGATCGAGGGGAGGACAGCGGGTAAAGCATACGTTTATGGGCATGTCTGCCCTAGTTTGGTTGGGGATTTTGCTTGTTTTCCAGGTGTTTCGTTTTCCAGGTGCTAGGGGGTGGGAAACACCCGGGACGGGCTGTCCGGCGCATGGGGAGGTCTCCGATGGCGCTTGCCCCTCTACCCTGCGGGGGAGGGGGTGTAGGGCGGCCCGAAGGAGGCAACAAGTTGAGGGTTGGTATATCGAGGCAGGAGCGGCCGGGGTCAGCATTGGTGAGCTGACTCACGGAAGCACAATGGGGGGGAAACCAGAGCTAAGCGGATGCTTGGCGGGGGGGGGGGTGGGGGGTGCTGCTTTGCTGACTGAGGGGGTGCCAGGTGAGGGCTATGGATGGAGAGTCGGGCGAGGGGGCCGCCGGGGGGAGAGCTGGAGGAGGGAGGCGGGGGCACGCGATTGGCCGGAAAAGGGAGGGGGGGGGGGTTACCCCCCCCCCCCGACCAGGCTGATCACGTGGAACGTGAGGGGCCGGTCAAGCGGTCCCGCGTGTTCTCGCATTTAAAGGGGTTGAAGGTGGACGTGGCCATGTTGCAAGAGACGCACTTAAAGCTCGCGGACCGGACGAGGCTGAGGAAAGGATGGGTGGGACAGATGTTTCACTCCGGGTTAGACTCAAAGACCAGAGGTGTGGCTATTTTGGTCAGTAAACGAGGAGCATTTGAGGCGGGAGCATCATGGCGGATAAGGGGGGCAGGTATATAATGGTGAGTAGCAAGCTGCAGGGGGGCCCGGGTGGTGTTCGTGAATGTATATGCCCCAAACTAAGATGATGTGGACTTTATGAGGCGCGTGTTGGGTAGGATCCCGGACTTGGAGATAAGTCACCTGATTATGGGAGGGGCTTTAGTACGGTCTTGGATCGTTCCAAGTCCAGAACGGGAAAGAGGCTGGCGGCGGCCAAGGCCTTGTGGGAGTTCATGGGCAGATGGGGGGAGTTGACCCCTGGAGGTTTACGCGGCCAAGGACGAATGAGTTTTCCTTTTTCTCCCATGTCCATAAAGTCTATTCGTGAATAGACCTCTTTGTGTTGAGTAGGGCGTTAATCCTGAGGGTGGAGGGGTAGAATACTCGGCCATTGCGGTCTCGGACCATGCCCCGCACTTGGTGGACCTGCGACTGGGGGTGGAACGGGGTCAGCGCCCTCTCTGGCGACTGGGTGTGGGGCTGCTGGCTGACGAAGAGGTGTGCGGGCGGATAAGGAGGAGTATTGAGAATTATGTGGGAGCGAATGACACAGGAGAGGTGACGGTGGCAGTGGTTTGGGAGGCTCTGAAGGCGGTCATTAGGGAAGAGTTAATCTCCATTAGGTCCCATAGAGAGAAGAAGGAGAGGGAGAGACTGGTGGGAGAGATACTCAGGGTAGATAGGAGGTACGTGGAGGCCCCAGAGGGGGGGGGGCGCTGTTCAACGAGCGTCGGAAATTACAGGCGGAGTTTGACTTGCTGACCACGGGGAAGGTGGAGGCACAGCTGAGGAAAGCGAAGGGGGCAGTTTATGAGTATGGGGAGAAGGCGAGTAGGATGCTGGCGCACCAGCTGCGAAGGAGGGAGGCGGCCAGAGTGATTGGGGGAGTGCGGGATAGGGAAGGCAACATGGTGCTGAGCCCAGAGAGGGTGAATGAAGTCTTCAGGGAGTTCTACAGAAGGTTATACAAGTCGGAACCCCCCCGGGGAAGGGGAAGGGATGAGGCGGTCCATGGACCGGTTGAGGTTCCCAAGGGTGGAGGCAGAGAGGTGCAGGGACTGGGGGCCCCGATTGGGTTGGAGGAGGTAGTCAGGGGGCTGGCAAGCATGCAGCCGGGCAAGGCCCCGGGCCCAGACGGCTTCCCCGTAGAATTTTATAAGAAGTTCTCGGAGCTGTTGAGCCCGCTCCTGCTGAGAACCTTCAATGAGGCAAAGGAGAAAGGGACCCTCCCTCCGACAATGTCGCAGGCATTGATCTTGCTCATTCTGAAGAAGGAGAAGGATCCGCTTCAGTGTGGGTCCTACAGGCCGATATCGCTCCTGAATGTAGATGCCAAGCTTTTGGCAAAAACGTTGGCCACCAGAATAGAGGATCGTGTCCCGGGAGTGATTGGGGAGGACCAGATGGGTTTTGTTAAGAGCAGGCAGCTGAACGCGAATGTGAGGAGGCTCCTGAATATTATCATGATGCCCTCGGAGGGGGGGGGGTTGGAGATGGTGGCTGCGATGGACGTGGAGAAGGCCTTTGACAGGGTGGAGTGGGAGTATCTGTGGGAGGCGCTAGGCAGGTTTGGATTTGGGGAAGGATTTATAGGGTGGGTCAAGCTGCTGTATCAGGCCCCTGTAGCGAGTGTGTCCACAAACCGGCTAAGGTCGGAATATTTCAGGCTGCATCGGGGGACGAGACAGGGGTGTCCCCTGCCCCCGTTGCTGTTTGCCCTGGCAATTGAGCCGTTGGCCATTGCGCTCAGGACTTCGGGGGATTGGGGGGGACTGGTGCGCGGAGGGGAGGAGCACCGGGTCTCCCTCTACGTGGATGACCTGCTGTTGTATATTTCGGTCCCGTTAGAGGGGATGGGGGAGGTCATGCGGATCCTGGGGGACTTCGGGAGGTTCTCGGGGTTTAAGTTGAACGTGGGGAAGAGTGAGCAGTTTGTGGTACACGGTAGGGGCCAGGAGGAGAGACTGAGGGAGCTCCCGCAAAGGATAGTGGAGAGGAGCTTTCGGTACTTGGGGATACAAGTGGCTGGGATGCCCTGCACAGGCTCAACTTAACCCGGCTTGTGGAGCAGATGGAGGGAGAGTTTAAAAGGTGGGATATGCTCCCGCTTTCCTTGACAGGACAGGTGCAGACTGTGAAGATTACGGTTCTCCCCAGGTTCCTCTTCGTATTTCAGTGCCTTCCCATTTTCATCCCCAAGTCCTCCTTCAAGCGGGTGAATAGGATTGTGACGGGATTTGTGTGGGCGAATAAAACCCCGCGAGTCAGAAGGGTATTCTTGGAGCGTAGCCGGGCTTCTGCGGTTATTACTGGACAGCCAATGTGGCCATGATCAGGAAATGGATGATGGAGGAGGTTGGAGGCGGCGTCGTGTAGAGGCACCAGTCTAGGGGCACTTGTTACGGCTCCGCTGCCGTTTTCGCCGGCGCGATACATCACTAGTCTGGTGGTGACGGCGGCACTGAGGATCTGGGGGCAGTGGAGGAGACACTGGGAGAGGAGCTGGCCTCGGTCTGGACCGCGATACGGAATAACCACAGATTTGCTCCGGGTAGGTTGGATGGGGGATACCAAGGCTGGTATAGAGCAGGTATTAGGAGGATGGGAGACCTGTTTATAGATGGGGTTTCCCCCAGCATGCAGGCGCTGGAGGAGAAGATCGGCCTACCCCTGGGGAATGCGTTCAGGTACCTCCAGGTTCAGGACTTTCTTAGAAAACAGGTGGGGACATTTCCGCTGCTACCCCCGCGTAGGATCCTGGACCAGGTGGTGTCTGGCATCTGGGTAGGGGAGACATCTGGGTAGGGGAGGGGAAGGTGTCGGACATATATCAGGAGCTGCAGGAGGTAGAGGAAGCTTCAGTGGAGGAGTTGAAGGGCAAGTGAGAGGAGGAGCTGGATGAGGGCCTGTGGGCCGACGTCCTGGGCAGAGTGAATTCCTCCTCATTATGTGCCAGGCTCAGTTTAATTCAGTTTAAGGTGGTGCATCGGGCGGCAAGAATGAGTAAGTTTTTTGGGGTGGAGGACAGGTGCCCGAGATGTGCAGGGAGTCCGGCGAACCATGCCCATATGTTTTGGGCATGCCCGGCGCTTAAAGAATGCTGGCAGGGGTTGCGAGGGTGATGTCCAGGATTTTGGACACTCGGGTGAAGGCGAGTCCAACAGTAGCGATATTTGGGGTGGTGGAGGATCCGGGAGTGCAGGAAGCGAAAGAGGCCGAGGTCCTGGCCTTTGCCTCCCTGGTAGCCTGGAGACTGATCTTGTTAATGTGGAGGGACTCGATACCCCCGGGTGTGGAGACCTGGGTTAGCGATATGGCGGGGTTCCTCAGCCTGGAGCAAACCAAGTTCGCCTTGAGAGGGTCCTTGATGGGGTTCTCCTGGCGGTGGCAACCTTTCCTTGACTTTCTAGGGGAGCAATAAGTGTCAGCAGCAGCATCCTGGGGGGGTGGGGTTCAGGTGGGGGTACTGTTGATATAATGTGAGTTGGGCATGGAGACAAAACCCACCTTGTTCTGTTTTTTTAAAAAAATTCTGTTGTGTAAGTAGTTTCACTGTAAGCTTTGGGATATGTTGATTGTTATTTTTCATTATTTGTATTTCTATTTTTGTTATGTAAAAACGTTCATTGGAAAACTTTAATAAAACATTTATTTTTTAACAAGAACAGGTGGAGGATGAGGCAGACATTTTTAGTTCAGGAAAATTGGCGGAGTTACAACAGAAAGATATAGAAATAAACCGGAGGTATCAGAAAGCATGCACGGGAGAAGAATCTGCGTGTATACCAGAGTGTTATTACCATAAAAGTGATGTCTTGATGAGAAAATGGAGACCTTTACATATGCAGGCGGATGAAAAATGGGCAGAAGTTCATCAAGTAGTATTGCTAGTAGGGTATAGAAAGGAGGTGTTGCGAGTTGCACATGAGGTACCAGTGGAAGGTCATTTGGGAATAAGGCAAGCTAAAATCCAGAAACATTCTTATTGGCCTGGACTACATAAAGATAGAGTAAAATTTTGTCAATCATGTCACACATGTCAAGTGATAGGGACACCTCAAGCAGTGATAAAACCAGCACCCTTAATACCCATTCCAGCATTTGAGGAACCTTTTACAATGTTCTTATGTTCTTGTGTCTTAATTGATTGTGTAGGACCGCTTCGTGAAACAAAAAGTGGGAATCAATATCTTTTGACTAATATGTCTACTAGGTTTCTAGAGGCCATTCCAGTACGCAATATTAAGCAAAAAAGATTGTGGAGGAGTTACTTAAATTCTTTACTCGATATGGAACTTGATCTGAAATAAAATCAGATCAAGGATCAAATTTTACCTCCAGGTTATTCAAAGAAGTTATGGATAGTTTAGGAATAACACAATTTAAATCAACTGCATATCATCCAGAATCGTTAGTGAGGGTATCTCACGAGAGACGACACCAGTCCCCATAAATTGGCTGCCTCCAGCTATTTTGCATGACATCACCACTCTTTTTGAGTGACTTCAATGTGTTGACATCACCAAAACAAAACAAGGAGAGCTTTACTACTTCCCGACCCAGTATCAATCTCACCCCAAGGAGAATCTGCGTAGCATTTTCACCAATCTTATCCCCGTCCTGGTGAGGTGCAGCCACTGTCTAACACAGCACAGTTGAATGAGTCAATGACTGGTGAGGTGTAGCCACTGTCTAACACAGCACAGTTGAATGAGTCAGTGACTGGTGAGGTGCAGCCACCATTCTTTCCTCATTCCCCAAAATCTGTAAATCTCCATCCCACACACTCTCCCTCCATTCTCACGCTCCTGTTTCTAATATTCACCCTCCCAATTCTCCTGAAGGTGCTGATTCAGGCTGATTGACAGATCCCTGCTCACTGCTTCCAGTCCTGGACAAAGACCTGAAAATCTTCCTGCAGGCTGCCAGATGTATGCCTATATTACTTGACAGAAAATGTGTGTAATATACAGACTAGATTCACTTCCTTTCCGTTCAGTTGCTGCAAGTCACCAATGACTTCCCAGAACGAGGAAAGAAATGGAAAGGGAGAAACATTGATTTCCTCCCAGATGTTGCAGAGGAGGAAGTTTTAGTCCAACTTCCGCGTTGTGACGTCACAAGGAAGCCCTACCAGGATCACCCAATAGGAATGCTCCGAGGTGACGTCTCCGGGTTCGGCGTGGACACGGGAGCCCCGCCCCCAGCTATTGTTCCCCGACAAGGTTTCCAGGCAACCGGCTGACGGCCAGAGCGGGAAGCCGCACAGTGATCTCCCCCTTGCCCGGGACTGCGCATGTGCGGGTGAGGGCCCGCCCTCTGAC
Source organism: Scyliorhinus torazame (assembly GCF_047496885.1). NCBI lineage: Eukaryota > Metazoa > Chordata > Chondrichthyes > Carcharhiniformes > Scyliorhinidae > Scyliorhinus > Scyliorhinus torazame. Next base: position 139,201,856 of record NC_092711.1, on the reverse strand, counting down.
CTTCAGGCTGAGGTGTTGACCAATGGGAAGATTGGAGGACCGGAAGGACTATCTTCGTCCATCCAATCAGAGCGCGGACTTCTGGTGACTCAAAATGGCGATTCACACAGACTGAAATCTGTCTCCAACATCTGTGAGTAAAACACTTTCCTTTCTCCCCCTTTCCATTTATTTTCTCATTCTCACCTTCAATTGGTCACTTGCAGCAACTGAAGGGAAAGGAAGTGAATCCAGGAAGGGCGCAGACTCTGCAAAGCTTGGCCCAGGTCTCTCTCTCTCTTAAAGACATTGACACCCTTTGCTCCCTCAGCTTGACACATTTATTTGTCTGGCTAAAAGGATGGTCTCCTTCCCAATGTTCACAATTAAAGGGCTGGTTTCCCCCAGAGATGGCTGACACTTAAGGGGACAGGAAAATAATTTTTAAAAATTAATTCACGGGGCAGCACGGTGGAGCAGTGGGTTAGCACTGCTGCCTCACGGCGCCGAGGTCCCAGGTTCGATCCCGGCTCTGGGTCACTGTCTATGTGGAGTTTGCACATTCTCCCCATGTTTGCGTGAGTTTCGCCCTCACAACCCAAAGATGTGCAGGTATAGGTGGATTGGTCACATTAAATTGCTCCTTAATTGGAAAAAATGAATTGGGTACTCTAAATTAAAAAAATAAAAGGGGGAAAAAAAATGTCATTCATGGGATGCAGTTGTCGCTCGTTTGGTCAGCATTTATTCCGTATTCCTCCAATTCAGAGGGCATTTAAGAGTCAACCTACTGTATAGGTTGAGTTAAGAAACACCAAGGGGCAAAATACATTCGTAGGGGTGGTACCCAGACCCCAAACTGCATTGGTAACGTTGGGAATAGCATTGGACAGGAAATCAGAGATGTATGCGATGAAGGACCTTCTGTGATTATGGGTGACGTTAATCTGCATATAGATTGCGTGAGTCAAATTAGTCACAGTACAATACAGGAAGAATATCTGGAATGTACACGGGATGGTTTTCTGGACCAATATGTTGAGGAAGCAACAAGAAAACAGCCCATCTTGGACTGGGTGTTGTGCAATGAGAAAGGATTTGTTGACAATCTAGTTATGAGAGAACCTTTGGGGATGGATCCTTAGGTGGATTGGCTATGATAAATTGCCCTTAGTGTCCAAAATTGCCCTTCGTGTTGGGTGGGGTTACTGGCTTATGGGGATTGGGTGGAGGTGTTGACATTGGGTAGGGTGCTCTTTCCAAGAGCCGGTACAGATTCGATGGGCCGAATGGCCTCCTTCTGCACTGTAAATTCTATGATCTATGTGTGACCATAATATGATAGAGTTCTTTATCAAGGAGAATAGTGAGGTAGCTGATTCTGAGACTGGGGTCCTGGATCTCAATAAAGGTAACTATGAGGCATGGGTTGACTATGATGGACTGGGAAACATTACTGAAAGGAAGGACTGTGGACAGGTATTGGCAGCCATTCAAGGAATAAATAGGTGAACTCCAAAAGTTGTTTATTCTTATTTAACACAAGAGTAGAAAGGGAGTTGTGGCCAAACCATGGCTTGCAAGGGAAATTGGAGATAGTATTAGATACAAAGAACAGGCATACACATTAGCAAGGAAAAGCAACAGACCTGAGGATTGGGAACAGTTTAAAATTCCGCAAAGTCAGGTCAAGGGATTGATTAAGAAGGAGAAAATACAATCTGAAAGTAAGATAGCGGGAGGGAAACAATAACAGCTGACTGCAAAAGTGTCTTTAGGTATGTAAAGAGAAAAAGTCTGATAAAACCTAATGTCGGCCCCTTGCAGTCAGAAACGGGGGATTAACATCCCAGGCCCAAAACATTCATTCCAGGTTAAGCAGCGTTTCACTTGCACCTCTTTCAATTTGGCCTATTGCATTTGCTGCTCCAAATGTGGTCGTCTCTGTATTGGAGAGACCAAACGTAGACTGGAAAATCGCTTTGCTGAGCACCTTCGGTCTGTGGGCTTTCAGGATCCTGACCTTCTCGTTGTTTGCCATTTTAACACAAGACCCTGCTCCCATGCCCGCATGTCTGTCCTTGGCCTGCGGCAGTGTTCCAATGAAGCTCAACGCAATCTGGAGGAACAACATCTCATCCTCCACTGGGGCATGCTACAGCCTTCCAGTCTCAACATCATAAGACAAAGGAGCAGAATTAGGCCACTTGGCCCATCGAGTTTGCTCCACCATCCAATCATGGCTGATATTTTCTCATCCCCATTCTGCTGCCTTCTCCCCATCACCCCTGATCCCCTTATTAATCAAGAATCTATCAATCTCTGTCTTTTTTTTTAAATATATATTTAATTAAAGTTTTCAAACACAATTTTTCCACTTTACAAATCAACATAGGGGATAACACAATAACTAATAAGTAACATTATTTAAATAAAATAGTAAACTAGCAAAGTAACAAGAAATAGTGCTCCCCCCCGGGCTGCTGCTGCCGCCGATCTATTTTCCCTTAACGTTCCACGAGATAGTCGAGGAACGGTTGCCACCGCCCGGAGAACCCCTGAACCGATCCTCTCAACGCAAACTTCATCCGTTCCAGTTTTATGAACCCTGCCATATCGTTTATCCAGGCCTCCACGCCGGGGGGGTTTCGCTTCCTTCCACATAAGTAAGATCCTTCACCGGGCTACTCGGGACGCAAAGGCCAGAATATCGGCCTCTTTCGCCTCCTGCACTCCCGGCTCTTCCGCTACCCCAAATATAGCCAACCCCCAGCTCGGCTTGACCCGGACCTTCACCACCTTTGAAATCACTCTTGCCACTCCCCTCCAGTACTCATCCAGTGCTGGACACGAACAGAACATATGTGTGTGGTTCGCCGGGCTTCCCAAGCACATCCCGCACCTGTCCTCCACTCCGAAGAACCTGCTCAGCCTCGCTCCCGTCATGTGTGCTCTGTGTAGAACCTTGAATTGTATCAGGCTAAGCCTGGCACACGAGGAAGAGGAATTTACCCTACTTAGGGCATCAGCCCACAGACCCTCCTCAATCTCCTCCCCCAGCTCTTCTTCCCATTTTCCTTTCAGCTCCTCTACCAGCTCCACCCCCTCTTCTCTCATCTCCTGATATATTTCGGACACTTTGCCCTCCCCGACCCATACCCCCGAAAGCACTCTATCCTGGATCCCCTGTGTCGGGAGCAGCGGAAATTCCCTCACCTGTTGCCTCGTAAACGCCCTCACTTGCATATATCTAAAGATATTCCCCGGGGGCAACTCCTACTTTTCCTCCAGTGCTCCCAGGCTCGCAAACTCCCTTTCAATAAACAAGTCTCTCAATCTCCTAATTCCTGCCCGATGCCAGCTCTGGAACCCTCCGTCCATCCTTCCTGGGACAAACCTATGGTTATTCCTGATCGGGGACCACACCGAGGTACCCGTCACCCCCCTATGTCGCCTCCATTGCCCCCAGATCCTTAAGGTTGCCACCACCACTGGGTTTGTGGTATATCTTTTCGGGGAAAGCGGTAGCGGCGCCGTCACCAGCGCCTTTAGGCTCATTCCTTTACAGGACGCCATCTCCAGCCTCTTCCACACCGCCCCCTCTCCTTCCCTCATCCACTTGCAAACCATCGCCACATTGGCGGCCCAGTAATAATCGTCCAGATTCGGCAACTCCAGTCCCCCTCTGTCCCTGCTATGCTGCAGGAACCCCCTCCTTACCCTCGGGGTCTTCCCTGCCCACACGAAACTCACAACACTCCTATCTATTTTCTTAAAAAAGGCCTTCGTGATCAAAATGGGGAGACATTGAAACACAAAAAGAAACCTTGGGAGGACCATCATTTTTACCGCCTGCACTCTGCCTGCCAGTGAGAGCGGCAGCATATCCCACCTCTTGAAATCCTCCTCCATCTGCTCCACCAGCCGCGTCAGATTGAGTTTGTGTAGAGTTCCCCAGCTCTTGGCTACCTGAATCCCCAAATATCGGAAGCTCCTTTCCACTCTCCTTAACGGCAGGGCATCTATCCCTCTTCCCTGATCCCCGGGGTGTACTACGAAAAGCTCACTCTTCCCCATATTAAGCCTATATCCCGAAAAATTTCCAAACTCCCTCAATTTCTGCATAACCTCTGTCATCCCCTCCACAGGATCCGCCACATACAGCAGTAGGTCATCTGTGTAGAGTGATACTCTCCCCCTCTAACCACCCCTCTCCATTTCCTAGAGTCTCTCAACGTTATGGCCAGTGGTTCAATTGCCAGCGCGAACAGTAGTGGGGACAGGGGGCACCCCTGCCTTGTTCCCCTATGTAACCGAAAATACTCCGATCTCTGGCGATTTGTGACTACACTTGCCACCGGGGCCCCATAGAGGAGTTTAACCCAACTGACAAACCCCTCTCCGAACCCAAACCTCCTCAACACCTCCCATAGATATTCCCACTCTACCCTATCGAATGCCTTCTCTGCATCCATCGCTACCACTATCTCTGCCTCCCCCTCCGCTGGGGGCATCATTATCAGCCCCAACAGCCGTCGCACATTGACATTCAATTGTCTCCCCTTTACAAACCCTGTCTGGTCTTCATGCACTACCCCCGGGACACAATCCTCGATCCTCATCGCCAGCACTTTTGCCAGCAACTTGGCGTCCACGTTCAGGAGCGAGATAGGCCTATATGACCCGCATTGCAGCGGATCTTGATCCCGCTTCAGGATTAGTGATATCGCCGCCTCCGACATTGTCGGGGGTAGAGTCCCCCCTTCTCTGGCCTCGTTAAAGGTTCTCGCCAGCAGCGGGGCCAACAAGTCCACATATTTCCTGTAAAATTCCACTGGGAACTCGTCTGGTCCCGGGGCCTTCCCTGCCTGCATGTTCCCCAGCCCTTTAGTCACCTCATCCACCCCAACTGGCGCCCCCAGGCCTGCCACCTCCTGCTCCTCCACACTTGGGAACCTTAGTTGGTCCAGAAACTGTTGCATTCCCTCTTTTCCCTCCGGGGGTTGGGACCTACATAGCCTCTCATAAAAGGTCTTAAACACCTCATTTACCTTCCCTGCTCTCCACTCCGTAGTTCCCATTTCATCCCTGACGCCCCCTATTTCCCTCGCCGCTATCCTCTTACGAAGCTGGTGGGCCAGCAGCCGGCTCGCCTTTTCCCCATATTCGTATCCCATCCCCTGTGCCTTCCTCCACTGTGCCTCTGCTTTCCCTGTGGTCAGCAGGTCAAACTCCGTCTGAAGTCTTCGCCTCTCTCTATATAGTCCTTCGTCCGGGGCCTCCGCATATCTTTTATCCACACTCAAAATCTCCCCCAGTAATCTCTCCCTCTCTTTGGCCTCTGTTTTCTCCTTGTAAACCCTAATGGAGATCAACTCTCCCCTAACCACCGCCTTCAGCGCTTCCCATACTACCCCCACCTGGATCACACCATCTTCATTGGCCTCCAGGTACCTCTCAATACATCCCCGCACCCTTCCACAGACCCCCTCATCCGCCAATAGTCCCACATCCAGTCGCCAGAGTGGGCGCTGTTCCCTCTCCCCTCCTAGTTCCAGATCCACCCAGTGCGGGGCATGGTCTGAAACGGCTATGGCCGAGTACTCCGTTCCTGCCACCCTCGAAATCAGTGCCCTGCTCAAAACAAAGAAATCTATCCGGGAGTATACCTTATGGACAATGGAGAAAAAGGAAAACTCTTTGGCCAACGGCCTAGCAAATCTCCACGGATCCACTCCCTCATTTGCTCCATGAACCCCCTGAGCACCTTGGCCGCTGCCGGCCTTCTTCCGCTCCTGGATCTAGACCGATCTAACCCTGGATCCAGCACAGTATTGAAATCCCGTCCCATTACCAGGCTTCCCACCTCCAGGTCCAGGATACGTCCCAGCATCCGCTTCATAAATCCCGCGTCGTCCCAGTTCGGGGCATATACATTTACCAGCACGACCTCCTTTCCCTGCAATCTACCACTCACCATCACATATCTACCACCGTTGTCCGCTACTATATTCCTAGCCTCGAATGACACCCGTTTCCCCACCAATATCGCCACCCCTCTATTTTTCGCGTCCAACCCTGAGTGGAACACCTGTCCCACCCATCCTTTCCTTAACCTAACCTGATCCGCCTCCTTCAGGTGCGTCTCCTGAAGCATGACCACGTCTGCCTTCAGTCCCTTTAAGTGCGCAAACACTCGGGCCCTCTTAATCGGCCCATTTAGGCCTCTCACGTTCCACGTGATCAGCCGGATTGGAGGGCCGCCCGCCCCCTCCCCCCGCCGATTAGCCATCCTCTATTCTAGGCCAGTCCCCCGTCCAAGTCCCGCGCACCCACCCGTCCCCCAGGTGGCGCACTCCCGTCCCGACCACCTCTTCCCTTGCCAGCTCCCTCTCGCTCCCAGCAGCAGCAACCCAGTTGACCCACCCCCCCCCCCCCCTCCGCTAGATCCCCATCTAGCATGGTTACTCCCCCCATGATGCTTCCGAAAGTCAGCTGACTCCAACTGACCCCGGCTTCCCCCGCTTTCTCCTTGACCACCCCCGTGTGTGGAACTCTCATCCTCCTTGCGCCTATCTTCCCGCCATCATCTCCCTAGCGCGGGAAAAAACCCGCGCTTTCCTGGATCGGCCCCGCCCCCCATGGCGCAGCTCCCCCATTCCCCATCCCCCCCCCCTCAGTCCCTTTTTATAAAGCTCTGTCTTAAAGACACTTGGTGAATTGGCCTCCACAGCCTTCTGTGGCAAATACTTCCACAGATTCACCGCCCTCTGGCTGAAACAATTCCTCCTCATCTCTGTTTTAAAGGATCGTCCCTTTAATCTGAGATGGTGTTGAATTCAACAACTTCAGATAATTAGTTCTAACCGACCTTGACCACTTTCATTCCATTTCATTTAAAAAAATGTTTTTATTCTCCATTTTCCTTCAAAATTTACACCCCACCCACAGACCGTAGATGGTAACAAATACAAAATCAATCTCCTTAACATTAATAACGATCCCATCCTCCCAACACCCCAAACGGCCCGCCTGTCAATATATGCATCCAATAAAACAAACCCTCCCACTGTGGAAACAAAAAACAAAGGAGAAAAAGGAGTCCAGGACCACCCATGGTCACCATTAACCTATAGAGTCCCCCCCCCCCCCACTCAACGCCATCCAACCTCTGAAAGAGTACCGTACATGATACCCAAGAGTTGTAAATACCCCCCCCCCCCACTCTCTCCAACTCCTCCCCTCCACTGCCTCTTGTAAAACTCCTCCCCCCAACCTTGGTTCCTTCCCCCCCCCAACCTTCCACCCCGGCTCAACCCCTCGGACTCTGTTCTGCCAGGCTCCACTGGCCGCAGCCTCCCCCCCCCCCCCCCCTCACTCCTGTTCACTGGTCGGCTTAAACCGGCCAGCGTGGAGGCCCCCACCCGGGTCCCTTTTCCCCCTTGCCCAGCCCTAGGAAAGCCCAGAAATCCCCTTTTAGCACACAAACCCCGCATATACACCCCAAAGAGCCCTCAATTCGAGTGAAAGTCCCATCACTTCCCTTGTCCAAATATACACAACGTTGGTTCCTGTAGCCCATACACCCGCACGCAGTGAAACAAAAAAGAAGAAAATACAGTCATGAGGTTACATCGGCACATGGCCATTTCTCAGTTCTGCCACAGTCCTTCTGCCTTCGCAAACTCCTCCGCTGCTTCCGCCGTTCTAAAATAAAAGTCCTTGAGCTTGTAAGTCACCCCCAGCTTCGCTGGATATACAATGCCGCACTGCACCTTGCTAATGTACAGTGCACTCTTCACCCGGTTGAAGGCAGCCCGCCTCCTCGCCAGCTCCACCGTAAAGTCCTGGTATACACATACACCAGCTCCAGCCCACTGCACCACCCGCTTCTGCTTGGCCCAGCTCAGGACCTTCTCCTTCACACTGTACCTACGGAAGCACAGAGTCACTGCCCTTGGCGGCTCACTCGCCTTTGGTACAGGCCTCCACGACCGATGAGCCCGATCCAGTTCATATCGGGAGGGATCCTCCCCCTCCCCCAATAGTTTTGCCAGCATCGCAGCAAAATACTCAGTCGGCCTCGGTCCTTCAACTCCTTCGGGCAGCCCCACAATCCTCAAATTCTGTCGCCTGGATCTGTTTTCCAGGTCTTCTATTTTTCCTCGCAGATCCTTGTTAATCTCCATCACCTTCCGTATCTCCTTCCCCATCGAGGCAAGTTGATCACCGTGCTGCAATAACGTCTCCTTCACTTCCTTCAGCGCCTCCCCTTGCTCTCGCACCTCCACCACTGCGCTCGCCACTTCCGTCCTCACCGGGGAAACCGCCTCCTCCACCAGCACACTCAAAACCTCCCTCATCTCCTTCCTCACCGTCTCCATACATTTTGTAAACTGCTTTTCGAATTCCGCAGCCATCACATTAGTCATTTCTTCAGCCGTCAGCAATGCGGCCTCCCCTGGTGCTCCAGCCTCCATTTTCCTTGGTGACCCCGCGGTGACCTTTCCACTCCCCGACGGACCTTCAGCTGTTTTCTTTACGGCCGTTTGTTTGCTCCCCCTCGACATTGTTCTTCACTGTGCCTTCTCAGTGCCTCCTCCGTGCCTTCTCCCTGCTTTTGCTGCCTCCGTGGACCCTGGGACCGGGCTTAAAGCCCCGAAAATGCCGTTCCCGAACCGGAGCCCTCCATTGTGCGGCCGCCTCCCGCCCGCCGTCACCGGAAGTCCCCATTCCATTTCATTTTAACTGTTGTTATGGGCCAGGGTTTAGAGAACCCCAAAGTGTATCATGGAGTTCACCTGACCCACAATTTTGAATAGATTGTGGTATGGGGAGCACACGGCCCACTCTACAGGTGTGGTACAGCAGAAATGGAAAAGTATTTTTTAAAGCAAAACAATGTTTATTCTGGCAACTCAAGTTAACCTTTTTAAAACATACAGCGAACATCTTAGCAACCATTAATTCAAATACAACCCCCAAAGAATACAACACTAAGTAATCTTTTAAGCTTTCCTTTTAACATCCATAAGACTTAAAACACCTTTTACCAGAAGCACATCAGGTTAATGTCACTACTGTTATTAGTTTTAAATCACCAGGATCGATTTACAGTCTTTAGGTTACAGAGAGAGACTCTAATACACCTTCTGGCTGTGACTGCAGCTTTCCAGCTCTGAAAACGAAACCAAAACACCCTGCAGCAAACAGCCTAAAACAAAAATAAAAAGCTGACAGACAACCCAGCTCCACCCACTCTCTGACATCACTGCAGTAGGAAACACCCATTTCTTAAAGGTACACTCACTACAGATATTTATATACACACCCATTTATAAAGACCCATTTCTTAAAGGCACTCTCACATGACATTGTCTTTTACCCTTTTTCTTTCTTGTCTTTCCTTTTATATATTTCCCCCCCCCCACTCTTTCCACCTATCTTATGCTCCTTTTACTTACCTTTTCTCCCCTTTGCTTCGCTTCCCCCCCCTTTTCTCATTTTACCTCTCTCCCACCCATGTCCCCCCACATCTCCATCTGTCGCAGATTTTAATTTCTCTGCTGTTTGGCCTTTCACACCTTTTATTCTCTCTGGGGGCTGCCATGAGCACTCTTTAGCCGTGGTTTCTGTGGCTGTGACTCTTCTTTCATTCCCTCACCGCTCAGTGCCATGTGGTTTTTCTTTTCACTCAGGGTTTGATTCGGAATCGAGGGGAGTGGCGATTTTAATGAACAGCCAGTGTTGTTAAACGTGGATGCCCCAAATTGGGATGATGTGGGTTTTATGAGGGGGTTGCTGGCAGCGATCCCGGATTTGGCCACGCAGCAGTTGATCACTGGAGGAGATTTTAACTGTGTCCCAGAGTCGAGGGTGGATAGGTCGAGCTCCAGGTCGATGGGTAGGGTACGAATGGAAGGGAGCTGGGGGGGTTTATGGAGAGGATGGGTATGGTGGATCCATGGTGCTTTCAGAACGCAGGGGGAAGGGAATATTCCTTCTTTTCACACGTCTATAAGGTGTATTCAAGGATTGATTACTTTGTAGTGAGTCGGGAGATTTTGGTTGGGGTGGAGGGGGCAGAGTATGCGGGGATAGTTATCTCGGACCATGCGCCCCACTGGCTGGAGATTCGGGTTCGATCGAGACGAGAGCAGAGACCGGGGTGGAGGTCTGATTCGGGGCTGTTGGCGGATGGAGGTTTATGTGATAAGGTGCAGGCAGCGAGTAAGGCGGATGTGGAGTTGAATCAGAAAGTGGGGGTGTCGGCAGCCATTTTCTGGGAAGTACTGAAGGCAGTGGTCTGGGGAGAAATTATTTTGTTTAAGGCTCATGCGGATAGGGAAAGGAGGGAGGAACATGACCGTCTAGTGAGCGAGATAGTGGAGGTGGATAGGGAGTATTCGAGGGTGTCCACCGCGGAGGGATTGGCAAGGAGGAAAGGGTTGCAGAGGCAGTTTGACAGGCTGACAATGGGGAGGGCAGTAGCGCAATTACGTACGGCAAGGGGGGTGAAATATGAGTATGGGGAGAAGGCGAGCCGCATGCTGGCGCACCAGCTGCAGAGGCAGGCCGCGTCCAGAAGTCTCTCTCGATCCTGGGTGAGTTCGGCAAAAAAAAAGAACTTCCCCTTTTTCAAAAAAAAACTTTGAAAAGAAAAACTTTGAAAGAGAAAGAATTTTTTCGCTTCTTTAAAAAAAAAGATTTCCTTGAAGAGTTTCATTAAAAAAAAAGTGTTAAAGGAGAGAAGGGAGGGGAAAAGAAAAAGGGGGGATAAAAAAGAAAGGAGGAGTGAAAAAAGGGGGAAGGAAAAGAAAATACCAGAAGGGAGCCAAAGCAGTCGGAGAAAGGGCACCAAAAGCAGACGGGGCAATGGGCGAGCCCGTTCAGACGCACGAAGCAGCGGAACGGAAGGTTCGCCGCACAAAAAGAACTCTAAAGACAGGAGCATTTTCCCCCCCTGGGCCAGGAAGGCAGCCTTTGCCGAGGCGCTGAGGGAACATCGGCAGGAAAACAAGGCAGAGGCTAGGGCAGACATAGAGGCCGCAGTGCAGGCAGCAATGGCCAAGGCCCTGGCGGAGGTGCAGCAGGCCCTGGGCAGAGCAGAGGAGAAACTGGAAGCTCGAGAGGAGAAACTGGAAGCCCAAGAGGCGACCATTAAGGAGCTGGAAAAAGCCGCGACTGACATGAGCGACTGGATCACGGCCCTGGCGAAGAGAGGTGGCGAGACTGGGCACAACGCAGGGGAGCCTGAAGGGCAGAGTGGACGATCAGGAAAACCGCTCGAGAAGGCAAAATGTCAGGATAGTGGACCTACCAGAGGGGATCGAGGGTAGAAACCCCACAACATAGGTGGCCGAGAGGCTGGGCAGCTTAGTGGGGAGGAAAACCTTCCCCAATCCACCAGAAATGGACAGTGCACACCGGTCGCTGTGCCCGAAGCACAAGGCAGGGGACCACCCGAGGGCCGTTATAGCTAAACTGCACCGGTACCAAGACAGGGATACAATCCTGCGCTGGGCCAGGCAAAACAGAACTTGCAAATGGGACGGACACTTCATTAGAGTTTACGAGGACATTGGGGCAGACCGAGCCAGGAGACGGGCCAACTTCAATAGAGCGAAAGCAGCTCTTCACAAGCGCAATGTGCGTTTTGGTATGCTGTACCCAGCGAAACTCTGGGTCACATTCCAAGAAAGAGAATACTTCTTCACAGCCCCCGCCGAAGCAAACAAGTTTGTCGAGGAACACGGGCTGGAAAACCAACAGCTAGGGTAGAAATAAGGGGCCCCTGGCAAGAGGCAACAACACGCCGACGGGGGGGGCAACGCCAGGCTCCCCCCACCACGCTGAGGGCATGCAACAAACCAGTGCCGCAGCACCCCCCCCCGACAGGGGGAAGGAGCCAGGCAGGGGGTGGGGGGACCACTTAACCGTGGCGGGAGAGCAAACGTGGATAGGAACAGGGGAAAGAGGGGCAAAGGAGGGGTATACGGGAGAAGGGGGAGAAAGGGAGGGACCAGGGTGGGGGGGGGGGGGGGGGACGCAAGGAGGGAGGGACCGGGGTGTGTGTGGGAAGGGGGGGGGGGGGGGGGTGGAACACAGGGAAGGAGGGACAAACCAGGCTAGAAAGGGAACAGCAACAGAGCTACAAAGTGCCACAACGAAGGGCTCGGAACAAGGAATCGCTGCAAGCATCCACCCAGTACGGTCTCTGGGCGAAGGGAGACCCCAGAGTGCAGCGGGCTACCTGTGTGGTGGGCGCACAGCGGGCGACCATGGCGCGGGGGGGGGCCTGGACAAAGGGAAACCCCGGGGGGGGGGGGGGGGGGGGGGGGACAAAGGGAAACCCCGGAGCTCAGGGGCCGGACCGCATGGAGAGAGCAGTGACCGCGGCCATCCTGGACGGCCCCCGAACAAAGGGAAACCCCGGAGGGCAGGGGCGCGTCCACTAGGTAAGTATGGTTAATCCCACCGGAGCGAGGGGGCAGAAGCCCCCCATCAGGATAGTCACCTGGAACGTAAGGGGATTCAACGGCCCAGTGAAGTGATCCAGAGTCCTCACCCACCTAAGAAATATGAAGGCCGACATAGTCTTCCTCCAAGATACACACTTGAGAGAGCAGGACCGACTGTGGGTAAGGAAGGGCTGGGTGGGGCAGACCTACCATTCTTGCTATGGGGCGAGGGCCAGGGGGGTGGCAATACTGGTCAGCAAGAGGACTATGTTTAGGGCGACAAAGACGGTTACGGACCCAGGGGGACGGTACGTCATGGTCAGCGGGGCCCTGGATGGGGCACCGGTAGTACTAGTTAACGTGTACGCGCCCAACTGGGACGACACGAGCTTCGTCAAAAAGACATGGCAAAAATCCCAGACGTAGCGAGGTATCGACTAATCATGGGGGGGACTTCAACTGTATACAGGATCCAACGACTGACAGATCAAGCTCCAAAACGGGAAAACCTCAAGCATGGCAAAGGAACTTGGTCACTTTATGGAACAGGTGGGAGCGGTGGACCCCTGGAGGTTCACCCACCCAGGGGAGAAGGAGTTCTCCTTCTCAGCACACAACGTATACACTGTGGGGGGGGGGGTGGAAACGGTGTTTCCGGGGATAGACAAAGTGGAATTCTCCGCAATTGTGATATCCGACCACGTTCCACACTACATGGCCATGAGGCTGGAGACGGGCAGGGCCCAACGCCCCCACATTGAGGTTGGACATCGCTCTACTAGCTGACGAGGCCTTCAATGAAAAGATATCGCAGGCCACAGCGGAGTACACAGAGAACAACCAGAACGGGAGGTCTCACTCTCCACGTTCTGGGAAGCACTAAAGGCTGTACTAAGAGGGGAAATCATCGCTTTCAAAGCGCAAAGCGATAGAGAGGAAAGGGCGGCGTGGCAGTAGTTGGTCGACTCCATGCTGGAGGAAGACCGTAAATACTGCGAGGCCCCGACTGTAGAGCTCCTGGCAGAGAGGAAAGAGCTACAAGGGAACTTTGATCTGCTCTCCACCAGGAAAGCAGTGCACCAACTCCACCAGGCACGTGGGACCCTATACGAACACGGAGACAAAGCCAGCCGCCTGTTGGCACACCAGCTGAGAAAGCAGGCAGCCACCAGGGAAATTGCACAAATCAGGGATACCAGAGGCACGCTAGAAACAGAAAAGATCAACAAAACCTTCAAGGCCTTCTACCAAGGGCTGTACACCTCAGAGCCCCCAATGGGAGAGTCCGGGATGAAACGGTTCCTTGATGGACTGGACATTCCAGTCGTGGGGGAGGGCAGAAAACGGGGCTTGGAAGCACCACTATCACTGAGAGAGATCATGGACAGCATTAGCTCCATGCGGCGGGGAAGGCGCCGGGACCAGACAGGTTCCTGGCAGACTTCTACGCCACAACACTTGGGACAGCGCTGGCCCCGCACCTGCGGGAGATGTTCACAGACTCGCTGGCTAGGGGCACACTGCCACCCACGCTAGCACAGGCCTCAATCTCGCTGATACCTAAGAAAGACAAAGACCCAACGGAGTGTGGGTCATACAGACCCATCTCACTGCTGAACGCAGATGCCAAAATACTGGCCAAAATCCTAGCCAAAAGGCTAGAAGACTGTGTACCTGAGGTGGTCGCAGAGGACCAGACGGGCTTTGTCAAAGGTAGACAGCTTACCTCGAACATCAGGCGCCTGCTGAACGTGATAATGACCCTCTCCGGGGAGAGAACACCAGAGGTGATCGTCTCCCTAGACGCAGAAAAGGCCTTCGACAGGGTCGAATGGAAATACCTCATAGAGGTACTGGAGCGGTTCGGGCTTGGAACAGGGTTCACCTCCTGGGTAAAACTCCTAAACAACGCTCCCATGGCGAGCGACGGACCAACAACACTAACTCCCGATACTTCCAGCTGCATAGGGGCACCAGACAAGGATGTCCACTGTCCCTGCTGCTGTTCGCTGTCGGGATCGGGCCATTAGCAATTGCACTCAGAGTTGCAAAAAGCTGGAGGGGGATCCGAAGGGGCGGCAGAGAGCACAGAGTCTCACTCTATGCAGATGACCTGCTCCTCTACATTTCGGACCCACAAAGCAGCATGGACGGAATCATCGCGCTCCTGAAAGAGTTTAGTGCCTCCTGAAAATGAAATTAAATGAAAATCGCTTATTGTCACAAGTAGGCTTCAAATGAAGTTACTGTGAAAAGCCCCTAGTTGCCACATTCCAGCGCCTGTTCGGGGAGGCTGGTACGGGAATTGAACCGTGCTGCTGGCCTGCCTTGGTCTGCTTTCAAAGCCAGCGATTTAGCCCTGTCCTAAACCAGCCCCATCGGGCTACAAACTCAACATGAGCAAAAGCGAGATCTTCCCCGTACACCCACAAGTAGGTGGGGCAGCACTAACGGGACTGCCGCTTAAACAAGCCCGACACAAATTCCGCTACCTGGGGATCCAAATAGCCCATGACTGGAAAGGGATCCACAAATGGAACCTCACCAGTTTGACAGAGGAAGTAAAAAAGATGGAACACGCTCCCACTCTCCCTCACGGGGAGAGTCCAGACGATCAAAATGAATGTGCTGCCCAGGTACCTCTTCCTACTTAGATCCATTCCGATCTACATCCCCAAGGCCTTTCTCAAAGCACTAGACAAATTAATCATGGTGTTCGTATGGGGGGGGGGGGGGGGGAGGAAGAATGCTCGGATCCCAAAGAAGGTCCTACAAAAAACGAAATCCAGGGGGGGGCTTGTCCTCCCAAACCTACAACTTTACCACTGGGCGGCGACGGCCGAGCGAATAAGGGGATGGATCACGGAGCCAGAAGCTGAATGGGTGCGCGCGGAAGAGGCCTCCTGCATGGCGACCTCCCTCCGGGCCCTCGCCACGGCAGCACTCCCATCCCCACCCAAAAAACACTCCAGCAGCCCGGTGGTAATAGCCACCCTCCAGTCCTGGAACCAACTACGGCAGCAATTTGGCCTGACCAGAATGTCGGACAAAGCTCCCATCTGCAACAACCATACGTTCACACCAGCGCTGACTGACGCCACCTTCAAAATGTGGGGACAGGACGGGGGGACACTGACAGTCAGGGACCTAAACACGGACAGCAGGTTCGCAACACTGGGCGAACTGACAGAGAAATTCCAGCTAGCCGGGGGAACGAGCTAAGGTACCTGCAACTCAAAAACTTCCTACGACAGGAGACAGGGACATACCCACAACCGACACGACAAACATTAGTGGAAGAGTTACTGGACACAAGCATACTAGATAAAGGAAACTGTAGTGACATGTATGACCGACTGGTAGAAAGGGCCGACACTGTACTGGACGCAACAAGATAGAAATGGGAGGAGGACCTGGGGATCGAAATAGGGTGGGGACTCTGGAGCGAAGCACTGCATAGGGTCAACTCCACCTCCACGTGCGCAAGTCTCAGCCTGACACAACTAAAAGTGGTACATAGAGCCCACTTAACAAGAACCCGTATGAGTAGGTTCTTCCCGGAGGTGGAGGATAGATGTGAGTGGTGCCAAGGAGGCCCAGCCAACCATACCCACATGTTCTGGTCCTGCCCCAGACTTGCGGGGTACTGGACAGCCTTCTTCGAGGCAAAATCCAAGGTGGTGGGGGTGAGGGTGGAGCCATGCCCGAAAGTGGCGGTCTTCGGGGTTTCAGACCAGCCAGATCTATTCTGGGGAGGAGGGCGGACGCCCTTGCCTTTGCCTCCCTGATCGCCCGCCGTAGAATCCTGTTCGGCTGGCGGTCAGCAGCACCACCCAAAGCTGCAGACTGGCTGGCCGACCTCTCGGAATCTCTTCAAATGGAGAAAATCAAATTCGCCATCCGAGGGTCAGACGACGGCTTCCACAGAACGTGGGAGCCATTCACCCAATTGTTCCGGGACCTGTTTGAGGCCAACGAACAAGAGGAAGAATAGCCAGGTAGCCAAGAATCAGGGGAAAATAGCCAAGGCATGAGAGGGAGGGATAGACCGGGAGGGGGGCGGGGGGGGGGGGGGGACAGCAAAACCTAAAGGAAAGAAAGGTGAACCACAGGAAAGGGGAGGGAGGGGGGTGGGCAGAAGTGAGGGGGGAGAGGGAAGAGACAGGGAACAAAAGAGGGGAACCGGGGAGGTGGGGTGGGGCAGGGAAATGATAGCCGGAAGGAGGTCACGGGAAACAATAACAAATTTGGCATCTACAGGAACCGAGAACAAGGAGAATCCAGACTGCAACAGAGGTGAGCGCGGAGATGACAGCAAAATCCGTCTGGGAGAAGCAAGTGACACCAACACCAGACCCACTCGCTCTCTGTAATTGTTTCTCCAGCATCCAAATGTATATCTACCTACCCAATCTCACCCCCCCCCCCCCACACACACACACACACACACACACACACACACACACAAACAGATGCTTGCTTATGTGTTGTAAATAATATTGCCAATTGTACAGAGTTGCTGCTGTTGAGCTGGTGCAGAATACCCTACCAGTTACTTGATTTTTCATTTCTTTTTTTTTTTTACTTTTTTTTTTTGCTATGTTTCTTCTCTGCTATAGATACCTTGTTCTGTGTACATAACGGTAAATATACTTTCTTCAAAAACCCAATAAAAAACATTTATAAAAAACAAAATTAATGGTATGAAGTCAGGGAAGGCCCCAGGGCCGCATGGGTACCCGGCGTAATTTCATAAGGAATTTGCGACGGACCTGGCACCTCATCTGTTGGGGGCGTTTATTGAAGCGCTGGCGAAGAGGGAGTCACCGGAGACGATGACACAGGCAGTAATTAGACTAATCCCGGAAAAAGGGAAGGACCCGGTGGACTGTGGGTCGTGTAGGCCCATATCACTATTGAACACGGATGTGAAAGTATTGGCTAAGTTGTTGGCGGGGAGGATGGAGGAGTGTGTCCCGTGGGTGGTTGCAGAGGAACAAACAGGTGTGAAGGGCAGGTAGCTCACGAGTAATATAAGACGGCTGTTGAATGCTGTGATGAATCTGTACCGGAGGTGGTGGTATCCATGGACGCGGAGAAGGCATTTGATCGGGTGCAGTGGTGGTATTTGTTCGAGGTTTCCGCAAGGTTTAGATTTGGGCTGTGATTTGTGGCATGGGTGCAGTTGCTGGATGTGGCGCCAAGGGTGAGTGTGAGGACGTATAATATGAGTTTGCGAAGTTTGACTTAGGCTGGGGTGCCAGCTGTCGCCGTTGCTGTTTGCCCTGGCCATAGGACCATTGGCGATGGCTCTCAGAGGGTCGGTGGTGTGGTGGGGGATTATGAGGGGACACAGGGATCATTGGGTGTAGCTCTCTGCCGATGACCTCTTGCTGTATGTTTCGGATCCGCTGGAGAGTATGGGAAGGATTATGGGCCTGCTGGGGAGGTTTGGAGGGTTCTCTGGGTGTAAACTGAATGTAGGGAAAAGCGAGGTTTTCCCGGTGAATAAGCTGGGACAGCGGGATAATTGTGTGGGGATGCCATCTACGGGAGCGAGGGATAGATTTAGGTATTTGGAGATTCAGGTAGCGAGGGAATGGACGGGGCTCCATAAGTGGAACTTAACGAAGCTGGTGGAGGAAGCCAGGGAGGATGTTAAGAGGTGGGATGCACTGCACTTGACGTTGACGGGGAGGGTCCAAGTGGTGAAAATGAATATTCTGCCGAGGGTCTTGTTTATTTTTCAGGCTCTCCCGATCTTTATATCAAACAGCTTTTTACCAAAATTGTCCACAATCATTTTGGACTTTGTGTGGGCCGGGAAGGTGCCGAGGGTGGGGGGACCCTGCTACAGAGGCAGCTGGGGGGAGTTGGCATTGCCAAACCTGTTTCGTTATTATTGGGCGGCGAATGGGTACAAGGTGTGGCAGTGGTCAGAAGAAGGGGGAGAGAGGGTTAGGATGGAGGAGGAACCTTGTAACCTAGGTCTCTTTTTCATAAATTTTGAGTACCCAGTTCATTTTTATCCAATTTATGGGCGATTTAGTGTGGCCAATCCACCTACCCTGCACATCTTTGGATTGTGGAGACGAAACCCTTGCAAACACGGGGAGAATGTGCAAACTCCACAAGGATAGTGGCCCCCAGCCGGGATCGAACCTGGAGCCGCGGCGCCTTGAGGCAGCAGTGCTAATCACTTTGCCACCGTGCTGCCCTCGTAAGGGGTCTGGTTTGAGGGCTATGGTGACGGCAGCGTTGCCAATGGCTCTGAGTAGGTATTCAGGGGGCCCGGTGGTGCAGTCCACGGTGAAGATATGGATCAGTTGAAGAGGCATTTTAGGGTGGAAGGGATGTCGGTGTTAACGCCGCTGTGCGAGACTAATGGGTTTGTGCCGAGGGGGATGGATAGTGCATACAGGAGGTAGAGGGAAGTGGGGCTGGTCAAGGTGAAGGATCTGTATTTGGAGGAAGGGTTCGCCAGTCTAGAGGAGCTAAAGGAGAGGGTGGAGCTGCCAAGGGAGAGTGAGTTTGGGTATCTGCAGGTTAGGGGCTTTGCACAAAAGGTCAGGAGGGGGTTCCCTAGATTGCCCGGATACACCCTGCTGGGCGACTGCTGTTTCCGGATGTGGAAGGAGAAGGAAGAATTGGGGATATGTACAAGTGGTTGGGGGAGCAGGACGGCGAGCGGGTAGTGAAGACAAGGTGCCACACAAAAGGTTGCTGCATAAACTAAAGATGCATGGCATTGAGGGTAAAGTGGTAGCATAGGTAGAGGATTGGTTAACTAACAGAAAGCAGAGAGTGGGGATAAATGGGTGTTTCTCTGGTTGGCAACCTGTAACTAGTGGGGTCCCTCAAGGATCAGTGTTGGGCCCACAACTGTTCACAATTTACATAGACAATTTGGAGTGGGGGACCAAGTGCAATGTGTCAAAGTTTGCAGACGACACTAAGATGAGCGGTAAAGCAAAAAGTGCAGAGGATACCGGAAGTCTGCAGAAGGATTTGGATAGGTTAGGTGAATGGGCTAGGGTCTGGCAGATGGAATTCAATGTTGCCAAGTGTGAGGCTATCCATTTTGGGAGGAATAACAGCAGAATGGATTATTTAAACGGTAAGATGTTAAAACATGCTGCTGTGCAGAGGGACCTGGGTGTGCTGGTGCACGAGTCGCAAAAAGTTGGTGTGCAGGTGCAACAGGTGATTAAGAAGGCTAATCGAGTTTTGTCTTTCATTGCTAGAGAGATGGAGTTCAAGACTAGGGAGGTTATGCTGCGATTGTATAGGGTGTTGGTGAGGCCGCATCTGGAGCAGTGTGTTCAGTTTTGGTCTCCTTACCTCAGAAAGGACATATTGGCACTGGAGGGAGTGCCGAGGAGATTCACTAGGTTAATCCCAGAGTTGAGGGGATTAGATAATGACAAGAGGTTGAGTAGACTGGGACTGTACTCATTGGAGTTTAGAAGGATGCGGGGGGGATCTTATTGAAACATATAAGATTATGAAGGGAATAGATAGGATAGATGCGGGCAGGTTGTTTCCACTGGCGGGTGAAAGCAGAACTAGGGGGCATAGCCTCAAAATAAGGGGAAGTAGATTTAGGACGGAGTGTAGGAGGAACTTCTTCACCCAAAGGGTTGTGAATCTCTGGAATTCCTTGCCCAGTGAAACAGTTGAGGCCTTTCTATAAACGTCTTTAAGAAAAAGATAGATACCTTTCTAAAGAATAAAAGGATTCGGGGATATGGTGTAGGGGCTGGAGAGTGGAGCTGAGTCCACAAAGATCAGCCATGACCTCATTGAATGGTGGAGCAGGCTCGAGGGGCCAGATGGCCGACTCCTGCTCCTAGTTCTTATGTTCTTATGAAATGGGAAGCGGAGTTGAGAGGGGAGATCAGTTGGGGAGTATGGAGTGAGGCACTGCAATGGGCAAAAGGGACCTCCTCTTGTGCAAGGATGAGCCTGATACAGTTTAAGGTGGTGGGTGCATATGACTTGGGCGAGAATGAGTGGGTTCTTTCAGGAGGTAGCAGATGAGTGTGAGAGGTGTGGGCGGGGGCCAGTGAATCACGTGCACATGTTTTGGGGTTGTGTAAAATTGGGAAGATCCTGGGCGGGAGTGTTCGCGGTCTTAGCCAGGATAGTGGAGGAGGAGGTGGACCCGGACCCTTTGGTGGCGATATTTGGGGTTTCAGAGAAGCCGGGGCTCATGGAGAGGAGGAAAGACGATGTCGTGGTCTTCGCCTCTCTGATTGCACGGCGGCGAATTTTACTGGAGTGGCGGTCGGCATCGCCACCGGGGGTAGTGGCTTGGTTGGGTGACCTGTACGACTTCCTGTGGTTGGAGAAGATAAAGTATGAGTTCAGGGGCTCTGCAGAGGGGTTTGAGAAGAGTGAGGCGAGGTATGGGAAAACGTTGTACAAACTGTATAGTTGATTGCTGGGAAGTATGTTTCCCAGGCTGTTTATTTGCTGTAACCTGTTTTAATACATGTTTGGAATAAAATACATTTAAAAAAACATTTCTGTGTATTGCTGTGGACCTGGGGTCACATGTAGGCCGGGCCAGGTAAGGACGGCAGATTTCCTTCCCTGAATGACATGAGCGAACCAGTTGGGTTTTTACGACAATCGGCAATGGTTCCATGGTCATCATCAGACTGTTCATTCCAGACTTTTACTGAATTCAAATTGCACCATCTGCTGTGGTGGGATTCGAACCCTGGTCCCCAGAGCATTTACAAAGCATCTGCTGTGACAAAGAGTCACCCAGACTCGAAACGTTAGCTCCCTTCTCTCCCCACAGATGCTGTCAGACCTGCTGCGATTTGCCAGTATTTTCTGTTTTTGTTTCAGATTCCAGCATCTGCAGTAATTTGCTTTTATCCCCAGAACATTATCCTGGATCTCTGGATTACTGAGCCAGTGATAATACCACTGCACCATGCGCAGTGGATAGCACTGTGCCGAAGACCCAGGTTCGATCCCAGCCCTGGGTCACTGTCCGTGTGGAGTTTGCACATTCCCCCCGTGTCTGTGTGGGTTTCGCCCCCACAACCCAAAAATGTACAGGGTAGGTGGATTGGCCACGCTAAATTGCCCCTTAATTCGAAAAATTTCAAAAAAAACACTGCAACACACCCTCCCCTCTCCATATCGCTGTTCCCCTGAAAGTTTATTTCCCTCACGTGCCGATCCAATTTCACTTTGAAATAATTTGCCTTCCCATACATCATTTAGATTGTCTGTCTGTTCCAGATTTCTCACATCCTCCTCCCACATAGGGTTCAGTATATTGCTCATTATCAGTTCAGTTATATACACTGGGCCCGCTTTAGCTCAGATGGCTGGACAGTAGGTTTGAGATGCAGAGCGACGCCAACAGCGTGGGTTCAATTCCCGTACTGGCTGAGGTTATTGATGAAGGCCCACTTTCTCTACCTTGCCCCTCGCCTGAGGTGTGGTGATGGTCAGATTAAATCACCACCAGGCAGCTCTCCCCCGCAAAGGGGAAAGCAGCCTATGGTCATCTGGGACTATGGCGACTTTGCTATAGATACAAATGGAGAATACAAGCAGCCTGGACAAAGATTTTAAGGTCTCTCTGTCTGGGCCATGGATCAGTTGGTTAAATTAAATTGTACCTTAACAAGAATTGGGAGGGTATATATTGGGTGGATTGAGTGTTGGATGACTTTTGGGAAGGAGAGATGATCGAATGTTCACAGAAACTAGAATTGTCTGTTCTGAATGTCTACTGACAGTGATGATTTTGTAAACTCCTTTTACAGGATCTCAGAAGGTGAGGATTTACAGACAGAAATCTCAAAGCAAACTTCACGTCAACATCCGACACCGTCACTCAATTCATCGGGACTGGAATATCATCGGCCTTTAAATCTAGAAGGAGAAATGTTTGTCTGTTCTGTCCGCTTCAGAATGCTTTAAACATCAGTGTGACTGGAAAAGCACCGAGACACACACACCCGAGTGAGAGTGTTCCAGAGCATTGACTGTGGAAAGAGCTTCAACCAGTTACACAGCCTGAAAAAATATTGCACCGTTCACAGTGGGAGAGACCGTACACGTGTTCTGTGTGTGGACGAGGCCTCAACTGGGCGGTGAACCTGGAGAGGCACAAGGACACCTGCACCATGAAGAAACCGTGGAAATGTGGGGACTGTGGGAAGGGATTCAGGGCCCCATCAGAACTGGAAGCTCATCGACGCATTCACACTGGGGAGAGGCCATTCACCTGCTCTCAGTGTGGGAAGGGATTCACTCGGTTATCCGACCTGCAGAAACACCAGCGAGTTCACACTGGGGAGAGGCCCTTCACCTGCTCTCGGTGTGAGAAGGGATTCACTCGGTTATCCAGCCTGCAGAGACACCAGCGAGTCCACACTGGGGAGAGGCCGTTCACCTGTTCTCAGTGTGGGAAGGGATTTACTCAGTTATCCCACCTGCAGAGTCACCAGCGAGTTCACACTGGGGAGAGGCCGTTCACCTGCCCTGTGTGTGGGGCAGGATTTGCTCAGTTGTCCTGCCTGCAGAGACACCAGCGATTTCACACTGGGGAGAGGCCGTTCACCTGCTCTCAGTGTGGGAAGAGATTCACTCAATTATCCGACCTGCAGAAACACCAGCGAGTTCACACTGGGGAGAGGCCGTTCACCTGCTCTCTGTGTGGGCAGGGATTCACTCGGTTATCCAGCCTGCAGAGACACCAGCGAGTTCACACTGGGGAGAGACCGTTCACCTGCTCTCAGTGTGAGAAGGGATTCACTCGGTTATCCAGCCTGCAGAGACACCAGCGAGTCCACACCGGGGAGAGGCCATTCACCTGCTCCCAGTGTAGGAAGGGATTCAGTGAGTTATCCAACTTGCGGGTACACCTGCGGGTCCACACCGGGGAGAGGCCCTTCACCTGCTCGGACTGTGGGAAGAAATTCTCAAAGTCATCCAACCTGGTGACACACCAGCGAGTTCACACCAGGGAGAGGCCATTCACCTGCTCTGTATGAGGGAGGGATTCAGCGATTCATCCAACCGGCAGACACACCAGCGAATTCACAGTAAGGAGAAGCCGTTCACCTGCTCCGAGTGTGGAGAGGGATTCACTCGGTCAACCTACCTGCTCAAACACCAGCAGGTTCACATCGGGAAGAGGCTGTGATACGATCTCTGATTTTATCTTCACATAAGAGTCACAGGTCTGGTTAATTGGAGGAGCCCAAAAATACAATTTTATTTGCGAATCATTCACCTTGGTTCTCTTTAATAGAAAAACTAAATCAAAACTTTTGATCAAATAATACATCAAATCATCATAAAGGGAAGTAGAAAATCAATAGATGGTTCAGAGTTTCTTCAAGCACAAGTTCAGAATAACGCTTTAATCATGAAGCCTTATTCTTAATAAAATTTTGATCAATGGTCTAATCCCTCATTTACTCTCATTGGTTTCTAATTCTCAGCTGAAGCTTCCTGATTTATTCAAATAACTGTCTGTCACTTAGAAAATGATTTGTTATCCAAGCATTGGTCAATTCTTAAGATTTACTAATCTCCATCAAATTGATTAAATGTCTATGTGCCCCCGCCACATGTACCAATCCGACAAATATAAGGTGCTGGCATTAACCTTGCTGTTGCTGAGGCTTTGATACATTTTCATTTCAGAATGTGTTGAGGAACAATGGTTTATTCATTACAAGGGGCTTTGATGCTACTTTTCATTAAACAATGTTAGATTCCAGCTTAGCAGTTCTTATTTATTATCTGAAACAATGACTATCTTTCCACATTAGCCTTGTGGATATTCTACTCTCTGTCTGTGCGCTGATTTCAGAAATGTACTGCATCAATTCTAAAAGGCACCAATAAATCATTAAAGCAATAAATTAGTGAATCAATAAATCAGTAAATATCAGGCCGTTCATCTGCTGTGTGTGTGGGAAGGGTTTTCCCTGTTATCCGCCCTGCGCAGCTACCAGCGAGTTCACAAGTGGTGACAGGGGTTGGATTCTGCTGTTATTGCTGCTGTTAATCACATCCAGGACTGAACCATGTTCATTCTGACACTTGGTGAAGTGGGAGGGTCAGAGGGTTTCTCTCTGCTGGACTCAGTGAGGGTCAGAGGGATTGGATTGGATTGGATTTGTTTATTGTCACGTGTACCAAGGTACAGTGAAAAGTATTTATCTGCGAACAGCTCAACAGATCATTAAATACATGAGAAGAAAAGGGAATAAAAGAAAATACATAATAGGGCAACACAACATACACAATGTAACTACATAAGCACTGGCATCGGATGAAGCATACAGGGTGTAGTGTTAATGAGGTCAGTCCATAAGAGGGTCATTTAGGAGTCTGGTGACAGCGGGGAAGAAGCTGTTTTTGAGTCTGTTCGTGCGTGTTCTCAGACTTCTGTATCTCCTGCCCAATGGAAGAAGTTGGAAGAGTGAGTAAGCCGGGTGGGAGGGATCTTTGATTATGCTGCCCGCTTTCCCCAGGCAGCGGGAGGTGTAGATGGAGTCAATGGATGGGAGGCAGGTTCGTGTGATGGACTGGGCGGTGTTCACGACTCTCAGAAGTTTCTTGCGGTCCTGGGCCGAGCAGTTGCCATACCAGGCTATGGTGCATCTGGAAAAGTTGGTAAGAGTCAATGTGGACATGCCGAATTTCCTTAGTTTCCTGAGGAAGTATAGGCGCTGTTGTGCTTTCTTGGTGGTAGCGTCGATGTGGGTGGACCAGGACTGATTTTTAGTGATGTGCACCCCGAGGAATTTGAAGCTGCTAACCATCTCCACCTCGGCCCCGTTGATGCTGACAGGGGTGTGTACAGTACTTTGCTTCCTGAAGTCAATTACCAGCTCTGCTGGACTCTCTGCTGGACTCAGTGAGGGGCTGAGGAGATTTACGAGAACGGCACCAGGAATGAGGGACTTCAGTTAGTTGGAGAGACTGGAGCAGCTGAAATTGTTCTCTTCAGACCATAGAGTCATTCGGGAAGGGAACATAGAACATTACAGCGCAGTACAGGCCCTTCGGCCCTCGATGTTGCGCCGACCTGTGAAACCACTCTAAAGCCCATCTACACTATTCCCTTATCGCCATATGTCTATCCAATGACCATTTGAATGCCCTTAGTGTTGGCGAGTCCACTACTGTTGCAGGCAGGGCATTCCACACCCTTACTACTCTGAGTAAAGAAGCTACCTCTGACATCTGTCCTATATCTATCTCCCCTCAATTTAAAGCTATGTCCCCTCGTGCTAGACATCACCATCCGAGGAAAAAGGCTCTCACTGTCCACCCTATCTAATCCTCTGATCATCTTGTATGCCTCAATTAAGTCACCTCTTAACCTTCTTCTCTCTAACGAAAACAGCCTCAAGTCCCTCAGCCTTTCCTCATAAGATCTTCCCTCCATACCAGGCAACATTCTGGTAAATCTCCTCTGCACCCTTTCCAATGCTTCCACATCCTTCCTATAATGCGGCGACCAGAATTGCACGCAGTACTCCAAATGCGGCTGCACCAGAGTTTTGTACAGCTGCAACATGACCTCATGGCTCCTAAACGCAATCCCTCTACCAATAAAAGCTAACACACTGTACGCCTTCTTAACAACCCTCTCAACCTGGGTGGCAACTTTCAGGGATCTATGTACATGGACACCGAGATTTCTCTGCTCATCCACACTACCAAGAATCTTACCATTAGCCCAGTACTCTGTCTTCCTGTTATTCCTTCCAAAATGAATCACCTCACACTTTTCTGCATTAAACTCCATTTGCCACCTCCATTCAGCCCATTGATCCCATGCTGGCTCTCTGTGGAGCAAACCGGTCAGTCCCTTTTCCCTCAAGTGCCCATCCAAATTTCAGGGTGTCTGCTTCCACCATCCTCACGGGCAGCGAGTTCCAGGTCACTCCCTGTGTACCTCCCCACACACCCGCATCTTTCTAATTTCTTTCATGGGATGTGGTGTTTCTGGCCGGGCCCAGCATTTGTTGTCCGTCCCGAATTGCCGCTTTAGAAGGTGGTGGGTGAGGTGCTGGATTTCCAATTTTCTTTTGTTTTAAATAAACAGTAAAGTTTGTTTTTGGTTAAAAATGTGGAATCTTGTGACATTGTTCCAGTTAATTACTGGGTCATTTGGGATTTTTCCCAGAGACCAATTGATCGGGACGATACCCTCCACCCATCTGATGTGAATTGTGTACATGAATTGTCCCGGCCAGTGCAGGTGTCAACTTGCAGTTTGACTGATCAGCTCAGATTTCCTGCAGCATTTCATCGATGACCGTGTGATTCCTTTCACAGAGTCCGGAGCTGAAAGCACTTTCAGCTGCAGTGTTCATGTTTTCACACACGTCTCGAAACTCCTCATCGGCAAATTCCCCTCCATCATCAGTCAGAAACTTAGCTGGTGCCCCAGGTCCAGTCCCTGTCCATTGCTCTACAAGTTGGTCTAGAATCACCCTTTTTTCCTTGCCACATATTATTGGAGAAAGACTAAATCAGGTTACCATGTCTATAAAGTGTAGAGGGAAAATATTTCTGAGAAGCCAGGTATTTCGAATACAACTAGTGTAGGTAAAAGATAGCTGTTTAAGCATAAATATTAAGCCCCAGTTTTAAATACCCATTTATACAGCATAATTCACTTTTACTGAGGTCCGTTGTTCTGGCAAATGCATATTTTCAAAGACAGTGTGACATTAAAACAGCACAGTTGCAAGACAATTTGACACTGCTTGTGCTAATTGTCAAGGACAAGGACTGGATACCATAGCAACATGAAGGCACCATTGTTCACAATGCAGATAACAGCTAAGTCAGCAAAAGTCCCAGTTTTTGTTGGTCAGAATATCACATTCCATAACATGAAGACATGAAACAGTTAAAAGCTGATGTTGCACATTGAAGATGGACGGCTTGCCATCAAATCAAATGTGTTTGAGTCTAACCAAAACCAATTAGGATTATATTGGGGTGTGATTCGATGACTTACGACAGATATGAAAGTGTATAACTGAAAAGTTTCCGCCTGCCATTTTAGTTTTGTTTTGTCTTTTGGGGGTTCTGTCAGTCTGTGTCAGTGATGTAGTGTACTTTTGACTTTGAGTTTGAGTTTAGCTGAAGATTAGCTTTCTCTCTCTTTTCATGTTTCATTGCCAGACTTTGACCTTTTAAAAGTTACTTTCGAGCTGTCTGCCTAAGCAAAAAAGATAATGTCTGTAATTCTCTGAAAGCTTCGAATTGTCTACAAATTTTATAAAATACTTTTAAATGACTTTCAAATTGTAATCAAGCGACTACAAATAAAACAATTCTTTTTGGCACCTGAGAAGTTTTAACTGAAGTTTCTGCTGAGTCCCAGTATTCGCAAAGTGCTACTGGTAACCAAATAGCAGAAATGATATAAATTCCTTCAACTTTACACAGTCGAATAATACTAGGAATCCAACAACTTGGCAGAGTCCAGAAATATTACAAATCTTACAACTTGTCGTATTGCGCCAGGACTTTGATTCATCAACTAAGCTTCCCCCAAACTTGGCATAGTTCGGCAGGTTAAGATCCCTTCAAATTAAAGATTCTCAACAATTGGCGAGCCAGCCAAGAGTTAACATTCTTTCAAATACAAGATTCTAACATTGGTGAGCCAGCCAGGGGTTAAGATTCTATCAATTACAGATTCCAACATTTGTGTCCCACACCTTTAGATCCACGACAACTCCCTCCTCAAAGTTGCGTGCTGAGGGAAGGTCTACAATGTGATGTGACGGCGTCCTCTGATACTTTTTTTTTTAACAAACATTTTATTAAGGCATTTAAGGTTTCATAACAACAAAAGATACAAATACAAATGTAAACATAATTCGGTGTGTAACACCCCCCTCCATCTCTTCTCACTGTTCCCACCTAAACTAAATTAGCCAAACTCCCCCTGCCCCTCTTAATCCCCCCTTAATGAATCTGCTAACAGTTTAGTTTTCCCCGAAGAAGTCGATAAACGGCTGCCACCTCCGAATGAACCCGAATACTGACCTTCTCAGGGCGAACATATTTTTCTCTAGCTTGAGAAACCCAGCCATGTCACTAACCCATACCCCTGATTTTGGGGGCTCCGAGTCCCTCCACGCCAATAAGATCCGTCTCCGGGCTACCAAGGAGGCAAAGGCCAAAACATCAGCCTCTCTCGCCCTCTGGACTCCCGGGTCTTCCAACAGTCCAAAGATCGCCACCTCTGGACTCAGCGCCACCCTCATTTTTAGCACCGTGGACATGACATCCGCAAATCCCTGCCAGTGTCCCCTAAGCTTCGGACATCCCCAGAACACGTGGACATGATTTGCGGGCCCTCCTGCACACCTCACACACCTGTCCTCCACCCCAATAAACCTGTTCATCCGGGCCACCGTCATGCGTGTCCAATGAACCACCTTGAATTGTATCAGGCTGAGCCTGGCACATGATGAGGACGTGTTGACCCTGCTCAGAGCATCCTCCCACAGACCCGCCTCTACCTCCCCTCCCAACTCATCTTCCCATTTACGCTTTAGCTCACCTATCTGGGTTTCCTCCCACTGCATAAGTTCTTTATAGATTCCCGAAACCTCCCCCTCCCCCACTCGTGTTCTCGAAACTACCTTGTCCTGTATCCCGTGTAGCGGTAGAAGCGGAAAGATTGAAAGCTGCCTTTGCGCTAAATCCCTCACCTGCAAATAACAAAACCCATTCCCTCCCCACAATTCAAACTCCTCTTCCAGATCCTCCAAACAGGGAAAGCTCCCATCAATAAAAAGATTCCCCAGCCTCTAAATACCTGCTCTCTGCCACCTTGGAAACCCCCCATCCAGCCTCCTCGGCACAAACCGGTGATTACCACAAATTGGAGCCCACACCGATGCTCCCTCTAGTCCCATATGCTCCTGTCACTGCCCCCAAACTCTCAGGGCTGCCACTACATCCTGGCGTGTGGAGTAATGGGCCAGTGAGAATGGCAGAGGAGCCGTTACCAATGCCCCCAAGCTTGTGCCCTTACATGAGGCCGCCTCAACCCTCTCCCACACCGACCCCCCCCCCACCCACTTCCTAATCATGGCTATATTTGTCAAATCTCTGATACGTTCTACACATTTCACATTTTCCACTAATCTCTTCTGACCCTCGTATTCTCTTCATCAACTACCCGCACAATACAGTAACTCAGCAGACCGTAATAACATGAAAACAGTAATAACCATGAAAACAGGAGCAGTAGTAAAATAGGTCTTGCTTATACGTCACCTCTTACAGACTGAATAAGCCTGCCCAAAGCCAGAACATGCTCAGCCCTCATCAGCCACCAGTAAAACAATTACATAGGAGAAATACTTGCAAGAACACTCTGTACTCAAAATGACACTCTTGACACCCGGTCATTCCTGGGGTTCATTCACTCATTAGCGCTATTCCAATCCTGTCTTTTTTTGCGACACCCAGATCTGCTAAAGATGCTTTCACCCCGATTCGAAACCTGCCAACGGTTCCCAAACTGGCTTCCAGGGTTCCGTGGCAGGCCAGGCTGATTTATGCAGCTTGAGTGTGATGCTGTTTCCCGCTCGTCCCGCTTCTCCAGACTGCAGGCCAGAATCGAACCTGGGTCCCTGGGGCTAAGAAGCAGCAGTGCTAACCACAGTGCAACCGTGCCGCCATGGCTAAATGTTATGGCTGACATTAAAGGGGACATTAAATTAATATTGGGCAGAGATGTGTCCAGTATTGTTACATGATATATATTAGATATATTGTTTATGGCCCTGTAATAAAGTGCATTTCTTATTATTTACTTATTTGTAGTCCACAAAACATATATATTTTGCAATTATTGATTGTCTCTGCTTGTTTTGTAAGATAGCAATGTAACCACGTTATATATTTCCAGTCTTAGAATCATTACAGCACAGAAGGTGTCGATTCGG
Organism: Scyliorhinus torazame; assembly: GCF_047496885.1. NCBI lineage: Eukaryota > Metazoa > Chordata > Chondrichthyes > Carcharhiniformes > Scyliorhinidae > Scyliorhinus > Scyliorhinus torazame. The sequence goes on along the minus strand of NC_092711.1, from coordinate 139,171,432 downwards.
TAACTTTGTCCATTCCGACTCTGTCGAACCATCTATTCAGTCTCATTCCATCTCTATATCCCCGTTCCCCTGCATGTTTCCGTCAAGTGCTCTTCCAATTTCATTTTGCAATCAGCGATCATCTCTGACTTTCCGGCTATGACCACTCGCTGCCGGAATAAAGTTCTTGCCCACATCCCCAAGCATCTCTAACCAAGGAAAAGGGAGCTCTGTATTACTCACATTGTGAGCATATATATTTAGCAATTATTGATTGTCTCTGCTTGCATTCCCCTCATTGGCAGCGAGATGCAATCTGTGTCCAGGACAGGAAGCAGTGAGCATGGGTCTGTCGATCAGCTCAATTAGCACCTTGAGGAGAATTGGGAGGATGTATGTTGGGTACTAGCAGTGAGAATGGAGGGAGCGGAGAATGGAGGCTGATTTACAGCTGTTAGGGAAGGAGAGAGGAAAGAATGCTCCATGGAAACTAGAATTGTTTATTCTGAATTTGTATCCTGTACTGACAGTGATGACTTTTGGAAACTCCTTTTACAGGTAATTAGTAGAGGAGGATTTGGCAAGGAGAGAGCCAGTTAGTTTACACGACCCAGTGTCTCAAATAGACCTCGAGGTTGCAGTCATCCTGTGTCCAGCATTGAGGAGGTCGGTCACATGCCCCTCCACAAAGCTCCACCATGATACCGTCTGTTGGAACTGAATCCCAGCGGCTATTGTTTAACTCCAGCGTGAACGGAACTCCAGGTAACGGCCTGCGCTGGCTGCCACCCAGCCGGCGACAGAAGAAGGAACTGGGTCCTGTCAACCGCTGGAACCTCGAGCCCCGATCACTCTTCCTTTTCACTCAGCCCTCCATTTATTGTGTGCGTGTGGAAGGGGGCAGCTATCGCAAAACCCTTCTTGCACGCGTGTGTGTGTAAAAATTAACCAACCTCTTTATTTCACCTTCACCAAGTTTGTTGTGCAAGTTATTGATCGAGGATTGGAAAATGTCCAAAATTAAGGGTTGGAGAAATACCCCACCGTTTTTAACAGGAGAAAGACCCCCTCCCCCCCTTCCTGTCCATGACACGTGGAAGATTCAAAGACTTAGAAAAGAGTTAGTATTAGAAAGAAAAACAAAATTCCAAAATTGGATAAGCTGTCGACATCAGTCACAAGGAAGCAAATGAAATTCATTCTGAATGGGATGAGGAAAAATTGGGACATTTCGGGATGGATTTTCCGCTCCCCCGGCCGTGTGTTTCTTGGCAGTGTGCCGTTTGGTGTGGTGCGATTCTCTGTTCCTGCCGCTTGTCACTGGGATATCCCATTGAAGCCCCCCACGCCGTGGGGTAACTTGCGGGTGGGGGTGCGCTGCCAGCGGGACAGGTGAATCGCAGTGGCTGGAGAATTCTGGCCTTCGAATTGTTTGATGATCAGACCAAATGGGAACATCAAACCTTTCCACTGGAACATAAAAAGCTTCTGAGTGATATTCGTAAAGTGGCCCAAGGAAGACTTTGACCAATGAGTGAACGGATTGTTGGCCTTGTGTCGGCAAACAACGAGTTCCTTCGTTGGTCTTGGAATTTGGTGTGGGAGAGGAAGATAAGCTGGAAGATTTTCCCAGCTTGAAGCGAGAGGAAGAAATCTCCTGGGGTCCCCACAGTGAGAGGCAGTTAGCCATGTGGCAGAAAACAGTCAGTTTGGAAAGAGCTGTGAAGAAGCTGTGGGAGCTGTCTGAGTAAAAGCAGGTCTGTCCAAAGTCAGCTCAAGAAGGAAGTGGAACCTTCACAGAGAAAAGATCTCTGAAAGTCTAAAGTCCAAACTGAGAGGTTGGGGAGAAAATAAAGTGAATTCCAGAGGGCTGTGGCATATCTTCAGGTTGGTCCCTAAAGAAAGCGAATAAGCTTTAGAAGTTTTTGTGACATCAGGAAACTCCTGGGGAGGGAGTAAAGCAAAAACTGGATTCATAGAATAAAGATAAAAACGCGAGTGATAAGGTAGGAGAGCATACTTTAATTTTATATTTACAATCAAGGTCTGTTTTTGTTGAGCAACATGACATTTTATGACGTAGTTCTTTCACTGAATTGCTGGGTGGTCAGACTTCTCTTCAAACATTAACAGTCCCTTCCGGGATGGTAATGTTCTCCTTTGTGGCCCGGGGTCGGAAATGGTCAGCGAGCATCTCCAAGGAGAGTGAGAGGCAGGAGAGCAAAGCCAGTCAGGTTCAGGAAGAGATGACCGGGTCATAGGCATTTTTGAGTACCAAAGTGGGACAGGGTGGTGCATTTGTTGCCCTCCTTTGTCACGGGCGCAATGTCAGAAACAAAGGCTTTTCAAATTAATCCTTTCAAGGCCAGCATTATTGCCCATCCCTAATTTCCCGAGCGGAGGTGAGCCGCGTTCCTGATGCACGGCAGGCCGTCTTCACCCATAAAATCCCTACTGCAGAAGGAGGCCATTCGGCCCAGTGGGGCTGCACCGACCCTCTGAAAGAGCGCCCGGCCTAGGTCCAATCCCCCGACCTATACCCGTAACCCCACTTCCACCACCCTCGTAGACAGCGAGTTCCAGGACATGGAGAAATATGGTGACATGCTGGTTTGCACTGTTGCCTCAAAGAGGCAGAGGCCCTGGGTTCAGTTCTGACCTCGGGTGACTGTGGGGTTTGCACATTCTTCCCATGTCTGTGTGGGTTTCCTCCCACTGTTCAAAGATGTGCAGGTTAAGGTGGATTGGTTATGCTAAGTTGCCGCTAAGTGTTCAACGATCAGGTGGGGTTACTGGGATCGGTGAGGGATTGGGCCGAGGGAGGGTGGTCTTTCAGAGCGACAGTGCAGACTTGACCAATCACTGCTCATCCTCCCATATCACTCAGTAATAGATTTGTGAATTGGTTCAGTAAACGTATATATATTATGATTCTTGAGCAGATCCCTTCGGAAGCAATAATGTTTTGATGAAGTCGATAAAAGTTTGAGATTTTGATGAAGTCGATAAAAGTTTGACATTGAAGACACTCAGTCAGCAAATAAAACCACAGGATTCCGCAGGTTGTCAACAAACAAAAATAAAGTTTACGATACAAAGTCAGAAAGATAAAACACTTTACGTTATCTACCTTAAATTCCAACCTGCACGGTGGATATGAGGGACGTGTAAAGAAACATATACAATGTGCTCGAACGCACACCGCACCATAAATGGCAGGTGCGACCAAGACCGAGTCCATGGAAATCTCACCCAAACGTCAGTAAACACTGAGTCAGCCAATCTCACTGAAAAGCAGTCTCTCGTGAGGGATTCCCGTGTTCACCTTCAAAGATCTAACTGTGGAATTCTGTCCTTTCCTGGCCCGTGCTGCAGACTCAACAGAGCAGAGACAAATGTATTTATTTTGGATCTACCTGCCGTGGGGGAAAAACACTATTTAACATCCTGGATAAAATAAATGGACTTCATCAGCTTTTGCAGATCATTTCAGTGGAGATGTGCTCTCCCAGGCTAAAAGAACGTCAGCCCACTGGAAGTCGTGAGACCGACCAGTTCAGCAGAACAAAACCCTCGACCCTCCCACTTCACCAAGTGTCAGAATGAACATGGTTCAGTCCTGGATGTGATTAACAGCAGCAAAAACAGCAGAATCCAACCCCTGTCATCACTTGTGAGCTCGCTGGTGTCTCAACAAGTGGGGTGACCGATTGAATTCCTTCCCACACTGAGAGCAGGCGAACAGCTCCCCAGTGTGAATGCGCTGGTGCCTCTGCAGGTTGGATGACTGACTGAAACCCTTCCTGCACATGGGGCAGGGAAATGGCCTTTTGCCAGTGTGAACTCGCTGGTGTCTGAGGGCGGATGAATTTGTCTCTGCCCTGTTGAGTCTGCAGCACGGGCCAGGAAAGGACAGAATTCCACAGTTAGATCTTTGAAGGTGAACCCTTACCACATGCATGGCAGATGGATGGCTTTGCCCCAGTGTGAATTCGCTGGTGCTTCAGCAGTTTGGACCAATCGCTGAATCTCTTCCCACACTCAGAGAAGGCAAATGGCCTCTTCCCAGTGTGAACCTTACGGTGCGTCTGAGGGCTGGCTGACTGAGTGAAGCCCTTCCCACACACACAGCAGATGAATGGCTTCTCCCCGGTGTGAACCCGCTGATGTGTTTGCAGGGCGGATGAATCACTGAATCCCTTCCCACACTGAGAGCAGGTGAATGGCCTCTCCCCGGTGTGAATGTGGTGGTGTGTCAGCAGGGCAGATGAATGAGTGAATGCCTTCCCATATCTGAAGCAGGTGAATGGCCTCTCGCCAGTGTGACAGCGTCAATGAGTTTCAAGAGCAGATGGGTAACTGAGTCCCTTCCCACAATCCCCACATTTCCACGGTTTCTCCATGGTGATGGTGTCCTTGTGTTTCTCCAGTCCCAATGATCAGTTCCAGCCTCGTCCACACAGAGAACACTTGTACGGTCTCTCCCCACTGTGAATGGTGTGATATTTTCTCATATGTAACCGTTTAAAGCTCGCTCCACAGTCAGTTCACTGGAACACTCTCACTCAGGTCTTTGTGTGTCTCGGTGCATTTCCAATCACACTGATGTTTAAATGTTTTAAAGAAAACAAAACAGACATTTCTCCTTCTAGATTTAAAGGTTGATGATATTCAGGTCACAATGAATTGAGTGAGGATGTCAGATCCTGACAGTACATCCACATCTGATATCCTGTAAAAGGAGTTTACAAAAGTCATGGCTGTCAGAACAGTATAGAAATTGAGAACAGACAATTCGAGTTTCTGTGTAACATTCTTTCCTCTAATTCCCCAAGATCTGTAAATCTCCATCCCGCACACTCTCTCCATTCTCACTCTGCTGTATCTAATATTCACCCTCCCAATTCTCCTGAAGGTGCTGATTCAAGCTGATTGACAGATCCCTGCTCACTGCTCCCTGTCTTGGACACACAGACCTGAAAATCTTCATGCAGTCTGCCAGACATATTGAAGGGACAGGAATTGAATCCAGTCTGTATATTACACACATTTTCTATCCAGTAGTGTAGACATACATCTGTCTACACTACTGGATAGAAAATGTGTGTAATATACAGACTGGATTCAATTCCTGTCCCTTCAATTGCTGGAAGTCCCCAATGTCCCCCCCCCCCCTTGAACGAGGAAAGAAATGGAAAGGGGGAAACATTGATTTCCTCCCACATGTTGCAGAGGAAGTTTTAGTCCAACTTCCGTATTGTGACGTCACAAGGGCGAGGATCAGCCAATAGGAATCACTTTGCTTCGTGGTGTCGTCTCCGGGTTCCAGTGCGCAAGGCCCGGCGTGTCCATGAGAGCCCCGCCCCCACCCATTGTTCCCCGTCCGCCTCCTCCAGACAAGGTTTCCAGGCAACCGACTGACGGCTCCGGCCAGAGCGAGAAGCCGCTCAGTAATCTCCCCCTTGCCCGGAACTGCGCATGTGCGGATGAGAGCCCGCACCCTGACCTTCCGGCTGAGGTGTTGACCAATGGAAAGATTGGAGGACCGGAAGGACTATGTTCGTTCATCCAATCGGAGCGCGGCTGTCTGTGACTGAAAATGGCGACTCACACAGACTGAAATCTGTCTCCAGCATCTGTGAGTAAAACACTTTCTTTTCTCCCCCTTTCCATTTCTCATTCTGACCTTCAATTGGTGACTTGCAGCAACTGAAGGGAAAGGAAGTGAATCCAGGGAGGGTGCAGACTCTGCAAAGCTTGGCCCAGGTCTCTCTCTCTCTCTCTCTCTCTCTTAAAGACATTGTACGAAGTCTTACAACACCAGGTTAAAGTCCAACAGGTTTGTTTCGATATCACTAGCTTTCGGAGCGCTGCTCCTTCCTCAGGTGAATGAAGAGGTCTGTTCCAGAAACATATATAGACAAATTCAATGATGCAAGACGACACTTGGAATGTGAGCATTAGCAGGTGATTAAATCTTTACAGATCCAGAGATGGGGTAACCCCAGGTTAAAGAGGTGTGAATTGCATCAAGCCAGGACAGTTGGTAGGATTTCGCAGGCCAGATGGTGGGGGATGAATGTAATGCGACATGAATCCCAGGTCCCGGTTGAGGCCGCACTCATGTGTGCGGAACTTGGCTATAAGTTTCTGCTCGGCGATTCTGCGTTGTCGCGGGTGCTGAAGGCCGCCTTGGAGAACGCTTACCCGGAGATCAGAGGCTGAATGCCCTTAACTGCTGAAGTGTTCCCCGACTGGAAGGGAACATTCCTGCCTGGTGATTGTCGCGCGATGTCCGTTCATTCGTTGTCGCAGCGTCTGCATGGTCTCGCCAATGTACCACGCTTCGGGACATCCTTTCCTGCAGCATATGAGGTAGACAACGTTGGCCGAGTCATTAAAGACATTGACATCCTTTGCTCCCTCAGCTCGACACATTTCTTTCTCTGGCTAAAAGGATGGTCTCTTTCCCAATGTTCACAATTAAAGGGCTGCTTTCCCCAGGAGATGGCTGACATTTAAGGGGACAGGAAAATAATTTTTAAAAATTCATTCACGGGACGCAGTTGTCGCTCGTTTGGTCAGCATTTTTTGCCGATTCCTCCAATTCGGAGGGCATTTAAAAGTCAACCACTATATGGGTTGAGTTAAGAAACACCAAGGGGCAAAATACATTCGTAGGGGTGGTACACAGACCCTCAAACTGCATTGGTAACGTTGGGAGTAGCATTAGACAGGAAATCAGAGATGTATGCGATAAAGGAACATCTGTAATTAAATTTGACTTTAATCTGCATATAGATTGGGTGAGTCAAATTAGTCACAGTACAATAGAGGAGGAATTTTTCGAATGTATATGGGATGGTTTTTTGGATGTTTTTTTGGTTGAGGAACCAACAAGGAAACTGCCCATCTTGGACTGGGTGTTGTTCAATGAGAAAGGATTTGTTGGCAATCGAGTTGTGAGAGAACCTTTGGTGATGTGTGACCATAATATGCAGCACGGTAGCATTGTGGATAGCACAATTGCTTCACAGCTCCAGGGGCCCAGGTTCGATTCCAGCTTGGGTCACTGTCTGTGCGGAGTCTGCACATCCTCCCCGTGTGTGCTTGGGTTTCCTCCGAGTGCTCCGGTTTCCTCCCACAGTCCAAAGATGTGCAGGTTAGGCGGATTGGCCATGATAAATTGCCCTTAGTGTCCAAAATTGCCCTTAGTGCTGGGTGGGGTTACTGGGTTATGGGGATAGGGTGGAGGTGTTGACCTTGGGTAGGGTGCTCTTTCCAAGAGCTGGTGCAGACTCGATGGGCCGAATGGCCTCCTTCTGCACTGTAAATTCTATGATCTATGATAATATGATAGAATTCTTTGTCCCCTTTGCTTCCCTTCCCCCCTTTTTCTCATTTTACCTCTCTCCCACCCATGTCCCCACTCCCCCACATCTCCATCTGTCACAACTTACTCTCTGATTTTAGTTTCTCTGCTGTTTGGCCGTTCACACCTTATTGTCTCTGGGGACTGCCGTTCGCACTCTTTTGCCTTGATTTCTGTGGCTATGACTCTTCTTTCATTCCCTCGCCCCACAGTACCATGTGGTTCTTTACTGCCATCTGCTGGTTGGAGGTCGTATCTATTAATATTTATATGATTGCTAATGCATATCATCACCATGAAGGGGGCGATAGTGGGGAGCAGTGGGAGGGGAATGGGAGTTGGTTATCTATAATGTATGAAGGAAAGGGTGGGTCTGGCCGGTTTTCCACTTGGGGTTTGATTCAAAATGAAGGGGAGTGGCGATTTTAATGAACAGCCGGTGTTGGTAAACGTGTATGCACCAAATTGGGATGATATGGGTTTTATGAATGGGTTGCTGGCAGCGATCCCGGATTTGGCCACTGTGATGAACGGTTACTGTACTACTGTCCCCTTGTCCTCATGTAAGGCGATGTCCCCTTTAAGACCGGGCTTGGAACCCTGGGGGACTCTGCCTCCGGCTCCGCCCACCTGGGAGCCGTATATAAGGGGCCGCCTTGTGGGCGGCACCCAGTTATTACCCGTCTCAGCACCAGGCTAGTTCTTAGCTTATTAAAGCCTTCTTTACCGTTTACTCTCTAAGCGTCGTTATTGAGGGTGCAACAGCCACAAAGCAGTTGATCATGTGAATAGATTTTAACTGTGTCCTAGAGCCGAGGGTGGATAGGTCGAGCCCCAGGTCGATGGGTAGGGTGCGAATGGAAGGGAGCTGGTGGGTTTATGGAGAGGATGGGTATGCTGGATCCATGGCGCTTTCAGAACCCAGGAGGAAGGGAATATTCCTTCTTTTCACACGTCTATAAGGTGTATTCAAGGTTTGATTACTTTGTATGAGTTGGGAGATTTAGGTTGGGGTGGAGGGAGCAGAATGTGTGAGGATAGTTATCTCGGACCATGTGCCCCACTGGCTGGAGATTCGGGTTCGATCGAGACGAGAGCAGAGGCCGGGGTGGAGGTCTGATCCGGGGTTGTTAGCGAATGGAGGTTTTTGTGATAAGGTACGGACGGTGATTAAGCAGTATGTGGAGTTGAATCCAAATGGGGAGGTATCAGCAGCCATTTTTTGGGAAGCTCTAAAGCCACTGGTCTGGGGGGAAATTATTTTGTTTAAGGCTCGTGCGGATAGGGAAAGGAGGGAGGAACATGACTGTCTAGTGAGCGAGATAGTGGAGGTGGACAGGAAGTATTCGAGGGTGTCCACTGCGGAGGGATTGGCGAGGAGGAAAGGGTTGCAGAGGCAGTTTGACAGGCTGACAACGGGGAGGGCAGTAGGGAAATTACGTAAGGCAAGGGGGGTGAAATATGAGTATGGGGAGAAGGCGAGCCGCATGCTGGCGTACCAGCTGCGGAGGCAGGCCGCGTCCAGGGAAATATTGAAGATATGGACTGCGGCTGGGCATGTGGTGTCGGAGCCTGGGAAGATAAAGAGTTTCGGGAGTACTACCTGTGTCTTTAGGAGGGGGATATGGGGCGGTTTCTGGACGAGCTGGAGTTTCCCCAGGTGAAGGAAGCAAGAGGCAGGTGTTGGAGGAGCCCCTGGGGCTGAGAGAGGTGCTGTGTATTATCAGGGGTATGAAGTCAGGGAAGGCCCCAGGGCCGCCTGGGTACCCGGCGTAATTTCATAAGGAATTTGCGACGGACCTGGCACCTCATCTGTTGGGGGCATTTATTGAAGCGCTGGCGAAGGGGGAGTTGCCGGAGACAATGACACCGGCAGTAATTAGACTAATCCCGGAAAAAGGGAAGGACCCGGCGGACTGTGGGTCGTGTAGGCCCATATCACTATTGAACACGGTGTGAAAGCATTGGCTACTGTTTCATGTCCTAGACAGAGAGACCTTAAAATCTTTGTCCAGGCTGCTTGTATTCTCCATTTGTATCTATAGCAAAGTCGCCATAGTCCCAGATGACCATAGGCTGCTTTCCCCTTTGCGGGGGAGAGCTGCCTGGTGGTGATTTAATCTGACCATCACCACACCTCAGGCGAGGGGCAAGGTAGAGAAAGTGGGCCTTCATCAATAACCTCAGCCAGTACGGGAATTGAACCCACGCTGTTGGCGTCACTCTGCATCTCGGACCAACTGTCCAGCCATCTGAGCTAAACCGGGCCCAGTGTATATAACTGAACTGATAATGAGCAATATACTGAACCCTATGTGGGAGGAGGACGTGAGAAATCTGGAACTGACAGACAATCTAAATTATGGAAGGGGAGGCAAATAATTTCAAAATGAAATTGGATCGGCACGTGAGGGGAATAAACTTTCAGGGGAACAGGGACAATCCACCTAACCTGCACTTCTTTGTGTTGCCAAGGGTGGAGGGCCCGTGCTAACCACTGTGCATGGTGCAGTGGTATTATCACTGGCTCAGTAATCCAGAGATCCAGGATAATGTTCTGGGGATAAAAGCAAATTACTGCAGATGCTGGAATCTGAAACAAAAACAGAAAATACTGGCCAATCGCAGCAGGTCTGACAGCATCTGTGGAGAGAGAAGGGAGCTAACGTTTGGAGTCTGGATGACTCTTTGTCACAGCAGATGCTTTGTAAATGCTCTGGGGACCAGGGTTCGAATCCCACCACAGCAGATGGTGCAATTTGAATTCAGTAAAAGTCTGGAATTAACAGTCTGATGATGACCATGGAACCATTGCCGATTGTCGTAAAAACCCAACTGGTTCGCTCATGTCATTCAGGGAAGGAAATCTGCCGTCCTTACCTGGTCCGGCCTACATGTGACCCCAGGTCCACAGCAATACACAGAAATGTTTTTTTTAATGTATTTTATTACAAACATGTATTAAAACAGGTTACAGCAAATAGACAGCCCGGGAAACATACTTCCCAGCAATCAACTATACAGATTGTCCAACCGTTTCCCATTTCTCAAATGCCGTCTCCGCGTCCATGGATACCACCACCTCCGGTACCAGAGCCCCCGACAGATTCATCACTACATTCAACAGCCGTCTTATATTACTCGCGAGCTGCCTGCTCTTCACGATGCCTGTTTGATCCTCTGCAACCACCCGCGGGACACACTCCTCCATTCTCCCCGCCAACAACTTAGCCAATTAAATCGTACCTTAACAAGAATTGGCAGGGGATATATTGGGTGGATTGAGTGTTGGATGACTTTTGGGAAGGAAGAGGATTGAATGTTCATAGAAACTAGAATTGTCTGTTCTGAATTTCTATCCCGTACTGACAGTGATGATTTTGTAAACTCCTTTTACAGGATCTCAGAAGGTGAGGATTTACAGACAGAAATCTCAAAGCAAACTTCACGTCAACATCCGACAGCGTCGCTCAATTCATCGGGACTTGAACATCATCGGCCTTTAAATCTAGAAGGAGAAATGTTTGTCTGTTCTGTCTGCTTCAGAATGCTTTAAACATCAGTGTGACTGGAAAAGCACCGAGACACACGCACCCGAGTGAGAGTGTTCCAGAGCACTGACTGTGGAAAGAGCTTCAACCAGGAACACAGCCTGAAAACACATCACACCATTCACAGCGGGGAGAGACCGTACACGTGTTCTCTGTGTGGACGAGGCCTCAACTGGGCGGTGAACCAGGAGAGACACAAGGACACCCGCACCATGAAGAAACCGTGGAAATGTGGGGACTGTGGGAAGGGATTCAGATCCCCATCACAACTGGAAGCTCATCGACGCAGTCACACTGGGGAGAGGCCGTTCACCTGCTCTCGGTGTGGAAAGGGATTCAAGCACTCATCCAGCCTGCGGACACACCAGCGAGTTCACACCAAGAGGCTGTTCACCTGTTCCGAATGTGGGAAGGGATTCACTCGGTCATCTACCCTGCAGACACACCAGCGTGACCACATTGGCAAGAGACCATTCACCTGCTCTGAGTGTGGGAAGGGATTCCTCCAGTTGTATAACCTGCAGACACACCAGCGGGTCCACACCGGGGAGAGGCCCTTCACCTGCTCTGTGTGTGGGACAGGATTTGCTCGGTTGTGCAACCTGCAGACACACCAGCGAGTCCACACTGGGGAGAGGCCATTCACCTGCTCCCAGTGTGGGAAGGGATTCAGTGAGTTATCCAACATGCGGGTACACCAGCGAGTCCACACCGGGGAGAGGCCCTTCACCTGCTCGGACTGTGGGAAGAAATTCTCAAAGTCATCCAACCTGGTGTCACACCAGCGAGTTCACACTGGGGAGAGGCCATTCACTTGCTCTGTGTGTGGGAAGGGATTCAGCGATTCATCCTCCCGGCTGACACACCAACGAATTCACAGTAAGGAGAAGCCGTTCACCTGCTCCGAGTGTGGGAAGGGATTTACTCGGTCAACCTACCTGCTCAAACACCAGCAGGTTCACATCGGGAAGAGGCTGTGATACGATCTCTTATTTTATCTTCAAATAAGAGTCCTAGCCTCGGTGTTTGGAGGAGTCCAAAAATACAACTTTATTTGCTAATCATTCACCTTAGTTCTCTTCAATAGAAAAACTAAATCAAAACTTTGATCAGATAACACATCAAAACATAATAAAGAGAGTTAGTAAATAAATAGATGGTTCAGAATTTCTTCAAGTATAAGTTCAGAATAAAGCTTTAATCATGAAGCCTTATTCTTAAAGAAATTCTGATGAATGGTCTAATCCCTCATTTACTCTCATTGGTTTCTAATTCTCAGCTGAAGCTTCCTGATTTATTCAAATAACTGTCTATCACTTAGAAAATGATGTGTTATCCAAGCATTGGTCAATTCTTAAGATTTACGAATCTCCATCAAATTCATTAAATGTCTACGTGTCCCCGTCACGTGTACCAATCCTACAAATAATAGGTGCTGGCATTAACCTTGCTGTTGCTGAGGCTTTGATACATTTTCATTACAGATTGTGTTGAGGAACAATGGTTTATTAATTACAAGGGGCTTTGATACAACTTTTCATGAAACAGTGTTAGATTCCAGCTTAGCAGTTCTTATTTATTATCTGAAACAATGACTATCTTTCCACATTAGCCTTGTGGATATTCCATTCTCTGTCTGTGCACTGAATTAAGAAATGTACTGCATCAATTCTTAAAGGCACCAATAAATCAGTGAATCAATAAATCAGTGAATCAATAAATCAGTAAATATCAGGCCGTTCATCTGCTGTGTGTGTGGGAAGGGTTTTCCCTGTTATCCACCCTGTGCAGCTACCAGCGAGTTCACAAGTGATGACAGGGGTTGGACTCTGCTGTTATTGCTGCTGTTAATCACACCCAGGACTGAACCATGTCCATTCTGACACTTGGTGAAGTGGGAGGGTCAGAGGGTTTCTCTCTGCTGGACTCAGTGAGGGGCTGAGGAGATTTATGAGAACGGCACCAGGGATGAGGGACTTCAGTTAGTTGGAGAGACCGGAGCAGCTGAAATTGTTCTTTCAGACCATGGCGTCATTCGGGAAGGGAAGAAGGCCATTCGGCCCATTGATCCCATGCTGGCTCGGTGTGGAGCAAACCGGTCAGTCCCATTTCCCTCAAGTGCCCATCCAAATTTCAATCTGAAATTGTTCAGGGTGTCTGCTTCACGGCAGCGAGTTCCAGGTCATTACCACTCACTGTGTACCTCCCCCCAGCATTTGTTGCCCATCCCTAATTGCCGCTTTAGGTTGTGGGTGAGGCACCTTTTTGAACTGCTGCAGTCTGTGTGGTGTCGGTGACACCCCGGTAACACCCACAGTGCTGTCTGGGAGGGAGGTCCAGGATTGGGACCCAGCCACAGTGAAGAACAATGATATATATATATCGTGCTAAAGCTTAAATGTGTGTCCCCCTCGTCCGTGTCCCATCAGCTAATGGGAGCAGCTTTTCTTTGTCTTGTCCACCTACATCCAATCTCCCCTCAACCTCCTTTGCTCCAAAGTGAACAAGCCCGGCTTCTCCGTCTGAGCCTTGTGGTTAAAATCCCTCCTCCAGAGAACCACCGAACCATCGAGAAGTTACAGCCCAGAAAGAGGCCATTCGGCCCATCTTGTCCATACCAGCCCGAGAAACCCACGTGCCCTTTCTAATCCCAGCTTCCTGCATCCGGTGCAGTTGAATGAGTCAGTGACTGGTGAGGTGCAGCCACTGTCTAACACAGCACAGTTGAATGAGTCAGTGACTGGTGAGATGCAGCCTCTGTCTAACACAGCACAGTTGAATGAGTCAGTGACTGGTGAGATGCAGCCACTGTCTAACATAGCACAGTTGAATGAGTCAGTGACTGGTGAGGTGCAGCCACTGTCTAACACAGCACAGTTGAATGAGTCAGCGACTGGTGAGATGCAGCCACTGTCTAACACAGCACAGTTAAATGAGTCAGTGACTGGTGAGGTGCAGCCACTGTCTAACACAGCACAGTTGAATGAGTCAGTGACTGGTGAGGTGCAGCCACTGTCTAACACAGCACAGTTGAATGAGTCAGTGACTGGTGAGATGCAGCCACTGTCTAACTCGGCACAGTTGAATGAGTCAGCGACTGGTGAGGTGCAGCCACTGTCTAACTCGGCACAGTTGAATGAGTCAGCTACTGGTGAGGTGCAGCCACTGTCTAACACAGCACAGTTGAATGAGTCAGCGACTGGTGAGGTGCAGCCACTGTCTAACACAGCACAGTTGAATGAGTCAGTGACTGGTGAGGTGCAGCCACTGTCTAACACAGCACAGTTGAATGAGTCAGTGACTGGTGAGATGCAGCCACTGTCTAACACAGCACAGTTGAATGAGTCAGTGACTGGTGAGGTGCAGCCACTGTCTAACACAGCACAGTTGAATGAGTCAGCGACTGGTGAGATGCAGCCACTGTCTAACACAGCACAGTTGAATGAGTCAGTGACTGGTGAGGTGCAGCCACTGTCTAACTCAGCACAGTTGAATGAGTCAGTGACTGGTGAGGTGCAGCCACTGTCTAACACAGCACAGTTGAATGAGTCAGCGACTGGTGAGGTGCAGCCACTGTCTAACACAGCACAGTTGAATGAGTCAGGGACTGGTGAGGTGCAGCCACTGTCTAACACAGCACAGTTGAATGAGTCAGTGACTGGTGAGGTACAGCCATTGTTTAACTCAGCACAGTTGAATGAGTCAGTGACTGGTGAGATGCAGCCACTGTCTAACACAGCACAGTTGAATGAGCCAGTGACTGGTGAGATGCAGCCACTGTCTAACACAGCACAGTTGAATGAGTCAGTGACTGGTGAGGTGCAGCCACTGTCTAACACAGCACAGTCGAATGAGTCAGTGACTGGTGAGGTACAGCCATTGTTTAACTCAGCACAGTTGAATGAGTCAGTGACTGGTGAGATGCAGCCACTGTCTAACACAGCACAGTTGAATGAGTCAGCGACTGGTGAGATGTAGCCACTGTCTAACACAGCACAGTTGAATGAGTCAGTGACTGGTGAGGTGCAGCCACTGTCTAACACAGCACAGTTGAATGAGTCAGTGACAGGTGAGGTGCAGCCACTGTCTAACACAGCACAGTTGAATGAGTCAGTGACTGGTGAGATGCAGCCACTGTCTAACACAGCACAGTTGAATGAGTCAGCGACTGGTGAGGTGCAGCCACTGTCTAACACAGCACAGTTGAGTCAGTGACTGGTGAGGTGCAGCCACTGTCTAACACAGCACAGTTGAATGAGTCAGCGACTGGTGAGATGCAGCCACTGTCTAACACAGTACAGTTGAATGAGTCAGTGACTGGTGAGATGCAGCCACTGTCTAACACAGTTGAATGAGTCAGCGACTGGTGAGGTGCAGCCACTGTCTAACACAGCACAGTTGAATGAGTCAGCGACTGGTGAGATGCAGCCACTGTCTAACACAGCACAGTTGAATGAGTCAGTGACTGGTGAGATGCAGCCACTGTCTAACACAGTTGAATGAGTCAGTGACTGGTGAGGTGCAGCCACTGTCTAACACAGCACAGTTGAATGAGTCAGTGACTGGTGAGGTGCAGCCACTGTCTAACACAGCACAGTTGAATGAGTCAGCGACTGGTGAGGTGCAGCCACTGTCTAACACAGCACAGTTGAATGAGTCAGCGACTGGTGAGATGCAGCCACTGTCTAACACAGCACAGTTGAATGAGTCAGTGACTGGTGAGGTGCAGCCACTGTCTAACACAGCACAGTTGAATGAGTCAGTGACTGGTGAGATGCAGCCACTGTCTAACACAGCACAGTTGAATGAGTCAGCGACTGGTGAGGTGCAGCCACTGTCGAACACAGCACAGTTGAATGAGTCAGTGACTGGTGAGATGCAGCCACTGTCTAACACAGCACAGTTGAATGAGTCAGTGACTGGTGAGGTGCAGCCACTGTCTAACTCAGCACAGTTGAATGAGTCAGTGACTGGTGAGGTGCAGCCACTGTCTAACTCAGCACAGTTGAATGAGTCAGTGACTGGTGAGGTGCAGCCACTGTCTAACTCAGCACAGTTGAATGAGTCAGCGACTGGTGAGGTGCAGCCACTGTCTAACACAGCACAGTTGAATGAGTCAGTGACTGGTGAGATGCAGCCACTGTCTAACACAGCACAGTTGAATGAGTCAGTGACTGGTGAGGTGCAGCCACTGTCTAACACAGCACAGTTGAATGAGTCAGTGACTGGTGAGATGCAGCCACTGTCTAACACAGCACAGTTGAATGAGTCAATGACTGGTGAGATGCAGCCACTGTCTTACACAGCACAGTTGAATGAGTCAGCGACTGGTGAGGTGCAGCCACTGTCTAACACAGCACAGTTGAATGAGTCAATGACTGGTGAGATGCAGCCACTGTCTTACACAGCACAGTTGAATGAGTCAGCGACTGGTGAGGTGCAGCCACTGTCTAACTCAGCACAGTTGAATGAGTCAGCGACTGGTGAGATGCAGCCACTGTCTAACACGGCACAGTTGAATGAGTCAGTGACTGGTGAGGTGCAGCCACTCTCTAACACAGCACAGTTGAATGAGTCAGCGACTGGTGAGGTGCAGCCACTGTCTAACACAGCACAGTTGAATGAGTCAGCGACTGGTGAGGTGCAGCCACTGTCTAACACAGCACAGTTGAATGAGTCAGCGACTGGTGAGGTGCAGCCACTGTCTAACACAGCACAGTTGAATGAGTCAGTGACTGGTGAGGTGCAGCCACTGTCGAACACAGCACAGTTGAATGAGTCAGTGACTGGTGAGGTGCAGCCACTGTCTAACACAGCACAGTTGAATGAGTCAGTGACTGGTGAGGTGCAGCCACTGTCTAACACAGCACAGTTGAATGAGTCAGTGACTGGTGAGGTGCAGCCACTGTCTAACACAGCACAGTTGAATGAGTCAGCGACTGGTGAGGTGCAGCCACTGTCTAACACAGCACAGTTGAATGAGTCAGCGACTGGTGAGGTGCAGCCACTGTCTAACACAGCACAGTTGAATGAGTCAGTGACTGGTGAGGTGCAGCCACAGTCTAACACAGCACAGTTGAATGAGTCAGTGACTGGTGAGGTGCAGCCACTGTCTAACACAGTTGAATGAGTCAATGACAAACACACACTGGACCAAAAAACTCCCGTGTGACTCGTCCAATTTCTTCAGCGTGATCACCACCTTCAGCCTCAGAATTTCCTGTGTCACTTTGAAGACCCTGACCGGAATTCTCTGATGGTCGGGATTCACTTTGCCCGCTGACAGCGCACTTCCAGCAGGGCTTTGCGGCGGCATGGGGTGGTTTCAATGGGAAATTCCGTTGCTAAGCAATGGGAAGATAGAAACCCACCGCCAGGGAACGCTGTGCAGCCGAGGAGCACGTGGCTGGGCGACCGGAGAATCTCGCTCCCTGATTTCCTGTTTGAGAAGTTCATCTCGATGATATTTTGAGTCAGCTCGGAATCACGTAAATTGTTCCCCAGTGTGGTAACTTGAGCCAACAAATAAGCTAGTCGAATGTGTTGTTTAAAACAAAATTATATCAGTAAATAACAAAATTTAACAATCGCAATAACTTAGCAGACTGTAATAACATGAAAACAGTAATAATCATGAAAACAGGAGCAGTAATAAAACAGGTCTTGTTTCCAGGTCATCACTTACTGACTGCAACATCCCGCCCAAAGCCAGCACATGCTCAGAAACCTCATCAGACACCATTAAAACAATTACAGAGGAGAAAGACATGTAAGAACCTCTGTATTCAGAATGACACTCTGTAACACCCATTCATTACTGGGGTTCATTCACTCAATCGTGCTGTTCCAATCCTGTCATTTGTTGCGATATCCAGATCTGCGAAAGATGCTTTCACCCCGATTCGAAACCTGCCAAAGGTTCCCAAACTGGCTTCCAGGGTTCCGCGGCAGGCCAGGCTGATCTGTACTGTTATGGACCAGAGTGTAGAGAACCCCAAAGTGTATCATGGAGTTCACCTGACCCACAGCTTTTACTAGATTGTGGTACGGGGAGCTCACGGCCCACTCTACAGGTGTGGTACAGCAGAAATGGAAAAGTATTTTTTAAAAGCAAAACAATGTTTATTCTATGAACTCAAGTTGACCTTTTTAAAACATCCAGTGAACATCTTAGCAACCATTAATTCAAATACAACCCCCAAAGAATACAACACTAAGTAATCCTTAATAACTTCCCAAACAACATCCAGAAGACTTACAAAAAACATAACCTTTAACAGAAGCACGTTAGGTTAAAGTCACTACTCAGAACATTTATAATTCTGAATTCACCAAATGATCAAGAGATACTCTTTTCATGGCAGAGAGATCAACAGTACACCTGCTCTGTCTGGCTTCAGCTCCAACACTGAAAACGAAACCAAAAAGACACAGACACACCCAAGCTTTTCTCAAAGTGAAACTAAAAAACAGAGCCAGCGCCCAGCTCCACCCACACTCTGACATCACTGCAGTAAGATGAGCAGCCAAACATTTCTTAAAGTGACATTCTCATGACAATACAACTTGAGTTTGATGCTGTTTCCCGCTCATACAATCCGAGGTTGGCTTCCCCAGAATGCAGCCTCTGATTGGATGTGCTGGAAACATCCAGGATGAGCGTGGATAGTGGAGCGATGGGGCCTGCAAGAGGGAGTTGGATCTGCGAGAGGGAGTGATGCCTCAGAGATGAAACTGGGAGGCCTGGGCCTCAGAGAAGGAGCGGTAGGGTGGAGGTGGTTAAGACAGGCCTCGGAGAGAGCGAGTTGGGCCTCGGAAAGAGGTTTACGGTGTGATATGAGAGCAAGTGAGTGTATGTTTGAGATGAGTGTGTGAGAGAGATAATGAGTAAATGTGTGTAGGAGATAAGAGTGAGTGTGTGAGAGGACTGTGGCAGAGGTGAGTGCACATGTGTGTGAGAGATCAGTGCGTGTGGGAGATCAAAGTATGTGAAAGATGTGTGTGAGAGACAGAAATGTGTATGAGAGAGAAAGATTAGTGTGTAGAGGAAGATGAAGGAGAGGAGTGTGTCTGAGAGATAATGTGTGTGTCTGGGAGATGAGTGTGGTGAGACAGAGAAGTGTGTGTGTGAGACAGAGAAGTGTGTGTGTGAGACAGAGAAGTGTGTGTGTGAGACAGAGAAGTGTGTGTGTGAGACAGAGAAGTGTGTGTGAGAGATAAAGATGAGTGAATGTATGTGAGAGGAGTGTGTGGGAGAGGAGTGCATGCGAGGGAGAGAGAGATAGAGATGACAGTGTATGTGAAGAGAGATGTCTGCGTAAGAGAGTGGAGTGTGTGTGTGTCCAATATGAGAATCCAGGACTCCAGCAGGACTCTCCATTTGAACCAAAGGAGGAGGAACATTAAAAATGGCAAAAGGTACCTTTTTTAATAGGAATAAAAATAAGAGACAGACAGAACTTCTATGAATTATTTTTTTCTATATTTGTACATATTGCGAGAAAACAATTTTTTTGCGGCCATGGAGGAGTAGGTCGCACATTTGATAGCTCCCGCCATTGATGGAACAATGGGGAGACAATCTGGTGCCACGGGTGTAGCCACGTAAAATGGCTGCTTCCCGATTAGAATGGTCAAAACCCCGATTTAAAATGGCGAACGAAAGAGGCTGATGGGAAAATCAGCCAACAGGACTCAAACGGACAGCTGCAGGTAAAACAGTGTATTCGCCTCTGGGGAAGTCGGCCCAGACCGATACCTGCAGCCATCAACATCACAACAACCCAGCCATCTGCATTTTAATCAGCCATCCCGGGAACAATTGCTACAAATTAGCAATTGAAAGCCGACCCAGACCTTTTGGCGCCAGCAGGGGCTAACACAAAGAAAGGTAAACGACCACCCCCCCCGATCAAGGAATCGCTCCAGTATTGGAGAATATCGAACCAAGTGATTGGGACCAAGTCCAATCACTTGGAACCAGGTACAAGATCCGCCCCGAGAGGCGGGAAGCCCCTGGGGTCTATAAGAATAGGGGCCAAGTTCAACTCGACCCTCCTTCTCCTGCTCGTAACCTTCGAGACCCTTCGACAAAGAAAACTGTAAGTGTTACTCCTCCAACGATCGCTACCAGATAGACACTCCTGACTATCGACTTGTACCTGCCTTTGAATCCCGCAGGCTCAGAACCAATTCGAAAGACCATTCGTTTCCCTGACCTGGTGGGCCATTTCCAAAGTTAAGTATTGGCCTTTAGTGGTAGGTAGTAGTCTAGAAGTACGATTATTGTATAAGTATTTATTGCTGTATATAATAAATGAGCGTTGATTTAACTTTTACTAAGCGGTGTGTTGCATTATTAATCATTACTTGGACTTGAATCACGTGGCGGTATCAGAAATATACCTGCCGACTCATGAGCAAAGGTGACAGAATAAGAATAAAGTAAACTAAGGCTAAAACGAGCAACAAGGGCGAGAGCTATCAGGTCAGCTAGGTCAGCTGACTCACGAAAGCACACTGGGGGGGCGGGCAGGTGATAAGCTTGGGCTTGATATGGGAGGCGCATTTGAGGGGGCTGAAGGTGGACGTGGCAATCTTACAAGAGACACACCTTTAAAAAAAAAAGATTTAGAGTGCCCAATTATTTTTTCCAATTAAGGGGCGATTTACCGTGGCCAATCCACCCACCCTGCACATCTTTGGGTTGTGGGGGCGAAACCCACACGAACACGGGGAGAATGTGCAAACTCCACACGGACAGTGACCCAGAGCCGGGATCGAACCTGGGACCTCGGCGCCGTGAGGCTGCAGTGCTAACCACTGCGCCACCGTGCTGCCCTACAAGAGACACACCTAAAGGTTACAGACCAGACTAGATTGAAGAAGTGGTGGGTTGGACAAGTATTCCACTCAGGGCTGGACTCAAAGACCAGGGTGGGTAGCGATTCTGCTTAATAAACGGGTGGCATTCGAGGCAGGGAGAATCGTGTCAGACACGGGGGCAGGTACATAATGGTGAGTGGGAAGCTGGAGGGGGTGCGGGTGGTACTCGTGAACGTATATGCTCCGAATTGGGACGATGTGGAATTTCTGAGGCGAGTGTTAGGTAAGATCCCAGACTTAGAGTCGCATAACCTGATTATGGGAGGGGACTTCAACACAGGAATTGGACCGGTCAAAATCCAGGACAGGGAGGAGGCCGGCCGCGGCAAAAGAATTGAAGGGGTTTATGGACTAGATGGGGGGAGTAGACCCAAGGAGGTTTGCACGGTCATGAGCGAAGGAGTTTCTTTTCTTCTCCCATGTCCAAAAGGTATACTCTCAGATCAACTTTTTTGTTCTGGGCAGGGCTCTGCTACCGGGGGTGGTGGATACTGAGTACTCGGCAATCGCAGTGTCGGATCATGCCCCGCATTGGGTGGATCTGCGGGTTAGTTTGGAGCGAGGACAACACTCGCTGTGGAGACTGGATGTGGAGTTGCTAGCGGACAAAGCGATCTGTGGGCAGGTGGACAAGTCCATCCAGTATTACCTGTAAAAAAAATGATACGGGGGAGGTCTCTGCAGCAACGGTCTGAGAAGCTTTGAAGGCAGTGGTCAGAGGGGAATTAATCTCGATACAGAGAAAAGGCAGAGCGGGCTGAGAGGTATAGGCTAGTTGGGGAGATACTCCAGGTGGACAGGAGATACTCGGAAGCCCCACACGCGGGGTTACTGAAGGAGCGGCTGAGGTTACAGGTGCAATTTTGGCTGTGGATCAGTTGAGGAAGGCAAGTGGGGCGATCTATGAGTACGGGCAAAAGGCTAGCAGAATGTTAGCGCACCAGCTCAGAAAAAGGGGGGCGGCCAGGGAAATAGGGAGAGTAAAGAGTAGAGGTGGGATCACAGTCCTGGACCCAGTGGGGGTGAATGAAGTGTTCAAGGGCTTTTACAGCAACTTATATGAGTCGTAACCCCCGGCTGCGGTGGAGGGGATGAGGCAGTTCTTGGGTCAGTTGAGTTTCCCGAGGGTGGATGAGGATCTGGTGGAAGGGCTGGGAGCCCCAATTGAGATTGAGGAAATAATGGAGGGGTTGGAGGGCATGCAGTCGGGCAAGGCCCCGGGGCCTGACGGCTACCCGGTGGAATTTTATGAGACGTTTTCAGAGATATTGAGCCCACTGCTGGTGAGGGCATTTAATGAAGCAAGAGAGAAGGGTGTCCCCCCCCCCCCCCCCCCCCAACAATGTTGCAGGCCTCGATTTCATTGATCCTGAAACGGGAGAAGGATCCAGAGCAATGCGGGTCATACAGGCCGATTTCTCAACTGAATGTGGATGCCAAACTGCTGGCTAAGATACTGGCCACAAGGATAGAGGATTGTGTCCCGGGGGTGATAGGGGAAGACCAGACGGGATTTGTAAAGGGCAGGCAACTCAAGGCTAATGTTCGAAGGCTTCTAAATGATGCCCTCAGAAGGTGAGGAGGCGGATGTGGGGTAGCGATGGATGCAGAGAAGGCTTTTGATCGGGTGGAGTGGGATTACCTGTGGGAGGTGCTGGGAAAGTTTTGGTTTGGTGAGGGCTTTATTGATTGGGTGCTGTTGCTCTTTCAGGCACCAGTGGTGAGTGTGCGTATGAACCAACTGAGGACAGTGTATTTTAAACTACACCAAAGGACGAGCCAAGGGTGTCCCCTCTCCCCGTTACTGTTTGCGCTGGCCATGGAGCCATTGGCCATGGTGTTAAGAGCCTCTAGGTACTGGAAAGGGCTGGTTCAGTGGGGGGAGGAGGGGGGTGGAACACCGGGTCTCGCTTTACGCAGATAACCTGCTCTTGTATATTTCAGACCCGTTTGGGGGGATGGGGTAAGTTATGCGGATCTTAAGGGGATTTGGCAATATATCGGGGTATAAATTGAACATGGGGAAAAGCGAGATGTTTGCGATCCAGGCAAGAGGACAGGAGAAGAGACTGGGAGAGCTGCCGCTTAGAATGATAGGGAAGAGCTTTTGGTATCTGGGAATCCAGGTGGCCCGGGAATGGGAGGCACTGCACAAATTAAACCTATCCCGGCTGGTAGAACAAATGGAAGGGGACTTTAAGAGATGGGACATGCTCCCACTATCACTGGCGGGGAGGGTACAGACCGTGAAAATGACGGTCCTCCCCAGATTTCTGTTTGTCTTTCAGTGCCTCCCCATCTTCATCCCAAAGGCCTTTTTCATGCGGGTGAACAAGGTTATTTCGGGCTTTGTGTGGGCGGGTAAAACCCCGGGAGTAAAGAAAGTGTTGCTAGAGCACAGTCGCGGGGGAGGGTGGGTTGGCGCTGCCGAACCTCTGCAATTACTACTGGGCGGCGAATAGAGCCATGATTCGGAAGTGGGTAGTGGGGGAGGGGGAGGTGTGGGAGCGGATGGAGGCGGCGTCATGCACAGACACCAGTTTGGGAGCACCGGTAACGGCACCTCTTCCGTTCTCGCCGGCCCGATACTCCACAGGTCCGGTGGTGATGGCGGCTCTGAGAATCTGGGGGCAGTGGAGGAGATATACGAGAGTGGAGGTGGCATTGGTGTGGACCCCGATTTGTAATAACCATCGGTTTGTACCGGGTAGGCTGGATGGTGGGTTCCGGAAATGGCAAAGGGCAGGAATTAGGAGGATGGGGGATCTATTTATAGACGGGAGCTTCCCCAGCTTGAAAGCCTTGGAGGATAAATTTGAATTGCCGGCAGGCAATGAGTTTAGGTATTTGCAGGAGCGAGACTTCTTGAGAAAGCAGGTTCCGGCCTTTCCGCTGCTGCCGCCATGGGGGATACAGGACAGGGTAGTCTCCAGTACCTGGGTGGGAAAGGGGAAGGTATCGAACATCTATCAAGAACTTATGGAATAGGAGGACACTCCAGTGGAGGAGCTTAAGGGCAAGTGGGAGGACGGGCTAGGAGGAGAGATAGAGGCGGGTCTGTGGGAGAATGTCCTCAGCAGGGTTAATACATCCTCATCATGTGCCAGGCTTAGCCTGATACAATTTAAGGTAGTCCACCGGGCACACATGACAGTGGCTAAGATGAGCAAGTTATTCGGGGTAGAGGACAGGTGTGCGAGGTGCGCGGGAAGCCCAGCAAATCATGTCCACATGTTTTGGGCATGCCCGGAGCTCAGAGGGTTTTGGCAGGATTTCGCTAAGGCAATGTCCATGGTACTCAAAACACGGGTGGTGCCGAGTCCGGAGGTAGCGATCTTTGGAGTGACGGAAGATCCAAGAGTCCAGGGGGCAAAAGAGGCCGACGTCTTGGCCTTTGCCTCCCTGGTAGCGCGGAGACGGATCTTGTTAATGTGGAGGGACTCGAAGCCCCGAGTGTGGAGACCTGGGTTAGTGACGTGGTTGGGTTTCTCAGTCTCGAGAAAATAAAGTTCGCCCGAAGAGGGTCAATGTTAGGGTTCACCCGAAGGTGGCAGCCGTTCGGCGACTTTCTCGGGGAAAATTTAAATGTCGGCAGAAGCAGAAATCCAAAAATGGGTGGGGGGGGTGGGGGGGGGAGTTGTTGTTGGGGGTGTGAAGTTTGTGATGGGGGTGGAAATGTGTATTGTGTCATGTTACGTCGCTGTTATTATTATTAAAAAATGGCAAATACCCTAATAAACATATTTTGTAAAAATGAATACATTGAAGGGGAAGCTAGATACAGACATGAGGGAGAAAGGAATAGAAGGAGATGCTGATGGGGGAGATGAAGAGGGCTGGGTGGAGGCTCATGTGGAGCATTAATACTGACAGAGACCAATTGAGCTGACTGGCCTGGCCCTGTGCTGTAGACTCAATGGAACAGAGACAAATGTATTTATTTCAGATCTACCTGTAATGGGGGAAAAACACTATTTACTATTCAGGATAAAATAAGTGTCCTTCATCGGCTTTTGTGGATCATTTCAGTGGAAATGTTCTCTCCCAGGCTCAAAGAGCATCAGCCCACTGGAAGCAAAGTTGTGAGACCGGCCAGTCCAGCAGAATGACACGCACCGACCCTCCCACTGCACCAAGTGTCAGAATGAACATGGTTCAGTCCTGGATGTGATTAACAGCAGCAATAACAGCAGAGTCCAACCGCTGCAATCGCTTGTGAACTCGCCGGTGTCTCTGCAGGCTGGATAACTGAGTGAATCCCTTCCCACACTGAGAGCAGGTGAAGGGCCTCTCCCCAGTGTGAACTCGCTGGTGTGTCAGCAGGGTAGCTGTCTTGGTGAATCGCTTCCCACACGTGGAGCAGCTGAATGGTTTCTCTCCGGTGTGAACCCGCTGGTGTTCCTGCAGGCTGGATGAATGAGTGAATCCCTTCCCACATTGAGAGCAGGTGAACGGCCTCTCCCCGGTGTGAACTCGCTGGTGTTCCTGCAGGTTTGATAACCGACTAAATCTCTTCCCACACCGAGAGCAAGTGACTGGCTTCTCCCCAGTGTGAACTCGCTGGTGATCCTGCAGGGTGGATGCATGAGTGAATCCCTTCCCACACTGAGAGCAGGTGAAAGGCCTCTCCCCAGTGTGAACTCGCTGGTGTCTCAGCAGGTTGCTTGACTGAGTGAATCCCTTCCCACATTCTGGGCAAGTGAATGGTCTCTCCCCAGTGTGACTGCGTCGATGGGTTTCCAGCTCAGATGGACACTGGCATGCCTTTCCACAGTCCCCACATTGCCACGATCTCTCCATAGTAAGGGCTTGTATTGCCCCAGTTTTGATGATCAGTTGGAGTCTCCTCCACCCACACACACAGAACACGGACACAGTCTCTGCCCACCGTGAATGGTGCAATGTTTTATCCTGTTGAAATCTCTGTCCACAGTCAGTGCTCTGGAACGCTCTCTCTCGGGCGTGTGTGTTTCGGTGCTTTTCCAGTCACACTGATGTTTAAAACCTCTTGAAGTCGACCGAATAGAAAAACACTTTTCGTTCTAGATCCAAACACTGATAATATTCAGGTCCTGATGAATGGACTGACTGTCAGATCCTGACGTGTCATTTGGTTTGAGATTTCTGACTGAAAATCTTCCTCTTGTAATTACCTGTAAAAGGAGTTTCCAAAAATCATCACTGTCAGTACAGGATACAAATTCAGGACAATTCTAGATTCTATGGAACATTCGTTCCTCTCTCCTTCCTTAACAGCTGTAAATCACCTTTGCACAAAAGCTCCCTCCATTCTCACTCTGCTGTAAATAATATTCACCCTCCCAATTCTCCTCAAGGCGCTGATTGAGCTGATTTGACAGACCCATGCTCACTGCTTCCTGTCCTGGACACAGATTGCATCTCGCTGCCAATGAGGGGAATGCAAGCAGAGACAATCAATAATTGCTAAATACATACACTCACAATGTGAGTAATACAGAGTTCTCTTTTCCTTGGTTAGAGATGCTCAGGAATGTGGGGAAGAACTTTATTTCGGCAGCGAGGGGTCATAGCCGGGAGGTCAGAGATGATCGATGATTGCAAAATGAAATTGGAGGAGCATTTGAAGGAAACTTGCAGGCGAACGGGGATATAGAGATGGAATGAGACTGAATGGATGGTTCGACAGAGAGTCAGAATGGACAAAGTTACCGAATAGACACCTTCTGTGCTGGAATGATTCTGTGACTGGAAATAAATGACGTGGTTACAGTGCTAATTACAAAACAAGAAATAATGATAAATGCACTTTATTACAGAACCATAAATAATATATCTAATCAGTACCATATAACAATACTGGATACATCTCTGTCATCTATTAATTTAACATCCTCTTCAAAGTCAACTAAGACGTTTAGCCATGGTGGCACAGTGGTTAGCACTACTGCCTCACAGTTTCAGGGACCCGGGTTCGATTCTGGCCTTTGGTGACTGTCTGTGTGGAATTTGCACTTTCTCCCCGTGTGTGCGTGGGTTTCCTCCGGGCGCTCCGGTTTCCTCCCACAGTCCAAAGATGTGCAGGTTAGGTGGATTGGCCCATAAGTGCTCAAAAGGTTAGGTGGAGTTACTGGGTTACTGGCATTGAGTGGGGGAGTGCCCGAATAGGGTGCTCTTTCCAAGGTTCGGTGCCCACTCAATGGGCCAAATTCTGCACTTTAGGGATTTCATTCTATGATTTCCTCGGGAAACCAGCCCTTTAATTGTGAACATTGGGAAAGAGACCATCCTTTTAGCCAAATAAATGTGTCAAGCTGATGGAGCAAAGGATGTCAATGTCTTTAAGAGAGAGAGAGACCTGGGCCAAGCTTTGCAGAGTCTGCACCCTCCCTGGATTCACTTCCTTTCCCTTCAGTTGCTGCAAGTGACCAATTGAAGGTGAGAATGAGAAAAGAAATGGAAAGGGGGAGAAAAGAAAGTGTTTGACTCACAGATGCTGGAGACAGGAGGAAGTTTCAGTCTGTGTGAAGCTCAATCTTCAGTCACCGAAAGTCCACGCTGTGATTGGCTGGAGGACGTGAGTCCTTCCGGTTCTCCAATCTTGGTCATTGAGCGTGAAGGTCAGGAGGCGGGCACTCATTCGCACATGCGCAGTCCCGGGGAAGGAGAGGTCACTGAGCGGCTTCTCGCTCTGGCCGCAGCCGGTTGCCTGGAAACCTTGTCTCGAGGAATTGGACGGGGAACAATGGGTGAGGGTGGGGGGCGGGACGGGACAGGGCTCTCGTGTCCGCGCCGAGCCTGCGCACTGGAACCCGGAGACGTCACCACGAAGCAAGCTGATTCCTATTGGCTGATTTAGGCAGCGTTCCCCTGTGACGTCACAGTACGGAAGTTGAGCTAAAGCTTCCTCCTCTGCAACATCTGGGAGGAAATCCATGTTTCCCCCTTTCCATTTCTTTCCTCATTGTGGGGAGACATTGGGGACTTGCAGCAACTGAAGGGAAAGGAAGTGAATCCAGGGAGGGTGCAGACTCTGCAAAGCTTGGCCCAGGTGTCTGTCTCAGAATTAAAGTGGTGGTTTCCCCAGAGAATGGCTGACATATAAATGGACAATGTAAGTTTGGGTATGTGTAATATGGTATTTACTAGATGTGTATTTGTAGATATATAGTCTCCCAAGGCTGGAATTCAATCTGGATCCTGGCGCAGTGAGGAAGCAGTGCTGACCACTGTGTAACATCTGTGAGGAAATTAATGCCTTTCCTTTTTTTGTAAATTATTTTTATTGTTTTTCCAAATGAGGAAAGGATCAGGTAACCAAAGTACAATACAGGCTTTGGGAGACTGTGTGGAGGTTGTGCATTCACCCGTGTCTGCACGGGTTTCCTCCGGCTGCTCCAGTTTCTTCCTGCAGTCCAAAGATGTGCAGTTTAGGTGGACTGGCCAGGTTAAATTTCCCCTTAGTGTCCAAAGATGTGCAAGTTAGGTGGGGTTATGGGCATAGGTCCTCTTTCGGAGAGTCAATGCAATGTCAATGGGCTGAATGGCCTCCTACACTGTATGAAATACATTTTGGACCAAACCCAAATTTACCCAAAATTGCAAACAAAGTCAGTAGGGAAGCCATCAGGGCCTGGGGCCTTACCACTTTGCATCAACTTAATGCAGTTTGTTATCTAGTACTACCACCGAGCTAAATAGGATAGATTTCGAACAGATCTAGCAACTCCAGCCTGGACATCCATGAAGTGCTGTGGGCCATCAGCAGCAGCTGAATTGTATTCAACCACAATTTGTAACCTCATGACCTAGCATATACCCCACTCTACCATTACCACCAAGCCACAGGATCAACCCTGGTTCAGATAGAGTGCAGGAGAGCATTCCAGGAGCAACATCAGGCATGCTGAAAAATGAGGTGTCAACCTGGTGAAGCTACAACACAGGACTGCTTGTGCGCTAAACAGCATAAGCAGCAAGTAATAGGCAGAGCTAAGCGATTCCACAATGAACGCAACAGATCTAAGCTCTGCAGTCCTGTCACATCCAACCGTGAATGGTGGTGACAATTAAACAACTCACTGAAGGAGGAAGCTCCACAAATATCCCCATCCTCAATGATGCAGGAGCCCAGCACATATGTGCAAAAGACAAGACTGAGGCATTCGCAACAATCTTCAACCATAAGTGCCGAGTGGATGATCCATCTCGGTCTCCTCCGGAGGTCCCCAGCATCACAGATGTCAGTCTTCAGCCAATTAAATTCACTGTATGTGACATCAAGAAACTACCGACCTCTATGACCCATTGCGCCAGGTTCAAAGTAGGCTGTTAGCAGCGTGCGCAGCTGAAAGACCCCACAGCCCACCACCTGGCCACCCATCACTACTCCATCCAACCCAGGCAGAAGCCCCCTGGCCAGCGGCACAACTGTCAGCACACTATGGCGAAGTTGGACACCGTCCTTACCCCCTTTCCCTCGCTCGGCAGCCGCCGCGCTGGTTTCATGATTTTAAAAAGCACAAGTGAACTGCGCCGTTGGGAACTCGGCCAATCAGAGGCGGCGAATCGCCGAGGCCCTGGAGAGTACCTGGTCGGGCCCACTAACGATATGCAAACGGTGCCTACTGTACGTGCGGAGTGAAACGCATTGACGCCGTTTTCGAGGTGACGGAGAATCGCGAGTTGTCGTCAAATCGGCGCCTGCCCCGATTTTGGCGTTGGAAGCTATCCTCTGCCAAATCACATTTCCCAATTTCAGCGTCGGCTACAAAAGGAGAATCCCGCCCATTATCTCTGCAGACTGCAAAGCACATTAATGCCCCGGGGACTTTACCCAGTCAAACCACAGTCCAGTAGTCCAGACTGAAAAACACATTCCTTTGTCAATTTCACCTTCTGGCTGCTAAAAGCACCCAAGCACTGCAAAACAGATTTTGTTAAAAAAAAAAACATGACCACTGCAGCTCAACACACTCTAACCCCAAGCTTTTAACGAGTTGCATCGCCCAATACTTAGAATCCAATATTCACAAAGACTTGCAGTCGGCACAGCCATAGTGGTGGGAAGAGCCTTGGAAACGTCGGAGAGGGTGAAATTCCAAGGACTTCCCCGTTTAGATCCCCTCTGGAAATAAAATGGTGAATGCCTAGATTAGAATGCAAGGTAGAAGCGACGTGATAACTTTCATATTGTCCCAGTTAGGGGCATAGATGTTCACCAAAATTATAGGGGTTTGAAAAAAAAGCGTGCCGCTGATTATTGTGTAAATTCCGCCAGGGCCTGGGATGTCCCCCCACCCAGCTCTGCAGTTAAAGCTGGAGTAAAACACCTCATGCTTTACATAATCTGCTGTGATCTCTGACACATAGGTGTCTTTCCTGAAGGAATCAGTGTTAAGACTCTTGAGATGGGGAAACACTTTGGAACATTTAACAGGGCCATTTAACCCCCTAACATTCCATGTGACTAAACTGATTGAGAGCCCCGTACCAACCGAACCGCCTGAGCTCGTCATAAAATCTGGTTAAAGGGATAAGGGGGAACAGGTAGGGAGGTGGATTCGAGGCCAGGAAGAGATCAGCCATGATCTGATTGGCGGAGCAGGCTTGAGGGGCTGAATTGCCCACTTCTGTTCCTAATTCCTATGTTCTCCCCGTGTCTGCGTGGGTTTCCGCCGGGTGCTCCGGTTTCCTCCCACAGTCCAAAGATGTGCAGGTTAGGTGCGATATGTTATGTGCTCTGGGATAACACCGGCTGCAACTGGATGCAGCTTTAACCAAAAGATACTCCAGACCTTGAAGTTAGTTCAATCTGATTTATTGAACCAATAGCACAGTTAGCACAGTTCTCTATGAGTTCGACTCTCTGCTAACCTAAGTGTGGTTACTCTGTCTGACTGAACCAGACTAGCTCTTAGCCACGTGCTGGAGGTGTGATACTGTACATACACCCTGACTCACTCTGTAGATGTTCATCAGTGGAAAGAGGCGGAGTGTGAGTGCCTCGTGCCTTTTATAGTGAGATACCACCCCTGAGTGTCCTGCCTGCTCATTGGTCATGTCCCGTTATAATAATAATCGCTTATTGTCACAAGTAGGCTTCAATGTTATCTGTGTTCATTAGCTGTCCGCCTGTGCCTGTCTGTATATCATTATCTGCATGTCTGCATACCATGACCAGGTGGATTAGCCATGCTAAATTGGCCATTTGTGTCCAAAGGATAGGTGGGATTATGGGAATAGGGCGGGGACGTGGGCCTAGCTAGGGTGATCTTTCAGAGGCTCGGTGCAGACTTCATGGGCCGAATGGCCTCCTTCTGCACTGTTGGGATTCTATGATTCAAAAGGTTAGGTGGGGTTACGGGTTTAGGGCGGGGAGGAGGAGGCCCAGATAGGGTGCTCTTTCAGAGGGTCGCTACAGACTCAATGGGCCTAATGGCCTGCTGTACTGTAGGGATTCATTGAGATACTGCCGCAATAAGATAGAACTTGCAAAAAGGATCATCAGGAGGACCAGATCAGGCGCTTCCCCTACATACGCGCAATCGGAAGCCCCTCTTTCCATTTCTTTCCTCATTCTGGGAAGACATTGGTGACTTGCAGCAACTGAAGGGAAAGGAAGTGAATCCAGTCTGTATATCACACACACTTTCTGTCCAGTTTTTCAAGTCTCTGTGTCCAGGACAGGAAGCAGTGAGCAGGGATCTGTCACTCAGCCTGAATCAGCACCTTCAGGAGAATTGGGAGGGTGAATATTAGATACAGCAGAGTGAGAATGGAGGGAGAGTGTGTGGGATGGAGATTTACAGATCTAGGGGAATGAGAGGAAAGAATATTCCATAGCAACTAGAATTGTCTGTTCTGAATTTCTAATATGTACTGACAGCGATGTCTTTTGTAAACTCCTTTTCCAGGATACAAGGAGAAAGTTTGCAGATCAAAATCTCAAACCAAATGTCACGTCAAGATCTGACAGCTGAGAAATATCATCGGCCTTTGAATCTAGAAGGAGTAATGTTTGCCCGATCTGTCGGCTTCAGCCGATTTTAAACATCAGTGTGACTGGAAAAGCCCCGAGACACACGCACCCGAGTGAGAGTGTTCCAGAGCACTGACTGTGGAAAGAGCTTTAACCAGTTACACAGCCTGAAAAAACATCCGCCATTCACAGTGGGAGAGACCATACACGTGTTCTGTGTGTGGACGAGGCTTCAACTGATTGTCCGACCTGGAGAGACACCAGGAGACCCAAAACATGGAGAAACTGTGGAAATTTGGGGACTGTGGGAAGGGATTTCGGTTCTCGTCAGCACTCGAAACCCATCGACGCATTCACACTCTGGGGGGGACGTTCAGCTGCTCCGTGTGTGGGAAGGGATTCACTGAGTCATCCAACCTGCAGGGACACCAGCGAGTTCACACTGGGGAGAGGCCGTACTCCTGCTCTGTATGTGGGAAGGGATTCACTGAGTCATCCAACCTGCAGGGACACCAGCGAGTTCACACTGGGGAGAGGCCGTACTCCTGCTCTCAGTGTGGGAAGACGTTCAGCCGCACATCCTCCCTGCTGGAGCACCAGCGGATTCACACCGGGGAGAGGCCACACACCTGCTCCGTGTGTGGGAAGGGATTCATTCAGTCATCCAAGCTGCGGACCCACCAGCGGGTTCACGCTGGGGAGAGGCCGTTCACCTGCTCCGAATGTGGGAAGGGATTCCCTGATTCGTCCACCCTGCTGATGCACCAACAAGTTCACACTGCGGAGAAACCGTTCGCCTGCTCCGAGTGTGGGAAGGGATTCACCAAGTCATCCAACCTGCTGATGCACCAGCGAGTTCACACTGGGGAGAAGCCGTTCACCTGCTCTCAGTGTGGGAAGGGATTCACTCAGTTACCCCACCTGCAGACACACCATCAAGTTCACACAAGGGCCAAGCCGTTCACCTGCTCTCAGTGTGAGAAGGGATTCACTTGGTTATCCAACCTGCAGAGACACCAGCAAGTTCACACTAGTGAGAGGCCATTCACCTGCCTTGAATGTGAAAAGGGGTTCACCCGGTTAACCAATCTGCAGAGACACCAGCGAGTTCATACTGGGGAGAGGCCATTCGCCTGCTCTCAGTGTGAGAAGGGATTCAGTCAGTTATCCCACCTACAGAAACATCAGCAATGTCACAAGTGATGACAGGGATTGGATTCTGCTGTTAATCACATTCGCACTGAACCACATTAATTTTGACATCTCGCAAAGTCGTACAGTCGGAGCTTATTTCTGCTGGACTGGTTGATCTCATAACTTTGTTCCAGTGGGCTGGTGTTATTTAACCCTTGTTGTGAAAATCAAGTTGCATATTTCCAATGGATCATAAAACAAATGGGTGTTTTGAAGTTAAAAGATATTTAGTTTGTTTTTCTGTTTGGTACCTCCCAAAGCGTGCCACATTGCCGTGGAGATGGGTCTTGGGTGTCACGTGGTTCCTTTGTTTAATTTATCTGGGCGTCTCTCACAGAGGTCAGTTACAGATTTGGTCTTGTGTGGTTTGCAGCTCACATGGTGTTGTTGAGGGGAATAAAATAAAGATTTACCTAACTTGGAGCTCGAGGAAGAAATCTCCATTGCCCCTCCGAGTGAAGGCTTTGCAGCAGAAATCGGTCCGCTTGAACAGTGAACTTGGAAAGAGCTGTGAAGAAGCTGTGGGAGTGGGCTGGGGAAAAACAATCTGTCTGTTCAAAGTCAGCGCAAGAAGGCAGTGAGGCGGAGGGTGAACGCGACATTGTCTTGTGCAAGGCTGAGCCTCATTCAGTTAAAAAGAGTTTTCCGAGCACAACGTACTGAAGCAAGGGTGAGCCTCTTTTTTTTGAAGGGACAGAGGACAGGTGCGAGTGCTGTTTCAGGCAGCCCATGCACGTTCTGGCCATTCCCCAAGCTGGTGCAGTTTGGGGGTACATTTTCACACCATGTTGGTGATCGTGAATGGAGGTGGAACCCTGCCCACTGGTGGCAATTTTCCGGGTCTCCAATGTGCCGGAACTGCGGACGGGGGCGGGAGCAGATGTCTTGGCCTTCGCCTTATTAGTGGCACGGAGGTACATCCTGTTGGGCTGGAGGCTGGCGGCACCACTGAAGGTTGTGGTGCGGATAGCTAATCCAATGGAGTTCTTGTACCTCGAGAAGGTCAAATACACCATAAGGGGGTCGATTGAGGTGTTCTACTGTAGATGGCGACCGTTTATAGTATACTTAAAGAATTGGACACTACTAAATGTTGGGGGGGGGATGTTTATTCATTGTTGGGTGGTTAGTTTGGGTGGGGTGGGGGGGGAGGCAGGGAGGGTGAGTAATTTGTAAATAGTGTTTATTTTTGTCCTTTGACATCTTTTATATGGAATGTTAAATTCAATGTAAAGGCAGGCAGGCTCAAGTTTGAGCTGTGGAATCCACGTAATGGGGTCCTCAGGAAAATTCGGAGGGCCGATAAACAAGAAGGTAATGGAAAGAAGCGTGGGAAATCCTGGACACCGATAGAGTAGCTGGAACATGGGGCCGGGGGGGGGGGAGGGGGGGGGAGTGAATTCCAGAGGACTGTGGCACACCTTTGGGTTAGTCCCAGGAAATGTAATTGCAATCTTCAAGTTCCAGTAACATTGGAGGGAACTCTTCGATGGAACAAAAATGTAGAACTGGCTTTGCAACTTAAGTAATTATAAAATATGGTGTTAGGCTTGGAGTGCACACCATATTTTTTTTATTTACATTCAAGTTTGTTTTTGTTCAAAGCATTAAATCTTGTGATGCAGATGTTTTAGTGATTAGATTTCACTTGCAACCTTGTGTGATCCCACTAGGGTCCATTAGTCTGTGCACATTTCCACTGAAATGATCCACAAAAGCTGATGAAAGACATTTATTTTATCTTGGATAGTAAAATAGAATATTTCCGCACGACAAGTAGATCTAAAATAAATTGCCCCGTGAGAAGGTGGTGGGCAAGCCGCCGCCTTGAACCCTCCACAGTCGCTGTGTGGTGTGGGTTAGGGTTAGGTTAGTGAAGGAACAGCCGATATATTT
Source organism: Scyliorhinus torazame (assembly GCF_047496885.1). Classification (NCBI taxonomy): domain Eukaryota; kingdom Metazoa; phylum Chordata; class Chondrichthyes; order Carcharhiniformes; family Scyliorhinidae; genus Scyliorhinus; species Scyliorhinus torazame. Next base: position 139,136,595 of record NC_092711.1, on the reverse strand, counting down.
CCAAGTCAGATAGTGAGCGACTTGGAGGGTGAATCCAGGTTGTGGCGTTCCCAGAAATCTGTTACTCTTGTCTTTCTAGATGGTAGTGGTTATGGTTTGGAAGGTGCTGTGGAAGGAGCCTTGGTGAGTCGCTGCAGTGCATCTTGTAGATGGTACACACGCTGCTGTCACTGTGCGTCGGTGGTGGAGGGAGTGAATGTTTGTGGATGGGGTGCCGATCAAAGCGGGGCTGCTTTGTCCTGGATGGTGTCGAGCTTCTCGAGTGTTGTCGGAGCCGCACTGACCCAGGCAAGTGGAGAGTATCCCATCACACTCCTGACTTGTGCCTTGTCGATGGGGGACAGGCTTTGGGCGGAGGGGTGGTGCGGGTAGAGTCAGGAGGTGAGTTAGTCGTCACAGGATTCCCAGCCTCCGACCTGCTCTGGTGGCCACAGTATTAATATGGCTGGACCATTTCAATTTCTGCTCAATGGTAAGCCCCAGGCTGTAAGTAATTGGGGATTCAGTGATGATAACGCCATTAAATGTCAAGGGGCTATAGTTAGATCCTCTCTTGTAGGACGTGGTCATTGCCTGGCACTTCTGTGGCGTGAATGTAACTTGCCACGTCAGCCTAAGCCTGGATATTGTCCAGGTCTTGCTGCATTTGGACATGGACTGCTTCATTATCTGAGGAGTCGCACTGAAAGAGCAACCGTTTTTTAAATAAATGTTTTTTATAAATTTAGAGTACCCAATTCATTTTTTCCAATTAGGGGCAATTTAGCGTGTTCAATCCACCCACCTTGCAAATCTTTTAGGCTGTAGGGTTGAAACCCATGCAAACACGGGGAGAATGTGCAAACTCCACACAGACAGTGACCCAGAGCCGGGATCGAACCTGGGACCTCGGCGCCGTGAGGCAACAGTGCTAACCGCTGCGCCACCGTGCTGCCCTATAAATGTTTGTAAGCCGAGCAGAAACTTATAGCCAAGTTCCGCACACATGAGTGCGGCCTCAACCGGGACCTGGGATTCACGTCGCATTACATTCATCCCCCACCATCTGGCCTGCAAAATCCTACCAACTGTCCTGGCTTGATGCAATTCACACCTCTTTAACCTGGGGTTACCCCATCTCTGGATCTGTAAAGATTTAATCACCTGCTAATGCTCGCATTCCTAGCATTGTCTGGCATCTTTGAATTTGTCTATATATGTGTTTCTGGAACATACCTCTTCATTCACCTGAGGAAGGAGCAGCGCTCCGAAAGCTAGTGACATCGAAACAAACCTGTTGGACTTTAACCTGGTGTTGTAAGACTTCGTACTGTGCTCACCCCAGACCAACGCCGGCATCTCCACATCATGGCTATAAATGTTTGTTATTGGGTTTTTGAATAAAATATATTTACAGTTATGTACACAGAATAAAATTTATATATATATATATATATAATAGAAGAGAAGAAAAAAGAAAACCCAAAAAACTGGTAGGATATTGTGCACTAGCTCAACAACAGCAACTCTGTACAGTTAGCAGTATTATTTTTAACACATAAGTAGGCACCTGTTTGTGGGGGGTGGGGAACTGGGGAGGTAGATATACATTTAGGTGCCGGAGAAACAATTACATTAGTAATTGGTCAGGCGCTGAGTGACCCTGGCGGAACCCAAACTGAGCATAAGTGAGGAGGTTATTGCTGAGTAAGTGCCGCATGCTAACATTTTTGATGACCCCTTCCATCACTTTGCTGATGATGAAGAGTAGACTGATAAGGTGCTAATTGGCTGGATTGGATTTATCCTGTTTCTTGTGTACTGGACACACTTGAGCTATTTTCCACATTGCTGGGTAGATGCCAGTGTTGCAGCTGCACTGGAACAGCTTGGCTAGGGGTGCGGCAAGTTCTGGAGCACACGTCTTCAGTGCTATTGCTGGAATATTGTCAGGGCTCCATAGCCTTTGCAGTATCCAGTGCTTACAGCCTTCTCTTGATATCATGTAGTGTGAATCAAATTGGTTGAAGACGGACATCTGTGATACTGGGGACCTCTGGAGGAGATCGAGATGGATCATCCACTCGGCACTTCTGGCTGAAGATTGTTGCGAATGCCTCAGTCTTGTCTTTTTCACAGATGTGCTGGGCTCCTCCATCATTGAGGATGGGGATATTTGTGGAGTCTCCTCCTCTGCTCTTGGGATGCCCTTCTACACTCTTCATTGAACCAGGGTTGACCCCCTGGCCTGGTGGTAATGGTAGAGTGGGGGATATGTCGGGCCATGAGGTTGAATACAATTCTGCTGCTGCTGATGGCCCACAGCGCCTCATGGGTGCCCAGTCTGGAGTTGCTCGATATGTTCGAAGGCTCTCATTTAGCACTGTGCCACACATCACAATGGAGGGTGTCCTCAATGTCAAGACGGGACTTTGTCTCCACCAGGACTGTGCGGTGGTCACTTCTATCAATATTGTTATGGACAGATGTATTTATGGCAGCTAGGTTGGTGAGGATGAGGTCGAGTATGTTTTTCCCTCTTGTTGGTTCCCTCGCCACCTGCTGCAGTCCCAGTCTAGCAGCTATAACCTTTAGGACCCGGCCAGCTCGGTCTGTGGTGGTGCTATCTAGCCACTCTTGGTGATGGACATTGAAGGCCCCACCCAGAGCATGTCCTGCCCCTTGCCACTCTCAGTGCTTCCTCCAAGTGGTGTTCAACATGGAGCTGTGCTGATTCATCAGCTGATGGTGGCCGGTACGTGGTAATCAGCAGGAGGTTTTTTTGCCCATGTTTAACCTGAAGCCACGAGACTTTATGCAGTCTGGAGTCGACGGTGAGGATTCCCAGGGCAACTCCCTCCCGACTGTATACCTCTGTGCCACCACCTCTGCTGGTATGTCCTGCCTGTGGGATAGGCCGAACCCAGGAATGGTGATAGTGGTGTCTGGGACATTGTCTGTAAGGTATGATTCTGTGAGTATGACTATGCCAGGCTGTCGCTTGACTAGTCTGTGAGACCGCTCTCCCACATTTGGCCCCAGATGTCAGTAAGGAGGACTCTGCAGGGTCGACAGGGCTGCGTTTGTCGTTTCCGGTGCCTGGCTCGATGCTGGGTGGTCCGTCCGGTTTCCCTCCTTTCTGAGAGGCTTACTGGGCCATTTCAGAGGGCGTTTAAGGTTGTGGGTCTGGACTTGCATGGAGACCAGACCAGGTAAGGGCGGCAGATTTCCTTCCCTAAAGGATATTCATGAACAGGCTGGGTTTTAACGACAATCGACAGTGGTGTTCACGGTCTGCTATAGAATCTCTACAGTGCAGAAGAAGGCCATTCGGCCCATCAAGTCTGCAACGGCCCCAAAATGTATCATGGAGTTCAACCAACCTCTCCCTTTAATGGATTTGTTGCTTTTCCTGGCACACGGCTTTTCCCTAGGTGTGGGATTACAATAATGGACACGTGGGTTTTAAACACAAAATACTGTTTATTCCATGAACTCAACTTAACATCTTAAATGAACATTGGATCTCTTAACACCCCTTACTTCAAAGATAACTCAGAAAATATTGCAACAGTAAATAATTCCTTAAAATGTTCCTTCAAACTTCCAAGAGACTTAACACCTTTAAACAAAATCACATCAGGTTAAAGGATATATATATTTTCTGTAGAATGGCAGAGATATATTAGCTTGGTTGACTTCAGCTCCAGCACCTTGCTTTCTTCCTGCAGCTCTCTGGACACACACAGACACACACAAACTGCTTTTTCCAACTGGCTTTCTCCCTCCAAGCAACTCACAGCAAACCAGAACTTCTCAAGCTTCTGTCTCAAACTGGCGTTCTCCTTTTAATCAGCTCACAGCAGAACAGCCAGGCACTTTGAAGCTGCTCTCAGCAAAACCAGCCAGGCACTTTTCAAAACTGAAACTTAAAAACTGCAAAATGGCTGACCTGAGCTGAGCTCCACCCACTCTATGACATCACTGTTTTCTTAAAGGTACATTGCTTAAACATCCAGTTCTTAAAGGCACTCTCGCGTGACACCACGCAAACCCGAGGTTAGAATGAAACCCGTGTCCCCGGCATTGTGAGGCAGCAGTGCTAACCACCATGCCGCTTTTAATTCCAGATAATTATTGAATTCAATTTTCACCATCAGCCATGGTGGGATTCGAACCTGGGCCCCCAGAGCTTTACCCTGAGTCTTTGGATCATGAGTCCAGCGACAACACCACTGCAGAGGGTGACACTCTCTCAGTTCTGGTATTATTCTGGTGAATCTCTGTTGCACCTTTTCCAATGCCTCCATTTCCTTTTTTATGGAGATCACAATTGTTTACATTCCTTCCCGTGTAGTCTAACCCTGGTTCTAAAAAAGTTGAACATAACCTCACCGCTTTTCAAGCCTATCACTCGAGAACGGTGGGATCTTTTACATCTTCCCTGCAACCCGGTTGACACTTAAGTACCCTTGTAATGCCCGGCAAGTCTGTCAACACACTATAGAAACAGAGAAGATAGGAACAGGAGGAGGTCATTCAGGCCTGCTCCGCCATTCATGATGATCATGGATGATCATATAACTGAATAGCCCTAATCCTACTTTCCCCCATATCCTTTGATCCTCTAAGTGCTAGAGAATCATAGAATCTACAGTGCAGAAGGAGGCCATTCAGCCCATCGAGTCTGCACCGGCCCTTGGAAAGAGCACCCTACCTAACCCCACACCTCCACCCTATCCCCGTGACCCAGTAACCCCCACCCAGCCTTTTTGGACACGAAGGGCAATTTATCACGGCCAATCCACCTGACCGGCACATCTTTGGACTGTGGGAGGAAACCGGAGCATCCGGAGGAAACCCACGCACACACGGGGAGAACGTGCAGACTCCGCACAGACAGTGACCCAGCGGGGAATCGAACCTGGGACCTGGATTCCCGGCTGGGTCATTGTCTGTGCGGAGTCGGCACGTTCTCCCTGTGTCTGCGTGGGTTTCCTCCGGGTGCTCCGGTTTCCTCCCACAAGTCCCGAAAGACGTGCTGTTAGGTGAATTGGACATTCTGAATTCTCCCTCTGTGACCCGAACAGGCTCCGGAATGTGGCGACTGGGGGATTTTCACAGTAACTTCATTGCAGTGTTAATGTAACCCTACTTGTGACAATAATAAAGATTATATAATTGCAGCAAGACATCCCTGCTCCTGTACTCGAATCCTCTTGCAATGAAGGCCAGCTTACCATTTGCCTTCTTTACCGCCTGCTTACCTTCAGGCGGTAAAGATAAAGCCCTTCAGCTACTGGTGTACGAGGGCACCTAGGTCTCGTTGCTCATTCCCCTCTCCTAATTTATGGCCATTCAGATAATAATCTGCCTCCTTGTTTTGGCTCCCAAAGAACAAGGAATGAAACTGAACAGACCATGCTACATTGGGCTAGGAAATGACAATAGTGCAGGTTAGGTGGAGAACCTTCAAATTTGTACTTCCTAACATCTGGGGACTTGTGCCAAAATTTAGGGGAACTGCCCCATAGACTAGCCAAGCAACAGCCTGACATAGTCATACTCACGGAATCGTACCTTCCATATAGCATCCCAGACACCACTATCACCGTCCCTGGGTATGTCCTGCCTCACTGGCAAGACAGGCCCTTGTCTTCTTTAAGATATCTGTTGCAGGTGCATCTGTCCATGACAGATCGGTAGGAGTGACCACCGTCCTTGTGGGGATGAAGTCTTGTATTCACATTGAGCATACCCTCGTTGTGTTGTGTGGCACCACCACCGTGCTAAATGGGATAGACTGAGCAGATTTAGCAACTCAAGACTGGGCATCCACGAGGCGCTGTGGGCCATCAGCAGCAGCAGAATTGTATTCAACCTCAATCTGCAACCTCATGGCCCAGCATATCCCCCACTCTACCATTACCACCAAGTCAGGGGATCAACCCTGGTTCAATGAAGAGTGCTAGTAGCAGCAAGCTCTTCTTGCATGGGACATAGCCTAAACAGAACGTGGCAAGCAGAGCAAAGCAATCCCACAACCAACGGATCAGATCGAAGCTCTGCAGTCCAGCCATGAGTGGATCTCCATCCTCAATAATGGGGGAGCCCAGCGCATTGTGTAAAAGACAAGGCTGAAGAATTTGCAGCCATCTGTAGTTAGAAGTTCTGAGTGGACTTCTGGGTGCGGCTATGCAGAGCTAGGTCGCATATTCGGTAGCTCCCGCTTGGAAAGGACTTTTGGGCTCTTTTACAGGGCCCCCACGGCATTTGTTTGACATTTCCCGGTGTGGGAAGAAGACTGCAGCATTCCCCTGACAGTGTCCCCCAGGAATGTTATGTCTTTTGGCTACCAGACCCGGCAGAAACAGTAAAAGATTTGGCTGGAAGTGCAGGAGAGAGAGGAACCTCTTCCAGCATGCAGGCGGGGGAAGGGCAAGCTTAAAGCTGCAAGCTGACTTGAGGGCCTCTATTAAAGGTGAATTCTAGCAGCAGAGGAAACAACTGTTAAAAGATCTACCAAGGCCATTGAGAAGCGGGGACGAGGCTTCCGGTGGCGGCCATGGAGGAGTAGGTCGCGAATTCGGCAGCTCCCGTCTGGAACGGACTCTCAGACCTTTTTCAGGAGTTTCCACAGACTTTTTGGGGCAGATTGGTGAAGCAAACACTGCCAAAAGGATTCCCTCTCGAGACTTCCGGTTGCGGCTATGCGGAGCTAAGTCGCACATTCGGCGGCTCCCGCAAAAACGGACTTTTGGGCTCTTTTCAGGGCCCCCAAGGGCACTTTTCCGATGTTTCCCGGTGTGGGAAGGGGTTAATAATAGCTCCCCGTCAGTATATGGCTTTAACTAGGAGCGGGGCGACAAAAAAGGTGGTGGTGGACCAGAAGAAGGAAGGGAAGAAGGACAAAATGGCGGCGGGCGGAGACCAGGCAGCGTGGAGGCAGTGGGCGGAGGAGCAACAGGAGGGTATCCAGCCGCTGTGGGGAACGGGCCGGGTGTGAGGTGCGGGCGGGTGGCTGGCCGAGGAGGGGTCGTGGCTAGTTGGCGGGGAAGGGGGGCGGGTCGCCCCCTGATCCGGCTGATAACCTGGAATGTAAGGGGACTGAATGGGCCGGTTAAGCGGGCCCGCGTGTTCGCGCACCTGAAGGGGCTGAAGGCGGATGTGGTTATGCTCCAGGAGACACACCTGAAGGTGGCAGACCAGGTAAGACTGAGGAAAGGGTGGGTAGGTCAGGTGTTTCACTCGGGGCTAGATGCCAAAAATCGAGGGGTGGTGACCTTGGTGGGAAAGAAGGTGTTATTCGAGGCGTCGAGCATTGTGGCAGATAATGGCGGTAGGTACATAATGGTAAGTGGTAAGTTGCAGGGAGAGAGGGTGGTACTGGTCAATGTGTATGCTCCGAACTGGGATGATGCGGGTTTTGTGCGGCGTATATTGGGTCGGATCCCAGACTTGGAAGTGGGGGGCCTGATAATGGGGGGAGACTTTAACACGGTGTTGGATCCTGCACTGGATCGCTCCAGGTCTAGGACGGGTAGGAAGCCGGCGGCGGCTAGAGTGTTGAGGGGATTTATGGACCAAATGGGAGGGGTGGACACTTGGAGATTTGCAAGGCCCGGGGCTAGGGAATTTTCATTCTTCTCACATGTCCATAAGGCTTATTCTCGAATCGACTTTTTCATTTTGAGTAGGGCGCTGATAGCGAGAGTAGAGGATACTGAGTATTCGGCAATAGCCATTTCGGACCACGCCCCGCATTGGGTGGACTTGGAGATGGGGGAGGAGAGGGACCAGCGCCCGCTGTGGCGCTTGGAGGTGGGGCTGTTGGCGGACGAGGAGGTGAGCGAGCGGGTCCGAGGAAGTATAGAGAGGTACTTGGAGACCAACGACAACGGGGAGGTCCGAGTGGGGATGGTATGGGAGGCACTGAAGGCGGTGGTGAGGGGAGAGCTGATCTCCATCAGGGCCCACAAGGAGCGGAGGGAGCGGGGGGGGGAGAGGGAGAGGCTGGTGGGGGAGATGGTGAGGGTAGACAGGAGGTATGCGGAAGAACCTGAGGAAGGATTGTTGAGGAAGAGGCGCAGCCTCCAGGCCGAATTCGACCTGGTGACCACCAGGAAGGCGGAGGTGCAGTGGAGGAAGGCCCAGGGGGCGGTCTACGAGTATGGGGAAAAGGCAAGTCGGGTGCTGGCGCATCAGCTTCGGAAGCGGGACGCAGCTAGGGAGATCGGGGGAGTTAATGACAGGGGAGGGAGCGTGGTGCGGAGTGGGGTTGGCATCAATGGGGTCTTCAGGGACTTCTACGAGGAATTGTACCGATCCGAGCCCCCACGGGAGGAGGGAGGGATGGGCCGTTTCCTGGACCAATTGAGGTTTCCAAAGGTGGAAGAGGGACTGGTGGCAGGACTGGGGGCCCCGATTGGGCTGGAGGAGCTGATCAAAGGGATAGGAAGCATGCAGGTGGGGAAGGCACCGGGGCCGGACGGTTTCCCGGTCGAATTCTATAAAAAAATATATGGACCTGTTGGGCCCGCTGTTAGTTAGGACCTTTAATGAGACAAGGGAGGGGGGGGCTTTACCCCCGATGATGTCCCGGGCACTGATCTCCTTGATCCTGAAGGGGGACAAGGATCCCCTGCAATGTGGGTCTTACAGACCGATTTCCTTGCTAAATGTAGATGCCAAGGTGCTGGCGAAGGTCTTAGCCACGAGGATTGAGGATTGTGTGCCGCAGATCATCCATGAAGACCCGACGGGGTTTGTGAAGGGGAGACAGTTGAACGCGAATGTGCGGAGGCTTTTGAACGTTATCATGATGCCGGCGAGGGAGGGGGAGGCGGAGATAGTGGTGGTGATGGACGCTGAGAAAGCCTTCGATAGGGTAGAGTGGGGGTACCTGTGGGAGGTGCTGAAGAGGTTCGGGTTTGGGGAGGGGTTTGTCAGGTGGGTTAGGCTGTTGTATGAGGTCCTGATGGCGAGTGTGGCCACAAATAGGAGGAGGTCTGAGTACTATCGGTTGCACCGAGGGACGAGACAGGGGTGTCCCCTGTCCCCCCTGCACTTCACACTGGCGATTGAACCCCTGGCTATGGCACTGAGAGAGTCGAGGAACTGGAGGGGGTTGGTGCGGGGTGGGGAGGAGCATAGGGTGTCGCTTTATGCGGACGACCTGCTGCTGTATGTGACGGACCCGGTGGGAGGAATGCCAGAGGTAATGAGGATCCTTAGGGAATTCGGGGACTTTTCGGGGTACAAGCTCAATATGGGGAAGAGCGAGCTATTCGTAGTTCAGCTAGGGGACCAGGAGAGGGGGATTGGCGAGCTCCCACTAAAAAGGGCGGAGAGGAGCTTCAGATATTTGGGGGTCCAGGTGGCCAGGAGCCTGGGGGCCCTGCATAGGCTTAACTTTACAAGGCTGGTGGAGTAAATAGAGGAGGAGTTCAAGAGGTGGGACGTACCAGGTGATGCAGGAGGAGGAGGCGGCCTCGGTGGTGGAGTTGAAAGGTAAGTGGGAGGAGGAGTTGGGGGAGGAGATCGAGGAGGGGATGTGGGCAGATGCCCTAGGGAGGGTGAATTCTTCCTCTTTGTGCGCGAGGCTCAGCCTCATACAGTTTAAGGTGCTGCACAGGGCACACATGACCGGGACAAGGATGAGCCGGTTCTTTGGGGGTGCGGACAGGTGTGTTAGGTGCTCAGGGAGCCCAGCAAATCACACCCATATGTTCTGGGCATGCCCAGCGCTGGAGGAATTTTGGAAGGGCGTAGCGAGGATGGTGTCGAGGGTGGTAGGATCCAGGGTCAGACCGGGCTGGGGGCTCACAATATTTGGGGTGGCAGAGGAGCCGGGAGTGCAGGAGGCGAAAGAGGCCGGAATTCTGGCCTTTGCGTCCCTGGTAGCCCGGCGAAGGATTCTCCTTCAGTGGAAAGATGTGAGGCCCCCAAGCGTGGAATCCTGGCTCAACGATATGGCAGGGTTCATTAAATTGGAGAGGGTGAAATTCGCCTTGAGAGGGTCGGTACAAGGGTTCTTTAGGCGGTGGCAACCGTTCTTAGACTTCCTGGCAGAACGGTAGACATTGGTCAATGGCAGCAGCAGCCCGGGGTGTGGGGGGGGGGGGGGGGAGTTTACTTTATTTTTGTTTATGTTATTTACACTGGAGGGTCTGAGGGGGTGTATACACCTGTTGTCCTAAGTCGGGGTGTTAATGTTAATTTATTATTTAGGTACAGGGGAGGGGTTTGGGGGGTTGCTTTTTTAGATTGTGTTTTGTACTTAACCATGTTGGGTTCTTTTTTCTTTCTCATTTTGTTATTGATATTTTATGAAAACCTTTAATAAAATTTTTTTTTAAAAAAAAGAAGTGCTGAGTGGATAATCCATCTCGGTCTCCTCTGGAGGTCCTCACCATCACAGATGTCAGTGTTCAGCCAATTCAATTCACTCCACGTGATAGCAAGAGAAGGCTGTAAGCACTGGATACTGCAAAGGCTATGGCCCCTGACAATATTCCAGCAATAGAATAGAATAGAACTTTCAGTGCAGAAGGAGGCCATTCAGCCCATCGAGTGTGCACCAGCTCTTGGAAAGAGCACCCTACTTAAGCCCACACCTCCACCCGATCCCGCAACCCAGCAACCCCACCTAACCCAAGGGCAATTTAGCAGTCCTGAAGACTTGTGCTCCAGAACATGCCACACCCCTAGCCAAGCTGTGCCAGTACAGCTACAACACTGATAGTCAGATGGGAAAGCATGGGAGGAGCATCAAGTGAAAAATAAACACTGGCATGGATTGGATGCTTTGATCGGCACCCCATCCACAAACATTCACTCCCTCCACCACCGACGCACAGCGACAGCAGTGTGTGTACCATCTACAAGATGCACCGCAGCGACTCACCAAGGCTCCTTCGACAGCACCTTCCAAACCCACCACCTCTACCATCTAGAAGGACAAGGGGCAGCAGACACATGGGGAACTCCACCGCCTGCAAGTTCCCCTCCGAGCCCCACACTCACCATCCTGACTGGGAAATATATCGGCCGTTCCTTCACTGTCGCCGGGTCACAATCCTGGACCTCCCTCCCTGACAGCACTGTGGGTGTTACCCACACCACACAGGGACTGCAGCCGGTTCGAGAAGGCGGCTCACCCACCACCTCCTCGAGGGGCAATTAGGGACGGGCAGTAAATGCTGGGCTGGGGTGAAGAGTGGGTCACGTGATGTGAGCTCGGGAGCGTTTGCGTTTTTGCGGGCTCTGGCTCTGCTCGACTTTTGATCCTTCATTTTATCCTAATGCACATCCCATAATGACTTTTTAGGGAGATGTATCTTGTAATATGTTACCGGATGATCCTGACTGGAGGTTGGCGATGAGGTGGGGCCCAGCTTGCAGGGACGGTGTTGCTAGTGAGCCGGCCTACACCTCGACGGTGCTGTCAGCATCAAGATGATGGCTGCCATTGCGAATGATGTTATGGACGATGGTCTCGGTTCTGTGGCGCAGGTTTTTGCTGCTCACTTTGAAGTATTCCAATCCTGCACTGTACGCCAAAAGTGGCTGGCATACTAGAAACCCCAATATTTTAGTTTAATTTTGTAAAACTGTGAGGCAAGGATACCAGGAGTGATTTGACAAAGAAATAGGGATATGGTATATTAACTAACATTCATCTGAACAGTTTAGCATTCGAATGGGCATTGTAGATCGAATCGGGGCAGGACCTACTCAGTTAATGGGTGGGAGTTGGGGAGAGTTACAGAGCAAAGAGATCTAGGAGTACAGGTTCATAGCTCCTTGTAGGTGGAGTCGCAGGTGGTCAGGGTGGTGAAGAAGGTATTCAGTATGCTCGGTTTTATTGGTTAGAATATTGAATACAGGAGTTGGGACGTCTTGTTGAAGTTATACCAGACATTAGTAAGGCCACACTTGGAATACTGTGTACAGCTCTGGTCACCCTATTATAGAAATATTATTATTAATAATTTGAGTTATTGGACTTCCGGGTGCGGCGATGACCAGCTGAGTCGCACGTTTCGGCAGCTACGGGGTGTAACGGACTTTTGGGCTCTTAATAAGAGCCCCAACGGCAATTTTAACGGCTAAAAGTACTGTGCGGCGAACCAGAAGGGAATCCCCCCTGGATACGGATGAAAAAAGGAGAGGAAGGTGGCCGGATTGCGGTGGATCCTTTAGAGCAGCGGCAAGGAAGGCAAGCAAAAACCAAGATGGCGTCGGAAGGTGGCAGTTTAATATTGGGCCCTGAACAACACGAGTTCTTGAAATGCTGCGTGGAAGAACTCAAAAAGGAAATGAAGAAGGAGCTGTTGGCCCCGATATTACAGGCGATCGAAGGGCTAAAGGAGGAGCAAAAGACCCAGGAGCGGGAGCTTCGGGTCGTGAAGGCAAAGGCTGCCGAGAATGAGGACGACATACAGGGCCTGGTGGTGAAGACGGAGATGCACGAGGCACACCATAAACGATGTGTGGAAAGGTTGGAGGCGCTGGAGAACAACGCGAGGAGGAACAACCTAAGGATTCTTGGTCTTCCTGAAGGTGCGGAGGGAGCGGACATCGGGGCATATGTGAGCACGATGCTGCACTCGTTAATGGGAGCGGAGGCCCCGGCGGGTCCGCTGGAGGTGGAGGGAGCATACCGAGTGATGGCGCGAGGACCGAGAGCAGGAGAAATTCCTAGAGCCATAGTGGTGAGATTCCTCCGTTTTAAGGATAGAGAGATGGTCCTTAGATGGGCAAAGAAAACTCGGAGCAGTAAGTGGGAGAACGCGGTGATCCGCGTATATCAAGACTGGAGTGCGGAGGTGGCGAGAAGGAGGGCGAGCTTTAATCGGGCCAAGGCGGTGCTTCACAAAAAGAAGATAAAATTCGGAATGCTGCAACCGGCAAGACTGTGGGTCACATATCGAGGGAGGCACCACTACTTTGAGACGGCGGATGAGGCGTGGACTTTTATCGTGGAAGAAAAATTGGAATGAGCGGGTTATTTAATAATAATTAAAAAAAAGAACGTTTGAAACAAAGTGGTGGGGCGAGTATGGGGGGCGAAGAGGGGGGTAAAAAGGGGGGAAAGAGGAGTTTTATGTTATTAATCCTGCGATGTGGTAACTTTTCTCTCTTCCACAGGAGGTGGTGGGGGGAGGAAAGGAGGTGGAGGAGATGGGGCGTTGGCCATTGGGGGCAGGGCCAAGGGGGAAGCGCGGGCTCGGTTCCCGCGCTATGATTATCATGGCGGGAATAGGGAAGCAGGAAGGAGGGGGCGTCGCACGGTGCGAGCCGAGGTCACGGGGGGAAGCCGAGGTCAGCCAGAGTTTGCTGACTTCTGGGAGCAACATGGGGGGTGTAACTACGCTAGTGGGGGATCTAGCGGGGGGGGGGGGGAATTATTGGGTTGCTGCTGCTGGGGAGAGGGGGGAGCTGGTATGGGAGGGGATGGGCGGGGGGGCACCGCCTGGGGGAGATACAGCTGCGTGGGAACCGGGTGAGGAGCTGGAAAAAGGGGATGGCTAATCGACAAGGGGGGGGGGGTAAAAAGCCCCCCAACCCGGCTGATCACGTGGAACGTGAGAGGGCTGAACGGGCCGATAAAGAGGGCACGGGTACTCGCACACCTTAAGAAACTTAAGGCAGACGTGGTTATGTTACAGGAAACGCACTTGAAACTGATAGACCAGGTGAGACTACGCAAAGGTTGGGTGGGGCAGGTGTTCCATTCGGGGCTAGATGCGAAAAACAGGGGGGTGGCTATATTAGTGGGGAAGCGGGTAATGTTTGAGGCAAAGACTATAGTGGCGGATAGCGGGGGCAGATACGTGATGGTGAGTGGCAAACTACAGGGGGAGACGGTGGTTTTGGTAAACGTATATGCCCCGAACTGGGATGATGCCAATTTTATGAGGCGTATGCTAGGACGCATCCCGGACCTAGAGGTGGGAAAGTTGTAATGGGGGGAGATTTCAATACGGTGTTGGAACCAGGGCTGGACAGGTCGAGGTCCAGGACTGGAAGGAGGCCGGCAGCAGCCAAGGTGCTTAAAGATTTTATGGAGCAGATGGGAGGAGTAGACCCGTGGAGATTTAGCAGACCTAGGAGTAAGGAGTTTTCGTTTTTCTCCTATGTCCACAAAGTCTATTCGCGAATAGACTTTTTTGTTTTGGGAAGGGCGTTGATCCCGAAGGTGAGGGGACCGGAGTATACGGCTATAGCCATTTCGGGTCACGCTCCACATTGGATGGACTTGGAGATAGGGGAGGAAACAGAAGGGCGTCCACCCTGGAGAATGGACATGGGACTAATGTCGGATGAGGGGGTGTGTCTAAGGGTGAGGGGGTGCATTGAAAAGTACTTGGAACTCAATGATAATGGGGAGGTCCAGGTGGGAGTGGTCTGGGAGGCGCTGAAGGCAGTGGTTAGAGAGGAGCTGATATCAATAAGGGCACATAAAGGAAAGCAGGAGAGTAGGGAACGGAAGCGGTTGCTGCAAGAACTTCTGAGGGTGGACAGGCAATATGCGGAGGCACCGGAGGAGGGACTGTACAGGGAAAGGCAAAGGCTACACGTAGAATTTGACTTGCTGACAACGGGTACTGCAGAGGCACAGTGGAGGAAGGCACAGGGTGTACAGTACGAATATGGGGAGAAGGCGAGCAGGTTGCTGGCCCACCAATTGAGGAAAAGGGGAGCAGCGAGGGAAATAGCGGGAGTGAGGGATGAGGAAGGAGAGATGGAGCGGGGAGCGGAGAGAGTGAATGGAGTGTTCAAGGCATTTTATAAAAAATTATACGAAGCTCAACCCCCGGATGGGAGGGAGAGAATGATGGGCTTTCTGGACCGGCTGGAATTTCCCAAGGTGGAGGAGCAGGAAAGGGTGGGACTGGGAGCACAGATTGAAATAGAGGAAGTAGTGAAAGGAATTAGGAGCATGCAGGCGGGGAAGGCTCCGGGACCAGATGGATTCCCAGTTGAATTTTACAGAAAATATGTGGACTTGCTCGCCCCGCTACTGATGAGGACCTTTAATGAGGCGAGGGAAAGGGGGCAGCTGCCCCCGACTATGTCCGAGGCAACGATATCGCTTCTCCTAAAGAAGGAAAAGGACCCGCTGCAATGCGGGTCCTATAGACCTATTTCCCTCCTAAATGTAGACGCTAAGATTCTGGCCAAGGTAATGGCAATGAGGATAGAGGATTGTGTCCCGAGGGTGGTCCATGAGGACCAAACTGGGTTTGTGAAGGGGAGACAGCTGAATACGAATATACGGAGGCTGCTAGGGGTAATGATGATGCCCCCACCAGAGGGGGAAGCGGAGATAGTGGTGGCGATGGATGCCGAGAAAGCATTTAATAGAGTGGAGTGGGATTATTTGTGGGAGGTGCTGAGGAGATTTGGTTTTGGAGATGAGTATGTTGGATGGGTGCAGCTGTTGTATAGGGCCCCAGTGGCGAGTGTGGTCACGAATGGACGGGGATCTGCATACTTTCGGCTCCATAGAGGGACAAGGCAGGGATGCCCTCTGTCCCCATTATTGTTTGCACTGGCGATTGAGCCCCTGGCAATAGCACTGAGGGGTTCCAAGAAGTGGAGGGGAGTACTTAGAGGAGGAGAAGAACACTGGGTATCTCTGTATGCGGATGACTTGTTGTTATATGTAGCGGACCCGGCGGAGGGGATGCCAGAGATAATGCGGACACTTCGGGAGTTTGGAGAATTCTCAGGATATAAACTGAACATGGGGAAAAGTGAGTTGTTTGTGGTGCATCCAGGGGAGCAGAGCAGAGAAATAGAGGACTTTCCGCTGAGGAAGGTAACGAGGGACTTTCGTTACTTGGGGATCCAGATAGCCAAGAATTGGGGTACATTGCATAGGTTAAATTTAACGCGATTGGTGGAACAAATGGAGGAGGACTTCAAGAGATGGGACATGGTATCCCTGTCACTGGCAGGGAGGGTGCAGGCGGTTAAAATGGTAGTCCTCCCGAGATTCCTCTTTGTGTTTCAGTGCCTCCCGGTGGTGATCACGAAGGCTTTTTTCAAAAGGATCAAAAAGAGCATCATGAGTTTTGTGTGGGCCGGGAAGACCCCGAGAGTGAGGAAGGGATTCTTACAGCGTAGTAGGGATAGGGGGGGGCTGGCACTACCGAGCCTAAGTGAGTACTACTGGGCCGCCAATATCTCAATGGTGAGTAAGTGGATGGGAGAAGAGGAGGGAGCGGCGTGGAAGAGATTGGAGAGGGCGTCCTGTAGGGGGACTAGCCTACAAGCTATGGTGACGGCCCCATTGCCGTTCTCACCGAAGAAATACACCACAAGCCCGGTGGTGGTGGCGACTTTGAAAATTTGGGGACAGTGGAGACGGCATAGGGGAAAGACGGGAGCCTTGGTGGGGTCCCCGATAAGAAATAACCATAGGTTTGCCCCGGGGAGAATGGATGGGCGATTTGGAATATGGCAAAGAGCAGGAGTAACGCAACTGAAAGATCTGTTTGTGGATGGGAAGTTCGCAAGTCTGGGAGCGCTGACCGAGAAATATGGGTTGCCCCAAGGGAATGCATTCCGGTATATGCAACTGAGGGCTTTTGCGAGGCAACAGGTGAGGGAATTCCCGCAGCTCCCGACGCATGAGGTGCAGGACAGAGTGATCTCAAAGACATGGGTGGGGGACGGTAAGGTGTCAGATATATATAGGGAAATGAGGGACAAGGGGGAGATTATGGTAGATGAGCTGAAAGGGAAATGGGAAGAAGAGCTGGGGGAGGAGATTGTGGAGGGGCTGTGGGCGGATGCCCTAAGTAGGGTAAACTCATCGTCCTCGTGTGCCAGGCTAAGCCTGATTCAATTTAAGGTGTTACACAGGGCGCATATGACTGGAGCACGGCTCAGTAAATTTTTTGGGGTAGACGATAGGTGTGCTAGATGCTCGAGAAGCCCAGCGAATCACACCCACATGTTCTGGTCATGTCCGGCACTACAGGGGTTGTGGGTGGGGGTGACAAAGATGCTTTCGAAAGTAGTGGGGGTCCAGGTCGAACCAAGCTGGGGGTTGGCTATATTTGGGGTTGCACAAGAGCCGGGAGTGCAGGAGGCGAGAGAGGCCGATGTTTTGGCCTTTGCGTCCCTAGTAGCCCGGCGCAGGATACTGTTGATGTGGAAGGAAGCCAAGCCCCCGGGGGTGGAGACCTGGATAAATGACATGGCAGGGTTTATAAAGCTGGAACGGATTAAGTTCGTCCTAAGGGGATCGGCTCAAGGGTTCACCAGGCGGTGGCAACCGTTCGTCGAATACCTCACAGAAAGATAGAGGGAATGGAAAAGAAGAAGGCAGCAGCAGCAGCCCAGGGGGGTGGGGGGGTGGGGGGGGGGGAGGGGGGGGGGAGAGGAACCAGAAGGACTCTCAGGGTTGTTAATATATATGTATAATATGTATAGGTCGTTGCTATAAATAATTGTATATTGGGCTGTTAAATCATATTTTTGGAGAGTGTTTATCTGAGACAAGGCAGTTGCCATTTAGTTTTAGTTTTCGTTTTTGTTGTATATTATTTATTCTTTGTTTATAAAACAGGTCATTGTTATTTATACTGTTATATTATTGTGTAAAGGATACACAATGTACTGTGATGGTTGACCAAAAATTTTCAATAAAATATTTTTTTTTTAAAATAATAATTTGAGTTATTAAACTAGAAAGAGTGCAGAAAAGATTTACTTTAAAAAAAAATAATTTCGAGTACCCAATTCATTTTTTCCAATTAAGGGGCTCAGCGTGGCCAATCCACCTACCCTGCACATCTTTGGGTTGTGGGGGCGAAACCCACGCAAACACGGGGAGAATGTGCAAACTCCACACGGACAGTGACCCAGAGCCGAGATCGAACCTGGGACCTCGGCGCCGTGAGGCAGCAGGGCTAACCCACTGCGCCACCGTGCTGCCCCGGAAAAGATTTATTAGGATGTTACTGAGACATGATGGTCTGAGTTTTCAGGAGTGGCTGGATAGGCTGGGACTTTTTTCCCTGGAGCGTATGAGGCTTAGGGGTGATCTTATAGAGGTCAACGAAATAATGAGGGGCATAGATAAGTTAGATTGTCAACATCTTTTGCCAAAGACAAGGGAGTCTTAAACTAGAGGGCATAGGTTTAGGGTGAGAGGGGGAAGATACAAAAGGGTCCAGAGGGGTAATATTTTTTCACACAGAGGGTGGTGAGTGTCTGGAACGAGCTGCCAGATGCAGTAGTCGAGGCAGGTACAACTTTGTATTTTAAAAAGCATTTAGATAGTTATATGTGAAAGCTGGGCATAGAGGGATATGGGCCAAATGCGTGCAATTGGGACTAGCTTAGCGGTAAAAACTGGGCAGCATGGACAAGTTGCTGTAAACTTCTATGATTCTGTAAAACAACCTTTATTGCTAACATAGGATTAAAGTATTTTTAACATCACAAAAGGAAAATGCTTATATTTACCCATTGAACAATGCTTAACAATGACAATGAAGCACTAATTCCGACCTGCTATCTTTTATCTTCACTCAAGCAAAACCCATCTCAGGTCACAATCCACTTTAAAATTCAGTCAGCAGACTCAAGAATACTTACTGTTAAGGGATGGCTCGGATAAACCACTTTGAGAACGATATCCTGCAGGAAACAGATTGCAGAGTCTTGCCTTTTCAGTGTTAAGTAATGGGTTAAGAGACATTGCAATTAGTTGTCTCATTTATGTTAAGTAGCCATTAATTGACACTGATATGTAAAGGGGCTTCAGGTGGCCTCTGTCAGGTGATGTATAGTTAGAGTTTTGTGCAAAGGCTGTTGGAATGAAATAAATGTGTGTTTGTGAAAAAGGAACGGAACTTTAGACTCTTCATATCACAGCAACTAAGACTGTGTAAATGTGAAGGGTTGAAAGATACAACTTTTCCAGATCAAATCAAGGAGTGAGTGAGAAGAGAAAAAAAAAGGGATATATGGCTGAACCGAGGATAAAGATGGCTGGATATAACTATCCTCCCTTATTTTCTGAAAGGGAATTGTACGACCAATGGAGAAGTGCAGTAGTTATGTGGACTAAGGTAACTGCTTTGGGAAAGAGAGAACCAGGTATGGCATTGGCTCTTTCTCTACCAAGTGTCAGTAAAATCCGAAACAAAGTGCTTTCTGAGCTGGAATTGGAAGAGTTAGATTCAGAAGACGGTCTGGAGACTGTATTACATTATATGGATAAGATTTATAAGAAAGATGATTTGTCAAGTGCGTATGAAGCATGGTCGGATTTTGATAAGTTCCGGAAAATGGAGGATATCTCCATGGAAGACTATATAATGGAATTTGGCAGACTATATAAAAGGCTGCAGAAACACAACCTGGAATTTCCACAGTCTGTGTTGGCCTTTAAATTACTTGACTGTGCTAGAGTGAGCAACATGGATAGGCTCCTGGTTTTGACAGGAGTTCAGTTTACTGATAAGGATACCTTATTCGAACAGATGACAAAAGCTTTACAAAGGTTTCTGGGAAAACATTCAATTCCGATGACTCTGTTGACCCAAATATGTCAGCCTGCAATAAGGCAGAATATGGAAGATACACTAGTAACAGGATGGCAAAATCGTACGGTTACGAACAGGGCTCAAGACTATAGATGGAGACCGAGACAAGGAAATTATGAAGACAGAAACCCAGTTAGAACCTACAATAGGAAGATGAACCCCAGAAATGCACAGAGCATGATAAATCGATGTTTTCGATGTGACTCTCAATACCATTATGCTTTCAACTGTCCAACTCGTTATGATAGAGTGTTTGAAGCGACACATGACACGGAAGAGTCAGAAGAGGAAAAAGATAGTGACCAGAAAGAAGGCATTGTCCTATTGACAAGCAGTTTTACACCGGTAATGAGGGTGTTGGTTGCAGAATCCTTCAACTCTGCTGTATTGGACAGTGGCTGCACATCTACTGTGTGTGGAATTGACTGGTTAAAATGTTACCTGGACTCTTTGAATGCTGAAAATCGTAACAGTGTTAAGGAATTCACTGTTGAGGTGAGGGATGCAGTTAGTGTCCCTGCTGATTTTACCTGCAGGAAGTGCTGCCATCTCCAGCTCCTCCAAGACCGAGTTAGGGAACTGGAGCTGGAGTTGGAAGAACTTCGGATCATTCGGGAGGCAGAAGGGGTCATAGATAGCAGCTTCAGGGAATTAGTTACACCAAAGATTGGAGATAGGTGGGTAACTGTAAGAGGGACTGGGAAAAAGCAGTCAGTGCAGGGATCCCCTGCGGTCGTTCCCCTGAGAAACAAGTATACCGCTTTGGATACTTGTGGGGGGGACGACTTACCAGGGGTAAGCCATGGGGTACGGGCCTCTGGCACAGAGTCTGTCCCTGTTGCTCAGAAGGGAAGGGGGGAGAGGAGCAGAGCATTAGTAATTGGGGACTCTATAGTCAGGGGCACAGATAGGAGATTTTGTGGGAGCGTGAGAGACTCACGTTTGGTATGTTGCCTCCCAGGTGCAAGGGTACGTGATGTCTCAGATCGTGTTTTCCGGGTCCTTAGGGGGGAGGGGGAGCAGCCCCAAGTCGTGGTCCACATTGGCACTAACGACATAGGTAGGAAAGGGGACAAGGATGTCAGGCAGGCTTTCAGGGAGCTAGGATGGAAGCTCAGAACTAGAACAAACAGAGTTATTATCTCTGGGTTGTTGCCCGTGCCACGTGATAGTGAGATGAGGAATAGGGAGAGAGAGCATTTAAACACGTGGCTACAGGGATGGTGCAGGCGGGAGGGATTCAGATTTTTGGATAACTGGGCTCTTTCTGGGGAAGGTGGGACCTCTACAGGCAGGATGGTCTACATCTGAACCTGAGGGGCACAAATATCCTGGGGGGGAGATTTGTTAGTGCTCTTTGGGGGGGTTTAAACTAATGCAGCAGGGGCATGGGAACCTGGATTGTAGTTTTAGGGTAAGGGAGAATGAGAGTATAGAGGTCAGGAGCACAGATTTGACGTCGCAGGAGGGGGCCAGTGTTCAGGTAGGTGGTTTGAAGTGTGTCTACTTCAATGCCAGGAGTATACAAAACAAGGTAGGGGAACTGGCAGCATGGGTTGGTACCTGGGACTTCGATGTTGTGGCCATTTCGGAGACATGGATAGAGCAGGGACAGGAATGGATGTTGCAGGTTCCGGGGTTTAGGTGTTTTAGTAAGCTCAGAGAAGGAGGCAAAAGAGGGGGAGGTGTGGCGCTGCTAGTCAAGAGCAGTATTACGGTGGCGGAGAGGATGCTAGATGGGGACTCTTCTTCCGAGGTCGTATGGGCTGAAGTTAGAAACAGGAAAGGAGAGGTCACCCTGTTGGGAGTTTTTTATAGGCCTCCTAATAGTTCTAGGGATGTAGAGGAAAGGATGGCAAAGATGATTCTGGATATGAGCGAAAGTAACAGGGTAGTTATTATGGGAGACTTTAACTTTCCAAATATTGACTGGAAAAGATATAGTTCGAGTACAATAGATGGGTCGTTTTTTGTACAGTGTGTGCAGGAGGGTTTCCTGAAACAATATGTTGACAGGCCAACAAGAGGCGAGGCCACGTTGGATTTGGTTTTGGGTAATGAACCAGGCCAGGTGTTGGATTTGGAGGTAGGAGAGCACTTTGGGGACAGTGACCACAATTCGGTGACGTTTACGTTAATGATGGAAAGGGATAAGTATACACCGCAGGGCAAGAGTTATAGCTGGGGGAAGGGCAATTATGATGCCATTAGACGTGACTTGGGGGGGATAAGGTGGAGAAGTAGGCTGCAAGTGTTGGGCACACTGGATAAGTGGGGCTTGTTCAAGGATCAGCTACTGCGTGTTCTTGATAAGTATGTACCGGTCAGACAGGGAGGAAGGCGTCGAGTGAGGGAACCGTGGTTTACCAAGGAAGTGGAATCTCTTGTTAAGAGGAAGAAGGAGGCCTATGTGAAGATGAAGTGTGAAGTTTCGGTTGGGGCGATGGATAGTTACAAGGTAGCGAGGAAGGATCTAAAGAGAGAGCTAAGACGAGCAAGGAGGGGACATGAGAAGTATTTGGCAGGAAGGATCAAGGAAAACCCAAAAGCTTTCTATAGGTATGTCAGGAATAAACGAATGACTAGGGAAAGAGTAGGACCAGTCAAGGACAGGGATGGGAAATTGTGTGTGGAGTCTGAAGAGATAGGCAAGATACTAAATGAATATTTTTCGTCAGTATTCACTCAGGAAAAAGATAATGTTGTGGAGGAGAATGCTGAGCCCCAGGCTAATAAAATAGATGGCATTGAGGTACGTAGGGAAGAGGTGTTGGCAATTCTGGACAGGCTGAAAATAGATAAGTCCCCGGGACCTGATGGGATTTATCCTCGGATTCTCTGGGAGGCTAGGGAAGAGATTGCTGGACCTTTGGCTTTGATTTTTATGTCATCATTGGCTACAGGAATAGTGCCAGAGGACTGGAGGACAGCAAATGTGGTCCCTTTGTTCAAAAAGGGGAGCAGAGACAACCCCGGCAACTATAGACCGGTGAGCCTCACGTCTGTAGTGGGTAAAGTCTTGGAGGGGATTATAAGAGACAAGATTTATAATCATCTAGATAGGAATAATATGATCAGGGATAGTCAGCATGACTTTGTGAAGGGTAGGTCATGCCTCACAAACCTTATTGAGTTCTTTGAGAAGGTGACTGAACAGGTAGACGAGGGTAGAGCAGTTGATGTGGTGTATATGGATTTCAGCAAAGCGTTTGATAAGGTTCCCCATGGTAGGCTATTGCAAAAAGTACGGAGGCTGGGGATTGAGGGTGATTTAGAGATGTGGATCAGAAATTGGCTAGCTGAAAGAAGACAGAGGGTGGTGGTTGATGGGAAATGTTCAGAATGGAGTACAGTCACAAGTGGAGTACCACAAGGATCTGTTCTGGGGCCGTTGCTGTTTGTCATTTTTATCAATGACCTAGAGGAAGGCGCAGAAGGGTGGGTGAGTAAATTTGCAGACGATACTAAAGTCGGTGGTGTTGTCGATAGTGTGGAAGGATGTAGCAGGTTACAGAGGGATATAGATAAGCTGCAGAGCCGGGCTGAGAGGTGGCAAATGGAGTTTAATGTAGAGAAGTGTGAGGTGATTCACTTTGGAAGGAATAACAGGAATGTGGAATATTTGGCTAATGGTAAAGTTCTTGAAAGTGTGGATGAGCAGAGGGATCTAGGTGTCCATGTACATAGATCCCTAAAAGTTGCCACCCAGGTTGATAGGGTTGTGAAGAAGGCCTATGGAGTGTTGGCCTTTATTGGTAGAGGGATTGAGTTCCGGAGTCGGGAGGTCATGTTGCAGCTGTACAGAACTCTGGTACGGCCGCATTTGGAGTATTGCGTACAGTTCTGGTCACCGCATTATAGGAAGGACGTGGAGGCTTTGGAGCGGGTGCAGAGGAGATTTACCAGGATGTTGCCTGGTATGGAGGGAAAATCTTATGAGGAAAGGCTGATGGACTTGAGGTTGTTTTCGTTGGAGAGAAGAAGGTTAAGAGGAGACTTAATAGAGGCATACAAAATGATCAGGGGGTTGGATAGGGTGGACAGTGAGAGCCTTCTCCCGCGGATGGATATGGCTGGCACGAGGGGACATAACTTTAAACTGAGGGGTAATAGATATAGGACAGAGGTCAGAGGTAGGTTCTTTACACAAAGAGTCGTGAGGCCGTGGAATGCCCTACCTGCTACAGTAGTGAACTCGCCAACATTGAGGGCATTTAAAAGTTTATTGGATAAACATATGGATGACAATGGCATAGTGTAGGTTAGATGGCTTTTGTTTCGGTGCAACATCGTGGGCCGAAGGGCCTGTACTGCGCTGTATTGTTCTATGTTCTATGAATTTGAAAGTTCCACAAGTTTCAGGTTTGGGGATGATAATACTCTGAAGTCGCTGAAAAGAGTGGTGATCCTTTGCAATATTGCCGGAGTGAATAATTTCATTAGCACGGATGTTGTATCAAGTGAGATACCTTTGCTTCTGAGCAGACCGTCGATGAAGAAAGCACGCATGAAACTGGATATGGAACAGGATAAGGCAACAGTTTTTGGAAAGACGGTGGACTTACAATTTACACACTCGGGACACTATTGTATTCCATTACTGACAAATAATTTTTCAAGTAGAATGGTTAAGGATGTGTTAATAGCAGTTGAAAATGGGACTTTAGCTGATAAAAAGCTTGTGGTATTAAAACTGCATAGGCAATTTGCACATCCGTCTCCTCAGAGGCTGAAAAACGTATTAAAGGATGCAGGGATAAGGGATGACGACTATACTAAACTGATAGAACAGGTTAGTGACTGCTGTGAAGTTTGTAGGAAGTACAGAAGGACACCAGCACGACCGATAGTAACCCTACCTTTGGCCAGGGATTTTAACGACATTGTGGCCATGGACCTTAAGATCTGGGATAAAGCAAATAATATATTTATTTTGCATTTTGTAGATTTAGCAACCAGATTTAGCCAATCAACGATTGTACAAAATAAAGAAAAGAGAGTAATTCTGGATCAAATCATGGAAAAATGGATCGGGACAGGAATGGGTCCACTGGCAAAATTCCTTACAGACAATGGGGGAGAATTTGCTCATGATCAGTTTAGGGATATGTGTGAAAACATGAATATCAGAGTTATGAATACGGCTGCAGAAAGCCCATTTAGTAATGGTCTCTGTGAAAGAAATCATGCTGTCATCGATGACATGCTTCGGAAAGTTTTGGCAGATCGACCAAATTGCAGGCTAAATTCAGCTTTAGCATGGGCAGTACATGCAAAGAATTCATTGCAGATGGTTGGCCGCTATAGTCCTTATCAATTAGTGTTTGGTAGAAGTCCTAAAAGTCCGTCCATTTTGGATGACCAGCCTCCAGCTTGGGAGGGGACTACAATTAGCTCTGGTTTTGCTGAACATTTAAATGCATTACATAGCAGTAGAAAAGCTTTTTTGGAAGCAGAAGTCTCTGAAAGAATTCACAGAACTTTAAGACATAACGTACGGCCATCAGATGCCGGTTTTCAGCAAGGAGGCATGGTATACTATAAGAGAGACAATTCTAATGAATGGAAAGGCCCAGGGAAGATCATAGGCATAGATGACAAAACAATTATTTTGCAACATTTTTAATCAAACTGTTAGGGTACATTCATCAAGGATAATGGGTACAGATTACAAATTTTCAAATTTAGACAGAGCAGACAGACATGACGAGGAACCAGAGTCATCTGGTACGCATGTGTTACAGAACTATGAGGACCAATTAACTGATATAGACAGGGTTTCTGTGGAGGAACACAACACTCCTGATGAATTAGAACAGGCCATTTTTCCGAAAGGGCAACTGCTAAAAGTTGGTTCAAAAGTGACATACTTGCCTGAAGGGTCTAGTCAATGGAAGGATGCAACTGTTATTAGTAGAGCAGGGAAGGCCACTGGAAAGTATAAACATTGGTTGAATGTACAGCATTCAGGGGAAGGAGCAAGACAATGGATTGGGAAAACGTAGTTCAAAAATGGAAGGCACAGAAACGCAGTGCCAGTTCAGATCGTACATCGGATAGTGAACAGGTCCGCAGGAAAAGGTCGAGAACTATTGAAAGGACATCCCACAGCAGAAGGGAAAGATCAAGCAGTAGCAGTACAGAACGAGATACCAGGCGGGAGAGGGGACGTAGTTTATCAAGATCTCGGAACATGAGTAAGACTACGAATACTAATAGGAGTAGACGCCCACATGCACGTGAAATTTTGGTGGCTTCAAATAAATTAGATGAAAAAGTTATCAAAGAAGCTAAACAGCAAGAATTGCATAGTTGGAGGGAATTTGGGGTATACACGGAAGTACCGGATAGGGGACAAAGAGCTCTATCCCACAGATGGATTTGCACAGAAAAGGTTCTTCCGGATGGAACTTATAAGGTAAAGGTCAGGCTTGTGGCAAGGGGATTTGAAGAAAACTTAGAAGATCAGGATTTAAGGGTAGATTCACCTACAGCAGGAAAGGTTATTTTAAAGATCTTCTTGGCTCCATTAGCCACAAAGGCATGGGAATGCAAATCTATAGATATAAAAGCTGCCTTTTTGCAGGGGCATCAGCTCCAGAGAGACATTTTTCTCCGTCCTCCTAAAGAAGCAGCTAACACAGAAGGGGTACTCAGGAAGTTGAACAAATGTGTATATGGATTAAATGTTGCATCTAGAGTCTGGTATTTTTCAGTAAGGTCAGTTTTATTAAAGTTAGGCTGTTGCCAGTTGAAAGCAGATCCTGCAATGTTTTACTGGCACTATAAAGGAAATCTTTCTGGCATTTTTATGATGCATGTCGATGATTTTTTGTGGGGTGGGACTAGTGATTTTGAAGCTATTGTAATCTCTGGTTTGAGGAAATAATTCAGGGTTGGAAGTCAGGCTTCCGGTGCATTTAAATATATTGGACTGGAAATTGGACAGACTAAGTTAGGGGCAACTTTACGTCAGCAATCTTATTTGGAAAGCATCAACCCAATAGCAATTAGTCGTGGCCGAGTTTCACAAAAAGACACAATGGTTTCAAAGATAGAAAAAGAGCAACTTCGAAGTTTAATTGGGCAACTGAACTGGTTAGGTAGACAGACTAGACTGGACGTGAGTTTTGATGTCTTAGAGTTGAGTACAAAAATGAATGATCCCAAAGTGGAAGACATAATAAGAGCAAATAAAGCGTTGGCCAAACTAAAAATGCAGGAGTGTGTTTTGAAGTTCCCGGTTTTAGGTGACCTTAGGCACTTGAAACTCATAGTTTATAATGATGCGTCCTACGCAAATTTATGTGATGGGGTTTCAAGCGCAGGAGGTTTTATAATTTTCCTTTTGGGGAACAGTGGTAAATGTTGCCAGTTTGTGTGGGAAACAAAGAAAATAAGGAGAGTGGTGAAAAGCACTTTGGCTGCTGAGACGTTAAGCCTTGTAGAGGCGGTGGATATGGCCTTTTATATAAATATGATATTGACAGAAATGTTGGGATTAGGGGATTTGGGTAATATACTTATTGACTGTCACATTGACAATAAATCCCTGTGGGAAAATGTGCACTCTACAAAAAGTGCCAATGAAAAGAGGTTACGGATAGACATCGCAAGTTTGAAGCAGATGTTGGACAGAGGGGAAATAACAAAAATTAAATGGGTCGACAAGAGCTATCAACTGTCAGACTGTTTTACGAAAAGAGGGGCGAGTTCACAGAAACTTTTGGATATTGTTAATGAAGGGTGCTTGTTTCTGTGACTTTTTTTTTCTTTCTCGTCCAAACAAAAAAAAAGGGGGGCGTGGAAATCATGTGTGTGTTTTTGAGTTTCTTGAAATTTTGTTTTCACCTAATTATTATTTTTCTCCAAGGAAGGGGAGACTGTTCAGTAATGAGTTAAGAGACATTGCAATTAGTTGTCTCATTTATGTTAAGTATCCATTAATTGACACTGATATGTAAAGGGGCTTCAGGTGGCCTCTGTCAGGTGGTGTATAGTTAGAGTTTTGTGCAAAGGCTGTTGGAATGAAATAAATGTGTGTTTGTGAAAAAGGAACAGAACTTTAGACTCTTCATATCACAGCAACTAAAACGTCTAACATTCAGAAACCTCTGTTCCGCTCACAGGCAAAAGTCTTTTTTAACTAAACTTCTGGAATTTTCGGAGATGGGAGGAGAAAGCAATTAGGAAACTAAAAGATTTGTTTCTTGGGGGTCGTTTTGCGGGATCGAAGGAGCTGGGAGTGAAGTATGGGCTGGAGCAAGGGGAAATATTTAGATACATGCAGGTTCGAGACTTTGCCAGAAAGGAGATACAGAGCTTCCCAGCAGATCCGGCTTCCACATTGCTGGAGGTGCTGACGACAGGGGGACTGGATAAGGGGGTAGTATCAGCGGTCTACGGGGCTATTTTGGAGGAGGAGAAGGCACCACAGAAAGGGATCAAAGCAAAGTGGGAGGAAGAGTTGGGGGAGGGTATGGAGGAGGGGTTCTGGTATGAGGTGCTCCGGAGAGTGAATGCCTCGACCTCGTGTGCGAGGTTGGGGCTGATACAGCTGAAGGTGGTGTATAGAGCGCACCTCACATTGGCGAGGAGGAGCCGGCTCTTTGAGGGGGTAGAAGATGTGTTTGAGCGTTGCGGGGGGGGGGCCCTGCAAACCACGTTCATATGGTTTGGTCCTGTCCAAAGCTGCAGGATTACTGGAAGGAGGTGTTTAGGATAATCTCTAAAGTGTTGCAAGTGAAATTGGACTCGGGCCCTCTGCAGGCCATATTCGGATGTCGGACCAGCCGGGGTTGGAAACGGGCGCGGAGGCAGATGTTGTAGCCTTCGCCTCGTTGATAGCCCGAAGGCGGATCCTGTTGGGATGGAGAGCAACCTCTCTGTAGCGCACAAAGACTCCGTGAGATGAATAGAGTGAAGTCGATGAGGCTTTATTCTGTTCCCCCGCAGCTCGATAGTAAACTGGCCTGCGGGGGAAGACTCCGGCTTCTTATACTCCACCTTCAGGGCGGAGCTAGAGGTCAACGGCCAACCAGGACCCGGGATCTGTCAGCCAATTACATTAGGGCTTCCAGTCCCACATGACCCCCAATACATACTACCACATTCACCCCTTGTCAAAAATGAACCCGGCGGGGTGATGCTTCGTATGGTGGTAAGGGTTTACAGGGCTGGTCCTGGGAGGAAAAAAAACCACCCTGTGCCCTGGCGTGGCGGGGGGACCTGTTGGAATTCTTGACTCTTGAGAAGGTTAAGTTTGAACTGAGGGGAAGTGGGAGGGATTCTACAATTCATGGGCGTTATTCATTATGCACTTTTGAGAATTGGATCACATCGAACATTAAGGGTGGGGGCTGGGAGGGTTGGGGGGAGGGGCGCGGTGTGTGTTAATGGTGACTATGGGCGATTCCTGATTCCTTTTTGTCATTTGTTTATGTTAACATGCGGGCTAATGTCTGGGGTTTGGTGGGAGGGTGGGATCGTTGTTATTGATATGGGGATTGACATTACATTCGTTACTGATTATTGTTTATTGTTGGGTGTAAATTTTGAGAAAATGTGAAAAAGGAGAATAAAACAATATTTCTTTTAAAAACTAAACTTCTGGGAGAGAAGAAGCCAGTCTGTCACAGACGGATCCAAAACTGAACTGAATCTCCAGAAACTGCTTCAGCCCCTGGCTCCTCCCATAATTTCATCATATTGCTAAACTGAACACAGTGGGTGCCAGGGTGTCCATGTTGCCAAGTTGGCATTGCCGGGATTTGGGCCCAGGGGTCCTTGCTCATTAGAGGGGTGAGGAGGCGTTTCAGGGACCACTAGAAGGTTTAGAGATAAAAGGGGGCTCCAGAAAGTGTTTGGGGGGGGGGTCTCAAAGGGGATGCAGAGTTTGGGGCTGCTGGTCAAAATGGCGCCCTGATCTGCGAGGAGCCATTTCTGCTGACGAGCTCAGCTCGCCTGTACAGGAAATCAACTAAAGTGTGGCTTCGACGGGGAGTAGCTTCCCGAGGCCCAAAACGGTGAACAGCAGGGTGAATCTCGGCGTTGCAGACACCGAGAAACACCCCGCCAAGCATGTCCGAAACCGGACATCATTTCCAAATCGCGCCCAATGTCTCTAATTATCTACTCCCCAGGGAACCCTCTTGATATAAACAAAATTCCAATCATCCAACTTTTACGATGCTTTAATTGCATCTCTGACTCCAAAAGGTCCAGCTGCCTTGCAAACCAGGATTTTTTTTTAAATGGCTGAGCAGTCAAACACACACCAACACAGGCTTTTAACCCTTGCTGCAGCAACTACAGATAATACCATATATTTGAAATTCCTACATTCATCACAGGTGAACTGGGAAATATCCTTGAGAGAATAGTGGAAGCGGAGAAGAGTATCCTATTGTTCGATGGGGGCAATCTCCCTGTTGAGGGCGCTCGCCTTCAGTCCTTGTAAATCCTGCTGCCTGGTGTGTCGTTTATCCTGACTGACTCGGGGAGTAGGGGCTGGATGGGGAATATTCGTGGACCCGGTAGAGGCGAGCTTCCAACATGATTTTGAGAGTAGGCTGCCATGCTCTTGCAATCCCGATTTGAAGGCTCGATGTTTCAGGTTTGCCGGAGCACTTTGTATCTAATCTTCGAGGTCTGGGGTCGGTCGATACCCCTACCACCAGTCTTATGCTATCCTGTCTTCGATGCTCATCATGAGGGGTTGGAGACGGCTGGACCTGTCAAGTCATCCCCTCCCCAGCGGTGGCCGAGGTTCCTTGCTGCCTGGACCTTGAGGTGATGGTGCGGCGGAGGTGAAGGTGCTTTCTTCAATGGAGCTTTTGCAAGATCCTGAGGGTTTCTCAATGATCAACGATCCTCAGGGGTCTGTTCTGGGACCACAACTTTTCACAATATACATTAATGATCTGGAAGAAGGAGCTGAAGGCATTGTTGCTAAGTTTCCAGGTGACACAAAGATCTGTAGTGGGACAGATAGTATTGAGGAAGCAGGGGGGCTGCAGAAGGACTTGGACAGGCTAGGAGAATGGGCAAAGAAGTGGCAGCTGGAATACAATGTGGGAAAGTATGAGGTTATGCACTTTGGAAGGAGGAATGGAGGCATAGACTATTTTCTAAATGGGGAAATGCTTGGAAAGCCGCCCTCCTCCAAGTGGTCTTATATGGTGGCTTCCTGAGTGCCTTCCTTGTTGTAATCGGGTCTTCCACGGGGAGGCAGTGTTTTAGTCTCTGTTGAGGCACCGCTGCTCTGTCCCCTAGTATCGTCTTTGCAATGGTATACTGTGCTGGTCTGCGTCTGACGTTAATCCGGTATTACGATCCTGGAGCAGACCCCAACAATCATAAAATCGCAGGATTTACAGTGCAGAAGGAGGCCATTCGGCCCATCGAGTCTGCACCGGCTCTTGGAAAGAGCACGCTACCCAAGCCTACATCTTCACCCTATCCCTGTAACCCCACCCAACCTTTTTGGACACTAAGGGCAATCCACCTAACCTGCACATCTTTGGACTGTGGGAGGAAACCGGAGCACACACGGGGAGAACGTGCAGACTCCGCACAGACAGTGGCCCAAGCCGGGAATCGAACCTGGGACCCTGGAGTTATGAAGCATAAGTGCTAACCACTATGCTACTGTGCTGCCCCTGGCTAGAATATTGGACAGATACCCCAATATTTTATTTTAATTTTGTTGGACAGCAGGAGTGATTTCACACAAAATTGGGATGTGGTTATATTAAAAACAAACTTTATTACTAACACTGTATTAAAATATCTTTAACATCACACAAGAAAGCAGTTTACACTTACCCGTTAAACAATGCTAATCTACAGTGAATACAGTCACCCTTAACTGCTATCTTTATTCCCACTCAAACAACAAAAAACATCTCAGTTCTTTATCCATTGTTAAATATGGTTAGTGCTCAGGAATATCTGCTTTACAGTGATGTCTGGATACTCTACTTTGAGAAAGAGAGATCTTGTGTCACTTCTTTCAAGAATCGATCTGAATCCTGTGAGATCCATGCAGAAACTCTGGCCATATTTCTTCAGAAGCTGTTTCAGCTTGTTTCAGCTCATCTTCTAATTACATGCATCTGAACTGCTTGGAAAGAAACTGCTAATTGATTTACAGAGCTAGCTTTCAACTGAACTGAGATGCTTGACTTTGCTCACACCTCCAACTAACACTCAACTAAAACACTGCTTTTCTGCAAAAAGCTGATCTCTATTCCTCCTATGTTTACCTCTCCATGTTCTCTTACTTTGACCGGGATTATATTGCCCTGTGTCACTTTGCTATCTGATACCTTGGCTCCTCCCATAAGACATAGGAGCAGAATTAGACCACTCGGCCTATCGAGTCTGCTCCGCCATTCACATCTCAGTGATTTAGCCTCCACAGCCTTCTGCGGCAAAGAGTTCCACAGATTCACCACCCTCTGGCTGAAGAAATTCCTCTCATCTCTGTTTTAAAGGATCGTCCCTTTAGTCTGAGATGTTGTCCTCTGGTTCTAGTTTTTCCCTACAAGTGGAAACATCCTCTCCATGTCCACTCTATCCAGGCCTCGCAGTATCCTATAAGTTTCAATAAGATCCCCCCTCATCCTTCTAAACTCCAATGAGTACAGACCCAGAGTCCTCAACCGTTCCTTATACAGTTCTTCATTCCAGGGATCATTCTTGTGAACCTCCTCTGGACCCTTTCCAAGGCCAGCAGATCCTTCCTTAGATACGGGGCCCAAAACTGCTCACAATACTCCAAATGGGGTCTGATCAGAGCCTTATACAGCCTCAGAAGTATATCCCTGCACTTGTATTTTAGCCCCCTCGACATGAATGCTAACATTGCATTTGCCTTCCTAACTGCCGACTGAACCTGCACATTAACCTTAAGAGAATCGTGACCAAGGACTCCCAAGTCCCTCTGTGCTTCTGCTTTCCGAAGCATTTCCCCATTTAGAAAAGTCTATGCCTAAATTCCTCCTTTCAAAGTGCATAACCTCACACTTTTCCACATTGTATTTCATCTGCCACTTCTTTGCCCACTCTCCTAGCTTGTCCAAGTCCTTCTGCAGCCTCTTTGCTTCCTCAATACTACCTGTCCCTCTACAGATCTTTGTATCATCTGCAAACTTAGCAACAGTGCCTTCAGTACCTTCTTCCAGGTCATTAATGTATATTGTGAAAAGTTGTGGTCCCAGCACAGATCCCTGAGGCACACCACTAGTCACCTGCTGCCATCCTGAAAAGGACCCCTTTATCCCCACTCTCTGCCTTCTGCCAGTCAGCCAATCCTCTATGCCAGGAATTTACCCTGAACATCATGGGCTCTTAACTTATTTAACAGTCTCCTATGCGGCACCTTGTCAAAGGCCTTCTGGAAATCTAAATAAATCACGTCCACTGGTTCTCCTTTGTCTAACTTGCTTGTTACCTCCTCAAAGAACTCTAACAGATTTGTCAGACATGACCTCCCTTTGACAAAGCCGTGCTGACTCAGTCCTATTTTACCATGCACTTCCAAGTACTTTGCGATCTCATCTTTAATAACAGACTCTAAAATTTTGCCAATGACCGAAGTCAGGCTAACCGGCCTATAATTTCCCATCTTCTTCCCTCCCTTCTTAAACAATGGTGTTACATTAGCCACTTTCCAGTCCTCTGGGACCCTTCCTGCCTCCAGTGATTCCTCAAAGATCACGACCAATGCCTCCACAATTTCCTCAGCTATCTTTTTTAGGACCCTGGGATGTAGTCCATCTGGTCCAGGTGATTTATCCACCTTCAGACCTTTCAGTTTCCCCAGAACCTTCTCCTTAGTGATGGTCACTGCACTCACCTCTGCCCCCTGGTTCTCCTGGAGCTCTGGCATCCCACTGGAGTCTTCCACCGTGAAGACTGATGCAAAGTAACTATTCCGTTTTTCTGCCATTTCTTTGTTTCCTATTATTACTTCTCCAGCCACATTTTCCAGTGGCCCAATGTCTATTTTTGCCTCTCCCTTACCTTTTATATATTGAAAGAAACTCTTCCTATCTTCTTTTATGTTTCCAGCTAACTTGCACTCATATTTCATCTTCTCTCCCCTTATTGCTTTTTTAGTTGTCCTCTGCTTGCTTTTAAAGGCTTCCCAATCCTCTGGCTTCCCACTATGTATGCTTTTTCTTTAGCTTTTATGCTGTCCTTGACTTCCCTCGTCAACCATGGATGCCTTGTCCCCCCCTTAGCATATTTCCTCCTCCTTGGGATGAATTTCTGTTGTGCCTCTCGAATAACCCCCCAAAACGCCTGCCATTGCTGTTCCACTGTCTTCCCTACTCGGCTCCTTCTCCAATCAACACTGGCCAGCTCCTCCCTCATGTCTTTGTAGTTACCCTTATTTAATTGTAATACCGTTACATCTGATTGCAGCTTCTCCCTCTCAAACTACAGGGTAAATTCTATCATATTGTGGTCACTGCTCCCTAAGGGTTCCTTCTCCTTAAGTTCCCTAATCAAGTCTGCCTCATTACACATAATTAAATCCAGAATTGCCTGTTCCCTAGTGGGCTCTATCACAAGCTGCTCCAAAAAAACATCTCTTAGACATTCCACAAATTCCATTTCTTGGGATCCACTACCAACCTGATCTTCCCAGTCCACCTGCATATTGAAGTCCCCCATGATTATTGTAATATTGCCTTTTTTACATGCTTTCTCTATCTCCTGATTTATTTTCTGCCCCACATCCTAACTACTGCCGGGGGGCTGGTACATAACTCCCATCAGGGTCTTTTTACCTTTGCGATTCAACTCTACCCACAGAGATTCTACGCCTTCTGATCCTATATCGCTCCTTGCTATCGATTTAACTTCATTCCTTACTAACTATGCAACCCCGCCCCCTTTGCCCATCTGCCTGTCCTTTTGATAGGACACAGATCCTTTTAGATATGTTTAGATCCCAACCCTGATCCCGTTGCAGCCACGTCTCTGTGACGCCCACAACATCGTACCGACCAATTTCAATGTGCGCAACAAGCTCATTTATCTTGTTCTGTATACTGCGCGCATTAACATACAATCCCCTGTCCTGCATTGGCCACCTCCCTTCTCACACTTGTCACCTTTTTTGCTCTGCCTGAGGGTGATGTTCTATTATTTATGTTCTCTATTTCCCCTTCAGCTATGACAGCTTCTAAGTTAACGCTCTGGTTCCCACTCACCCTGCCATACCAGTTTAAATCCTCCCGAATGACACCAGCAAACCTCCCAGCCTGGATATTGGTGCCCCTCGAATTCAGATGCAACCCGTCCTTCTTGTATGGGTCACACCTGCCCCTGAAGTGATCCCAGTGGTCCAGAAATCTGAAACCCTCTCTCCTACACTACTGGTAATGACACCACCTTAGAAGCTGAAATCTAATTAACACTTCAGAGAATCCCCTTCATCCAAACAACATCCCATTAGCCCAAGTCTTTTTTACGATGCTTCACTTGCACCCCTGGCTCCCAATGTTTTTCAACCCAGTATTCTTTAAAAACACTACTAACCCAGGTGTTTAATCCTCTCTGCACCAAACACCGATAATACAATATATCTGAAATTCAAATTACTGCATTCATCACGGTCGTTCCACCTATTGTGGAGTTCTTGTCTTCATATGGGCGAGAGGTATGCTGCTACGGGCCCTGTTTCAGTCTAAAGCATTATGGCGGAGTGGGGGGGGGGGTCTCCTTAGCATATCGGGGGTGGGGGGTGGTTCCCAAGATGCCCTATTACGGGTGTGTTGGTGGTTCCGCTTCTTTTTGGTACTGGGGGACTCCTCGGTCGAGGCTGATGTGATTCTTCGAGCATCGGTGGGGCTGGTGCGCTGCTCAGGGTGGGGTTCATAAGGAGTGGGGATGGTCGGGTGTGGAGTCTTAGGATGTTCCCCCCCCCCCTGAACACCACTTGTGTCCCTTCTTGAAGTCACTTATTGAGGATACCTTGGAGAGGACCCCTTAGTGCACAAGGATGTGGGGTTGAGTCAACTCCTGTACGGTGGTTGAGATCCTGTTGCCCTGCCCCCCCCCATTATGGTTGGGACATTCCTTTGTCTGAACAATTCTCTCTCAAACAATGCTAATTAATAGTGAATACAGTAACCCTTAACTGCTATCTTTATTCCCAATCAAACACCATAATATTGATATTTTCATCTTCTTCGTCATAGCAGCACAAGTGGCTAGCACTGTGGCTTCACCGTGCCATCACCGTGCCAGGGTCCCAGGTTCAATTTCCCGCTGGGTCACTGTCTGTGCGGAGTCTGCACGTTCTCCCCGTGTGCGTGGGTTTCCTCCGGGTGCTCCGGTTTCCTCCCACAAGTCCAAAGACGTGCAGGTTAGGTGGATTGGCCATGATAAACTGCCCTTAGTGTCCAAAAAAAGGGTTAGGAGGGGCTATTGGGTTACGGGTGGAAGTGAGGGCTTAAGTGGGTCGGTGCAGACTCGGTGGGCCGAATGGCTTCTTTCTGCACTGTATGTTCTATGTTCTTTCTGGTGGTGGGTGTGTATCACAGGAATATGGACATGTGGTTGTACCTCGGTCCTCTTTATCGTGAGACCCCCTCCTCCTGGTAGTTTTCCAAGCCTGGCTTGTTTAGGTTGCTGGGAGGAGCGGACTAGAATCTGAACCTATAGGTGCAGGTCATCGCTGTATAAATGTGAGGAACGATGATCGTTCTGTACTGTAGCTGAGGTTGGGAGGTTCATCTTGTGGTATGTGTAAAATATCCTCTGGGGCCTGGTGACTATTCTTTGTGTTCTTTTTGTCATGGTGGGGGTGAAAGAATCCTTGATCAGCCTCCGCAGCGGTACAGACGGGCTTGGTTCCTGAGGGGAGGAGGTTACAGGGCATGGTCTGCGCCTCTGGTGTTGCGGGAGGGGAGTGAGGTTTGTAGAGCTGCGCTTCCAAACATGGCGCGGAGAACCTATCCTGAGTTTTGATGGTCATTTCACACAAGCGGCGCATGGGAAGGCGTGTACCTTTTAAACCCGTTCTTCCGTGGTGGCCCCTTTCACCCTCGCTCACTTGTTCTCTGGTGGTGCCTGTAGTGGCGCCCAAGTTGAGTCGAATGGCGGAACTGAGTCAGTCACATTGTTGTTCTCCTGTCTCCTCCTCCTCTCCCCCAGGTCCATGTATGTGAAAAATGAAATGAAAATGAAAATCGCTTATTGTCACAAGTAGGCTTCAAATGAAGTTACTGTGAAAAGCCCCGAGTTGCCACATTCCGGCGCCTGTTCGGGGAGGCTGGTACGGGAATTGAACCGTGCTGCTGGCCTGCCTTGGTCTGCTTTCAAAGCCAGCGAGTTAGCCCAGTGAGCTAAACCAGCCCCTCTGTGGAGACATTGTTGCTGAGCTGTGCCATTCCACAGAACCACAGACTTCCAACGGTGCAGAAGGTGGCCATTCGGCCCATTGAGTCTGTCCTGGCCCGGGCCAATATCCCCATAACCTCACCTAACCTGTATATCTTTTGGACATTAAGGGGCAATTGATCACGACCAATCCACCTAACCTGCACCAGCTTTGGAGTGGGCAAAGAAACCGCAGCGCCCGGAGGAAACCCGCACACACGGGGAGAACACGCAAACTCCACACACCGTCACACAAGGCCGGAATCGAACCCGGGTCCCTTGCACTGTGAGGCCGCAGTGCTAGCCACTGTGCCACCCCCAAAAATACTTCTAAAAGAAATAGATAACTAAAAGGTAGCCCGGTGACGTCCACATCCCGTGAATAATTTAAAAATCAACACCGGGGGCGAGATTCTCCGTTCCTGCAACTAAGCGCTGGCTCGAAAGGAGAATCCGCGGGAGGTTCATGTCAGACCAATCAGCGCGGACGTCCGGTGGCGTCCATGGAGTGAGTGGTTGCATAGTTGGTGGCTCCCGCTCATGGAGGTCTTTTTGTGGCCTTTACCCCGGTTGGTAGCAGGAATTTTGGCGGGAAAAGGTGAAGAAGAGAGAGCAGGAGAGAGTGATCCCTAGTTTATGGAGCGGCTGACCAGAAATGCCTGGGAAAAAGCAAACCAGTTGGATGAGGCGGGTGAGGAGCGGGCAACGCACACGGAGGTGGCGGACGGGGCAGGATCCGGCCCTGCCGGCCCAGCGGTCGATGGAGCAGTGGGTGAGCTTCTTCAACGAGAAGTTCACCCAGCAGCGGACGGAGAGTGCAGCGGACCTGACCCGGGCGGTGACTCGATCAAGGCGGTGGTTAACCACGTGGGGACGAGGCTGGCAGCCCGGGGACAGGCGACCCAGAAGTTGGAGGAGCAGGCGGGGGAGCATGAGGAACAGTCCACCTCGATGGCAGCGGAGATGGGACTGATGCGAGACCAGCAGAGGAGGCTGCTGGAGAACGTGGAGGAGGCGGTGAGCCGTTCTCGGAGCAGAACATCCGGATCGTGGGCCTGCTGGAGGAAAGCGAAGGATCGGATGCGGGTGCGTACGTTGGGAAGAAGCTGCTTGGGGAAGGTGCGTTTGACCGGCCGATGGAGGTGGATCGAGCCCACAGGGCGCTGATGCGCAAACCCCAGGCGGGTGAGCCGCCGAGGGTGATGGTGGTACGATTTCATCGGTTCCTGGATAAGGAACGTGTTAGGAGTTGGGCCAGGCAGACGAGTTGATGCATCTGGGAAGATAGCGAGTTCCGTGTGTACCAGGACCTGGGGGCAGAGCTAGCGGAGAGGGCAAACTTTAATAAGGTCAAGTTGGCCCTGTACAAAAAAGGCGTTAAGTTTGGTCTACTGTACCAGGCTCACCTATAGGTGACCTATGGGGGCCAGTAGCTGTACTTTGGCTCGGCGAAGGAGGCAGTGCAGTTCATGAAAGAGAATGGACTGGCAGGCTAATGAGGACCTTTAGGGCAGCACAGTAGCATAGTGGTTAGCACAATTGCTTCACAGCTCCAGGGTCCCAGGTTCGATTCCCGGCTTGGGTCACTGTCTGTGCGGAGTCTGCACATCCTCCCAGTGTGTGCGTGGGTTTCCTCCGGGTGCTCCGGTTTCCTCCCACAGTCCAAAGATGTGCAGGTTAGGTGGATTGGCCATGATAAATTGCCCTTAGTGTCCAAAATTGCCCTTAGTGTTGGTTGGGGATACTGGGTTATGGGGATAGGGTGGAGGTGTTGACCTTGGGTCGGGTGCTCTTTCCAAGGGCCGGTGCAGACTCGATGGGCCAAATGGCCTCCTTCTGCACTGTAAATTCTATGATTTTATGACCTTTGAACTTGGAGGGAGGAGACCTGGAGCGAATGTACTGTACGGTGAAAAACTTTGGGTTTTGGTGTTCGGGTTTCTTTCGTTTTTCTGTTTCTGTTGGGGTTAGGTTGGTTTACAGTTCTTTCTGAAGAAATGAGGGGGTGGGTCTCCATGTTCGCACCTTGGGAGGGATTGTTTGTTTGTTTTTAAACTTCTTGCCTCTGTTCCGACGGGGGGGGGGGGGGGATCAGTGGGGGGTTGGATGCTAGACGCCATGGGCGGGGGGGCTGCCAGGCTAGCTGGGCGGGCTAGCTCACGGAGGCGCAGTGGTGTGTGAGCTGAAGTTCAATGGGGAGTGCGAGTGGGGGGTTTGGGTGGGGGGGATAATGCTGCTGACGGGGAGGGGACTTTCGAAGTGGCGGGTTGATGATGGTGGTTCTCTGGGGGCAGGCCAGGGGAGGTGCGGGACGGGGGGCGGGGGGGGGGGGGGGGGTGTGATCTTGGTTAATAAGGTTAATAATGACTGGGATTATATTCATTGGAGTTTAGGAGGTTGAGGGGAGATCTAATAGAAACTTACAAGATAATGAATGGCTTAGATAGGGTGGACGTAGGGAAGTTGTTTCCATTAGCAGGGGAGACTAGGACCCGGGGGCACAGCCTTAGAATAAAAGGGAGTCACTTTAGAACAGAGATGAGGAGAAATTTCTTCAGCCAGAGAGTGGTGGGTCTGTGGAATTCATTGCCACAGAGGGCGGTGGAGGCCGGGACGTTGAGTGTCTTTAAGACAGAAGTTGATCAATTCTTGATTTCTCGAGGAATTAAGGGCTATGGAGAGAGAGTGGTTAAATTGTGTTGAAATCAGCCATGATTGAATGGTGGAGTGGACTCGATGGGCCGAATGGCCTTGCTTCCGCTCCTATGTCTTATGGTCTTATTCGAGGTGGGGAATGCAGAAGTGGACCCGGGGGGGGGGGTTGTAGATATGTTATGATTAGTGGGAAGCTGGAGGGAATGGCCGTGGTGTTGGTATATAGGCCCCGAACTGGGGTGACGTGGAGAATGTGAGACGGGTGCTGTGGAAGATCCCGGACCTGGATTCACATCGACTTATTATGGGGGGAGATCTCAATACAGCACTGGACCCAAGGTTGGACCGGTCGGGCTCTAGGTCTGGGAAGGTATCAGCAATGGGAATGGAGCTCCAGGGGTTCATGGAGCACATGGTTGGGGAAGGGGGGATCGATCCATGGAAATTTGGGAGTCCACGGAGAAAGGAGTTTTCATTCTACTCCCATGTGCATAAAGTTTATTCCCGGATAGACTTTTTTGTGATGGACAAAACGCTGCTGGCTGGGGTGGTAGATGCTGAATATTCAGCAATAGTGGTGTCAGACCACGCCCCGCATTGGATGCTGGGTGGAGTTGCAAGTCAGCAAAGGAAAGGTCCAGCGGCAGCAATTGAGGTTGGATGTGGGGCTGTTAGCGGAGGAGGTGGTGTGTGAGCGGGTGAGGGAGGCCATTCGGGGATATACAAGGATCAATAATACGGGTTAGGTTTCGGCAGGGGTGGTGTGGGAGGCACTGAAGGCTGTTAGGAGGAGAGTTTGTTTCAATTCAGCCCATAAGGAGAAGGCTGAGCGGGCGGAGTTAGTCAGACTGGTCGGCGAAACTTTCCAGGTGGACAGGAAGCATGCGGAGTCTCCGGTTGACGGGCTTTTGAAGGAGCATCAGAGACTGCAGCTGGAATTTGGGTTCCTGTCCACAGGTAAGGCAGAGGGACAGTCGAGGAGGGTGAATATGGGGAAAAAGCTAACGGGATGCTGGCGCACCAGCTGAGGAAACAGGAAGTGGCGAGAGAGATTGGGAAAGTGAGGGATACAGGGGGGGGGGGGGGGGGGTTTGGATCCGGCGGGGGTGAATGATGTGTTTCGGGCGTTTTACAGTAGCTTGTATAAATTGGAACCCCCAGCCGGGGAGGAGGTGATGAAGCGATTCCTGAGGGGGTTGGAGTTCCTGAGGAGGAGTTGGTGGAGGATCTGGGAGCCCCAATTGCGCTTGGGGAGGTTATAGGCAGGTTGGGGGCGATACAATCAGGTAAGGCTCCAGGACCGGATGGATACTGGTTGAGTTCTACAAAAGATTTTCCGGGCTGCTGGGGCACTTCGGTAAAGGCTTTTAATGAGTCAAAGGAGCTGGGAGTGCTCCCCCCCCCCCAACATTATCGCAGGCAGCGATTTCCCTTATTTTGAAACGGGATAAAGGTCCGGAGAGCTGTGGGTCGTATAGGCCAATCTCCCTGCGAAATGTGGATGTGAAATTGCTGGCAAAGATCTTGGCCACACATGTAGACGATTGTGTTCCAGAGGTAATAGGGGAGGACCAGACGGGATTTGTTAAGGGACGGCACCGGACGTCCAACATTAGGCGACTCGTTAATGTGATAATGATGCCTGCGGAGGGGCGCGAGGTCGATGTGGTGGCAACCATGGATGCAGAAGAGGCCTTTGATCGGGTGGAGTGGACGTATTTGTAGAGGTTCTGGGAAGGTTTGGGTTCGGGCAGGGATTCGTGGACTGGGTCCGGTTGCTTTATCGGGCACCGGTGGTGAATGGGAGGACAAACCGGGATTGATCGGAATATTTTAGCCTGTGTCGGGTGACGAGACAGGGGTGTCCATTCTCCCCACTACTATTTGCCCTGGCCATGGAGCCTTTGGCAATGGCGCTGCGAGCATTGAACATTTGGCGGGGGATAGAGAGAGGGGGGTGGGGTGGAACATAGGGTCTCGCTCTATGCGGACGATCTGCTCCTTTACAGAACGGACCCGTTGGGGGGGAATTGTAGGAATTATGGGGATAGTGGAGGAATTTGGCCGGTTCTCACGTTACAAACTGAATATGGGCAAGAGTGAGGTTTTTGCGATCCAGGCAAGGGGGCAGGAGAGGAGACTGAGGGAGATGAAGTTCAAAGTGGTGGGAGGGAGTTTTAGATACCTGGGGATTCAAGTGGCAAGGTGTGGGGTCAGCTTCATAAACTAAATTTGGGCAGGTTGATAAGAGCAAATGAAAGGAGATTTCCGAAGGTGGTCCGTGCCCCCGCTGTCATTGGCAGGGAGGATACAGACTGTGAAGGTGACAGTCCTCCCGAGATTGCTATTCGTGTTT
Source organism: Scyliorhinus torazame (assembly GCF_047496885.1). NCBI lineage: Eukaryota > Metazoa > Chordata > Chondrichthyes > Carcharhiniformes > Scyliorhinidae > Scyliorhinus > Scyliorhinus torazame. Next base: position 139,094,631 of record NC_092711.1, on the reverse strand, counting down.
CAGTGCAGCACGGTAGCATTGTGGATAGCACAATTGCTTCACAGTGCCAGGGTCCCAGGTTCGATTCCGGCTTGGATCACTGTCTGTGTGGAGTCTGCACATCATCATAGAATTTACAGTGCAGAAGGAGGCCATTCGGCCCATCGAGTCTGCACCGGCTCTTGGAAAGAGCACCCTACCCAAGGTCAACACCGCCACCCTATCCCCATAACCCAGTAACCCCACCCAACACTAAGGGCAATTTTTGGACACTAAGGGCAATTTATCATGGCCAATCCACCTAACCTGCACATCTTTGGACTGTGGGAGGAAACCGGAGCACCCGGAGGAAACCCACGCACACACGGGGAGGATGTGCAGACTCCGCACAGACAGTGACCCAAGCTGGAATCGAACCTGGGACTCTGGAGCTGTGAAGCAATTGTGCTATCCACAAGGCTACCGTGCTGCATCCTCCCAGTGTGTGCGTGGATTTCTTCCGGGTGCTCCGGTTTCCTCCCACAGTCCAAAGATGTGCGGGTTAGGTGGATTGACCATGCTAAATTGCCCTTAATGTCCAAAATTGCCCTTAGTGTTGGGTGGGGTTACTGGGTTATGGGGATAGGGTGGCGGTGTGGACCTTGGGTCGGGTGCTCTTTCCAAGAGCCGGTGCAGACTCGATGGGCCGAATGGCCTCCTTCTGCACTGTAAATTCTCTGATAATCTATGATAATCTATGATAATCCCGAAGGCATTTTTTAGGAAGATGAACGCGGCGATCTCGAGTTTTATTTGGTCCAGGGAAAGCCCCGATGGTGAAGAAGGTCCTTCTTGAGCAGGTGGCGCGGGGAGAGGGGGTTTGGCCCTCCTGAACTTTATTAACTATTACTGGGCGGCTAATATATTGATGGTTAGGAAATGGGTGATGGGGGAGGGGTCGGCGTGGGAGCGAGTGGAGGCGGCATCTTGCAAGGGCACGAGTCTGGAGGCTTTGTTAACGGCGCCCCTGCCGTTCTCGCCCGCTCGGTACTCCACAAGCGTAGTGGCAGCCCTGAGAGTGTGTGGGCAATGGAGGCGGCACAAGGGACTGGAGGGGGCGTCGGTGTGGTCACCGATCTGTGACAATCACCGGTTCGTTCCGGGGGGGCTGGTTTGGGGCTTCAGGAGGTGGCAGCGGGCAGGGATTGAGAGAAGTGGGAGGAAGAGCTGGGAGGAGCGTTGGAAGTTGGGCTATGGGAGAAGGCCCTGAGGAGAGTCACTGCATCCTCGTCGTGTGCCAGGCTCACCCTGATCCAGTTCAAGGTGGTCCACAGGGCTCATATGACTCTGGCCCAGATGAGCATGTTTTTTTGAGGAGGCGGAGGACAGATGTGGGGGATGCCCAGCGAATCATATGTTCTGGGTGTGTCCAAAGTTGAGGGGATTTTGGCAGGGATTTTCAGATGTCATGTCAGAGGCCCTGGAAGGGAGGGTAACTCCGAGTCCAGAGGTGGCAATGCTTGGAGTGTTGGAAGATCCAGGAGCCCAGGGGGGAGAGAGGCCGATGTTTTGGTCTTTGCCTCCGTGGTGGCCCCGAGATGGATTCCATTGGGATGGAGGGACTCGAAGCCTCCAAAGTCGGGTGTTTGGGTCAGTGACATGGCAGGGTTTCTTAAGCTAGAGAAAATTACATTCGCCTTGGGTTCGTTACAGGGGTTCGCTCGGAAGTGGCAGCCGTTCATCGACTTCTTCAAGGAGAACTGACCGTCAGCGCGACGGGAGAACCGTGAGATGGAGTCGGTACAGGAACCACGATAGGGTTTATGCTTGGGGGGGGGGGGGGGGGGACAGTTATGCTATTGTGGTTTTTTTGTTTGTTGGATCTCTGTTTAAAACGTTAAAATTCTAAATGCCTTAATAAAATATTTTCTAAAAAACAATGGCCCAAACCCCTCACTGATTCCCCCGAGCACCAGCACCCTGTGGATCGCGTCGAGAAGGGCCGGAGAATGGTGGGCCGGCTGATGAGGCGCCGACGGCATTGCAACTGCGCGCGGCGCGCATCAGAAAAACGGCAGGTTGGAGGGGGGGGGGGGGGGGGGGCGGAGAATTGCAAACCGCCGGCGGCCCCGATTCCCGCGTCGGAATCAATTCTCCGCCCAATCGCCGATTACGATTTCGGCATCGGGCAACGGGGAATCCCGCCTCAGGAAGTCTTCACCACTCACTCGGAGAAAAGGAACAGATCTAGGTTTTAAGAAGAATATTTTTATTCCAGTTTTGTACATTAGTGGCAAACTATATTATTTCCTAACACACTTCACAGCTACTGAAAAAAATACAAGTTACAGCTAACTTGGATTTTTGTTTCTTTGACAAATATATTTGGCAATTAAGGATCAGTACGTGTCATTCTTCATTGAAGGGAGGATGGCCAGGTGTTAGAAACCAGAGAGGTTTTACTGGACTCATACCTGGAAAGGGTGGGTTGTCTTCGGAGGAAAGGTTGGGACAGGCCAGGTTCGTGTCCACTGGAGTTTAGAAGAGCGAGGGGCGACTTGATCAAAACCTTCAAGATCCTGAGGGGGTCTTGACATGGAGGATGTGGAGGGGATTGTGGGAGAATCTCGAACTGGAGGTCACGGTTCATAAATAAAGGGTCGCCATTTAAAACGGAAATGAGGAGAAATATTTTCTCTCAGAGGGCGGTGAGTCTCTGGAACTTTCTTCCTCAAAGGGCAGTGGAAGCAGAGGCTCTGAATGTTTTGAAGAACGAGCTGGATAGTCTTGATTAACGAGGGGGGGTGAAAGGTTATCGGGGGGTCAGCAGGAATGTGGAGTTGAGGTCACAATCAGATTAGCCATGAATTTATTGAATGGTGGAGCAGGCTCGAGGGGCCGACTGGCCTCGGTTCCCTTGGGTTCATTGGCGCCACTTAATTCTACTTCTATATTTCTCTCTGTCTCTCAATCGCAAATTCCAATCCTATTCGAGCACCAATTTGCCCCGAGGATTAGGAAGACCAATGCCACAAAACTCTGTCGCCTCACCCACCTCGGGACCACCCCCTCCCCCCCCCCCCCCCCTACCCCCCACATCCTTCCCAACACTTCCAGAGGTTGATCCAGGCTGCTTTGCAACCCAAGAAAGCAACAGATAGGAGCAGGAGTAAACCATTTGGCCCATCGAGCCTGCTCATCCATTCAGTACAAGTCAGGAGTGTGATGGGATACTCTCCACTTGCCTGGGTGAGTGCGGCTCCGACAACACTCGAGAAGCTCGACACCATCCAGGACAAAGCAGCCCCGCTTTGATCGGCACCCCATCCACAAACATTCACTCCCTCCACCACCGACGCACAGTGACAGCAGCGTGTGTACCATCGACAAGATGCACCGCAGCGACTCACCAAGGCTCCTTCGACAGCACCTTCCAAACCCACCACCTCTACCATCTAGAAGGACAAGGGGCAGCAGACACATGGGGAACTCCACCACCTGCAAGTTCCCCTCCGAGCCCCACACTCACCATCCTGACTGGGAAATATATCGGCCGTTCCTTCACTGTCGCCGGATCACAATCCTGGACCTCCCTCCCTGACAGCACTGTGGGTGTTACCCACACCACACAGGGACTGCAGCGGGTTAAAGACGGCGGCTCACCCACCACCTCCTCAAGGGGCAATTAGGGACGGGCAACAAATGCTGGGCCTGGCCATAAACACCCCATCCCATAAGTCAAATTCAAAGACTGGCGAATCTGTGAAACACACTCCCCAGAGTGCGCTGAACACCAGACACTGAACAAATTTAAGGAGGGGGGGCGAGAGAGGGGGGGGGGGGGAGCGGCAGAGAGAGGGGGGAGCGGCAGAGAGAGGGGGGAGCGGCAGAGAGAGGGGGGAGCGGCAGAGAGAGGGGGGAGCGGCAGAGAGAGGGGGGAGCGGCAGAGAGAGGGGGGAGCGGCAGAGAGAGGGGGGGAGCGGCAGAGAGAGGGGGGAGCGGCAGAGAGAGGGGGGAGCGGCAGAGAGAGGGGGGGAGCGGCAGAGAGAGGGGGGAGCGGCAGAGAGAGGGGGGGAGCGGCAGAGAGAGGGGGGAGCGGCAGAGAGAGGGGGGAGCGGCAGAGAGAGGGGGGGGAGCGGCAGAGAGAGGGGGGAGCGGCAGAGAGAGGGGGGGAGCGGCAGAGAGAGGGGGGAGCGGCAGAGAGAGGGGCGGGGTTG